>NC_064437.1:29596891-29918328 GCF_023343835.1 Lagopus muta | reverse complement strand
CTGGACTGCACCAAAAGAATCGTGGTCAGCAGGTCAAGGTAGATGATCCTGCCCCTCTGCTCTGCCTTGGTGAGACCACATCTGGAGTACTCCATCCTGAATGCAACCCTAGCATACTGCTGACCGTCCCTGTTTTGTATCGTCAGAAAAGTGTTACTATTGCCATGAAGTGACATATTACCTTTCATTAACCCTTACCTTTCCGAGATGATTGTGTTTTTTCTCCTTTTGTGACATCCATTCGTCACCCTCTCAGTTGGAGGACTGATAGGATTGAGATCTTACTTCTTCACAAGTGATCTTACTTCTTTAGAAGTTTAAAGCAACTATTTCTTCTTCCTGGTGATTATAGCGATAGTGAATCTTTCAACTGAAATGTAAAACTCGGGGGTGTTGTAGAATAAATAGAGTAGATATGCTAAGCCAGTTTAAGTGACAACACTTTTCGGGAAGAGAGGATAAAGATAAGGAATGAAGCAAGTCATTAATCTGAGCAAAAGTGAAAAAAAAAAAAAAAAATCAGGGGAGCAGAAAAATGAATAGATAGGGCACGCACAAATCAATAGCAGGACTGTCATTAAACTCAAAAGGAGGCAAGTTTTGTTCCCTAAAGAAGGACAATTTTTGCAATGACCCTCATTGTCCACTTTGCATCATATCTCTTTGAAATTCTAGGCCCCTTTCTTCCATCTTGAATGCAGGATTGCATATATGCAATACTGTGAAACAAGAACATTCTGCCTCTAAAACAATTTTGCTCACACTTCCACCTGCTCACCCTGCCACATCATCTGCCTCCTGGAGCAGCCCAGCCTGGCCAAGGGGTGGATGGGGCCAGGCTGAATGAATGAATGAATGAATGAATGAATGAATGAATGAATGAATGAATGAATGAATGAATGAATGGGGCCTTATACATACTTCTAGAATTAGTCCAAGCACAGTAATTTTTTTTCCCTACAGGTTAAAGACTGCTGATTAGCTGCTTACTTTTTAGAAAGTTCTCTGTCCTTAGTATTTACACGAGTCTTTTTCTGACCTGCCGTAAGCCCGTTAGTCCAAACCAGATAAGGAGTCTAATTTTACAGCTGGAGATAGTGTAACACTGTTACTAGTTGATACTTGCTATGTCATTGCATTCTAGGATTATGTAATAAACAAAAGAACTGCCTCATAGAAGAGAAGGACTTACTAATTACAATGCAGTAGTGATCTTGTTTTTGGTGTTATTATTGCATATGTATATCTGCCTTTGCATTGTTAGTTCTAGAAGATACTGTCTACAGGTATTGCTGACAATTAAAAAAAAAAAATAAAAAATTACAATTCTTATTTATTCTTGGAAATATATTTCTTTGCTTGCTATGAATCAGTTAATACTGAGGCACGATATTTTGCTGTGCTAGTGCACTTTATTGAATGTATCAAAGTACATAAGACATATTGATATTGTAACAAGTAAACACAGAAACAAAGACTGTGTCTAAAAAACCATTCCAAAGTTTTAGGAAGGAAGGATTATTATAGAATTCTGAGACTGCCTGATACAAGAAGAAAGTGGTTTAGGCAGATTCACATCATTTGACTTAACACACTCATTCTATATAAAAGAATTTAATCTCCAAGACTGGCAAGCCGAATTTTTAACAGGAACACTACTACGCAAATCAAAGAGCACTTCTGTTGTCATGCTATGTACTAACTGCCAGACACTTGTTTGCTTTACAAAATATGCATTAATTTATCAAATTACCCCACAAAGTAAACAAAACTGAAGAAAACCTATGCATTTAAAGTGGTTAGGATTTGACAAAGAAAAAATAGGAAAGGTTCAAAAGTAGCAAATCCAATTTTTGGTTCTTCAGAAACAAGCTCATTTCAGGTAAAAGCTATTAGCTACTGCTATCTAAAGAAAATACAATTGATAATGTTCAGTGTTACAAATAAGAACTAATTTTGAAAAGATAACTAGTGGATTTCATGATGGCATGACTACATGAGCGGATGAGGAAAATGCTTGATGTCATCTACCTTAAGGTCAGCAGAGACTTGGACATAGTCCCCATCATATCCTTCTTTTCAAATTCAAAATGTGTGGATTTGAAAGGTGGACTGATGAACAAAGTTTAGTCTAGTCGTACCTTGAGAGTGGTGGTCATTGGCTCAATGTCTGGCTAGAGAAGTAACAAGTGGTGCTCCTCAGGGGTCAGTACTGGGACCAATGCTCTTTAATATCTTCAGCAGTGACATTGACAGTGGGATCAAGTACATTCTCATCAAGTTTGTGGATGACAGCAAGCTATGTGATAAGGTGAAGATGACTGAGGGATGGGATGCCACTGAGAGAGACTTAGCCAGCCTTTGTCAGTGGGACAAGGAGAAGCTCATGAGGTTCAAAAAATCCAAGTGCAGGGTACTGCACATGGGTAATGGCAACCAACCCCTTGTATCAGCACAAGTTGAAGGATGTCAGGACAGAGAACAGCCCTGCCACAATGGGCATAGGGATACTAGGAAATAGCAAGTGGACATGAAGTAGCAGTGTGTACCCTCACAGCCCAGAAAGCCACTCCTGTCCTGGACTGCACCAAAAGAATCGTGGTCAGCAGGTCAAGGTAGATGATCCTGCCCCTCTGCTCTGCCTTGGTGAGACCACATCTGGAGTACTCCATCCTGAATGCAACCCTAGCATACTGCTGACCGTCCCTGTTTTGTATCGTCAGAAAAGTGTTACTATTGCCATGAAGTGACATATTACCTTTCATTAACCCTTACGTTTCCTAGATGATTGTGTTTTTTCTCCTTTTGTGACATCCATTCGTCACCCTCTCAGTTGGAGGACTGATAGGATTGAGATCTTACTTCTTCACAAGTGATCTTACTTCTTTAGAAGTTTAAAGCAACTATTTCTTCTTCCTGGTGATTATAGCGATAGTGAATCTTTCCACTGAAATGTAAAACTCGGGGGTGTTGTAGAATAAATAGAGTAGATATGCTAAGCCAGTTTAAGTGACAACACTTTTCGGGAAGAGAGGATAAAGATAAGGAATGAAGCAAGTCATTAATCTGAGCAAAAGTGAAAAAAAAAAAAAAAATCAGGGGAGCAGAAAAATGAATAGATAGGGCACGCACAAATCAATAGCAGGACTGTCATTAAACTCAAAAGGAGGCAAGTTTTGTTCCCTAAAGAAGGACAATTTTTGCAATGACCCTCATTGTCCACTTTGCATCATATCTCTTTGAAATTCTAGGCCCCTTTCTTCCATCTTGAATGCAGGATTGCATATATGCAATACTGTGAAACAAGAACATTCTGCCTCTAAAACAATTTTGCTCACACTTCCACCTGCTCACCCTGCCACATCATCTGCCTCCTGGAGCAGCCCAGCCTGGCCAAGGGGTGGATGGGGCCAGGCTGAATGAATGAATGAATGAATGAATGAATGAATGAATGAATGAATGAATGAATGAATGAATGAATGAATGAATGAATGGGGCCTTATACATACTTCTAGAATTAGTCCAAGCACAGTAATTTTTTTTCCCTACAGGTTAAAGACTGCTGATTAGCTGCTTACTTTTTAGAAAGTTCTCTGTCCTTGGTATTTACACGAGTCTTTTTCTGACCTGCCGTAAGCCCGTTAGTCCAAACCAGATAAGGAGTCTAATTTTACAGCTGGAGATAGTGTAACACTGTTACTAGTTGATACTTGCTATGTCATTGCATTCTAGGATTATGTAATAAACAAAAGAACTGCCTCATAGAAGAGAAGGACTTATTAATTACAATGCAGTAGTGATCTTGTTTTTGGTGTTATTATTGCATATGTATATCTGCCTTTGCATTGTTAGTTCTAGAAGATACTGTCTACAGGTATTGCTGACAATTAAAAAAAAAAAAATAAAAAATTACAATTCTTATTTATTCTTGGAAATATATTTCTTTGCTTGCTATGAATCAGTTAATACTGAGGCATGATATTTTGCTGTGCTAGTGCACTTTATTGAATGTATCAAAGTACATAAGACATATTGATATTGTAACAAGTAAACACAGAAACAAAGACTGTGTCTAAAAAACCATTCCAAAGTTTTAGGAAGGAAGGATTATTATAGAATTCTGAGACTGCCTGATACAAGAAGAAAGTGGTTTAGGCAGATTCACATCATTTGACTTAACACACTCATTCTATATAAAAGAATTTAATCTCCAAGACTGGCAAGCCGAATTTTTAACAGGAACACTACTACGCAAATCAAAGAGCACTTCTGTTGTCATGCTATGTACTAACTGCCAGACACTTGTTTGCTTTACAAAATATGCATTAATTTATCAAATTACCCCGCAAAGTAAACAAAACTGAAGAAAACCTATGCATTTAAAGTGGTTAGGATTTGACAAAGAAAAAATAGGAAAGGTTCAAAAGTAGCAAATCCAATTTTTGGTTCTTCAGAAACAAGCTCATTTCAGGTAAAAGCTATTAGCTACTGCTATGTAAAGAAAATACAATTGATAATGTTCAGTGTTACAAATAAGAACTAATTTTGAAAAGATAACTAGTGGATTTCATGATGGCATGACTACATGAGCGGATGAGGAAAATGCTTGATGTCATCTACCTTAAGGTCAGCAGAGACTTGGACATAGTCCCCATCATATCCTTCTTTTCAAATTCAAAATGTGTGGATTTGAAAGGTGGACTGATGAACAAAGTTTAGTCTAGTCGTACCTTGAGAGTGGTGGTCATTGGCTCAATGTCTGGCTAGAGAAGTAACAAGTGGTGCTCCTCAGGGGTCAGTACTGGGACCAATGCTCTTTAATATCTTCAGCAGTGACATTGACAGTGGGATCAAGTACATTCTCATCAAGTTTGTGGATGACAGCAAGCTATGTGATAAGGTGAAGATGACTGAGGGATGGGATGCCACTGAGAGAGACTTAGCCAGCCTTTGTCAGTGGGACAAGGAGAAGCTCATGAGGTTCAAAAAATCCAAGTGCAGGGTACTGCACATGGGTAATGGCAACCAACCCCTTGTATCAGCACAAGTTGAAGGATGTCAGGACAGAGAACAGCCCTGCCACAATGGGCATAGGGATACTAGGAAATAGCAAGTGGACATGAAGTAGCAGTGTGTACCCTCACAGCCCAGAAAGCCACTCCTGTCCTGGACTGCACCAAAAGAATCGTGGTCAGCAGGTCAAGGTAGATGATCCTGCCCCTCTGCTCTGCCTTGGTGAGACCACATCTGGAGTACTCCATCCTGAATGCAACCCTAGCATACTGCTGACCGTCCCTGTTTTGTATCGTCAGAAAAGTGTTACTATTGCCATGAAGTGACATATTACCTTTCATTAACCCTTACCTTTCCGAGATGATTGTGTTTTTTCTCCTTTTGTGACATCCATTCGTCACCCTCTCAGTTGGAGGACTGATAGGATTGAGATCTTACTTCTTCACAAGTGATCTTACTTCTTTAGAAGTTTAAAGCAACTATTTCTTCTTCCTGGTGATTATAGCGATAGCGAATCTTTCAACTGAAATGTAAAACTCGGGGGTGTTGTAGAATAAATAGAGTAGATATGCTAAGCCAGTTTAAGTGACAACACTTTTCGGGAAGAGAGGATAAAGATAAGGAATGAAGCAAGTCATTAATCTGAGCAAAAGTGAAAAAAAAAAAAAAAATCAGGGGAGCAGAAAAATGAATAGATAGGGCACGCACAAATCAATAGCAGGACTGTCATTAAACTCAAAAGGAGGCAAGTTTTGTTCCCTAAAGAAGGACAATTTTTGCAATGACCCTCATTGTCCACTTTGCATCATATCTCTTTGAAATTCTAGGCCCCTTTCTTCCATCTTGAATGCAGGATTGCATATATGCAATACTGTGAAACAAGAACATTCTGCCTCTAAAACAATTTTGCTCACACTTCCACCTGCTCACCCTGCCACATCATCTGCCTCCTGGAGCAGCCCAGCCTGGCCAAGGGGTGGATGGGGCCAGGCTGAATGAATGAATGAATGAATGAATGAATGAATGAATGAATGAATGAATGAATGAATGAATGAATGGGGCCTTATACATACTTCTAGAATTAGTCCAAGCACAGTAATTTTTTTTCCCTACAGGTTAAAGACTGCTGATTAGCTGCTTACTTTTTAGAAAGTTCTCTGTCCTTAGTATTTACACGAGTCTTTTTCTGACCTGCCGTAAGCCCGTTAGTCCAAACCAGATAAGGAGTCTAATTTTACAGCTGGAGATAGTGTAACACTGTTACTAGTTGATACTTGCTATGTCATTGCATTCTAGGATTATGTAATAAACAAAAGAACTGCCTCATAGAAGAGAAGGACTTATTAATTACAATGCAGTAGTGATCTTGTTTTTGGTGTTATTATTGCATATGTATATCTGCCTTTGCATTGTTAGTTCTAGAAGATACTGTCTACAGGTATTGCTGACAAATAAAAAAAAAAAAAAAAAATTACAATTCTTATTTATTCTTGGAAATATATTTCTTTGCTTGCTATGAATCAGTTAATACTGAGGCACGATATTTTGCTGTGCTAGTGCACTTTTTTGAATGTATCAAAGTACATAAGACATATTGATATTGTAACAAGTAAACACAGAAACAAAGACTGTGTCTAAAAAACCATTCCAAAGTTTTAGGAAGGAAGGATTATTATAGAATTCTGAGACTGCCTGATACAAGAAGAAAGTGGTTTAGGCAGATTCACATCATTTGACTTAACACACTCATTCTATATAAAAGAATTTAATCTCCAAGACTGGCAAGCCGAATTTTTAACAGGAACACTACTACGCAAATCAAAGAGCACTTCTGTTGTCATGCTATGTACTAACTGCCAGACACTTGTTTGCTTTACAAAATATGCATTAATTTATCAAATTACCCCGCAAAGTAAACAAAACTGAAGAAAACCTATGCATTTAAAGTGGTTAGGATTTGACAAAGAAAAAATAGGAAAGGTTCAAAAGTAGCAAATCCAATTTTTGGTTCTTCAGAAACAAGCTCATTTCAGGTAAAAGCTATTAGCTACTGCTATGTAAAGAAAATACAATTGATAATGTTCAGTGTTACAAATAAGAACTAATTTTGAAAAGATAACTAGTGGATTTCATGATGGCATGACTACATGAGCGGATGAGGAAAATGCTTGATGTCATCTACCTTAAGGTCAGCAGAGACTTGGACATAGTCCCCATCATATCCTTCTTTTCAAATTCAAAATGTGTGGATTTGAAAGGTGGACTGATGAACAAAGTTTAGTCTAGTCATACCTTGAGAGTGGTGGTCATTGGCTCAATGTCTGGCTAGAGAAGTAACAAGTGGTGCTCCTCAGGGGTCAGTACTGGGACCAATGCTCTTTAATATCTTCAGCAGTGACATTGACAGTGGGATCAAGTACATTCTCATCAAGTTTGTGGATGACAGCAAGCTATGTGATAAGGTGAAGATGACTGAGGGATGGGATGCCACTGAGAGAGACTTAGCCAGCCTTTGTCAGTGGGACAAGGAGAAGCTCATGAGGTTCAAAAAATCCAAGTGCAGGGTACTGCACATGGGTAATGGCAACCAACCCCTTGTATCAGCACAAGTTGAAGGATGTCAGGACAGAGAACAGCCCTGCCACAATGGGCATAGGGATACTAGGAAATAGCAAGTGGACATGAAGTAGCAGTGTGTACCCTCACAGCCCAGAAAGCCACTCCTGTCCTGGACTGCACCAAAAGAATCGTGGTCAGCAGGTCAAGGTAGATGATCCTGCCCCTCTGCTCTGCCTTGGTGAGACCACATCTGGAGTACTCCATCCTGAATGCAACCCTAGCATACTGCTGACCGTCCCTGTTTTGTATCGTCAGAAAAGTGTTACTATTGCCATGAAGTGACATATTACCTTTCATTAACCCTTACGTTTCCTAGATGATTGTGTTTTTTCTCCTTTTGTGACATCCATTCGTCACCCTCTCAGTTGGAGGACTGATAGGATTGAGATCTTACTTCTTCACAAGTGATCTTACTTCTTTAGAAGTTTAAAGCAACTATTTCTTCTTCCTGGTGATTATAGCGATAGTGAATCTTTCAACTGAAATGTAAAACTCGGGGGTGTTGTAGAATAAATAGAGTAGATATGCTAAGCCAGTTTAAGTGACAACACTTTTCGGGAAGAGAGGATAAAGATAAGGAATGAAGCAAGTCATTAATCTGAGCAAAAGTGAAAAAAAAAAAAAAAATTAAGGGGAGCAGAAAAATGAATAGATAGGGCAGGCACAAATCAATAGCAGGACAGTCATTAAACTCAAAAGGAGGCAAGTTTTGTTCCCTAAAGAAGGACAATTTTTGCAATGACCCTCATTGTCCACTTTGCATCATATCTCTTTGAAATTCTAGGCCCCTTTCTTCCATCTTGAATGCAGGATTGCATATATGCAATACTGTGAAACAAGAACATTCTGCCTCTAAAACAATTTTGCTCACACTTCCACCTGCTCACCCTGCCACATCATCTGCCTCCTGGAGCAGCCCAGCCTGGCCAAGGGGTGGATGGGGCCAGGCTGAATGAATGAATGAATGAATGAATGAATGAATGAATGAATGAATGAATGAATGGGGCCTTATACATACTTCTAGAATTAGTCCAAGCACAGTAATTTTTTTTCCCTACAGGTTAAAGACTGCTGATTAGCTGCTTACTTTTTAGAAAGTTCTCTGTCCTTAGTATTTACACGAGTCTTTTTCTGACCTGCCGTAAGCCCGTTAGTCCAAACCAGATAAGGAGTCTAATTTTACAGCTGGAGATAGTGTAACACTGTTACTAGTTGATACTTGCTATGTCATTGCATTCTAGGATTATGTAATAAACAAAAGAACTGCCTCATAGAAGAGAAGGACTTATTAATTACAATGCAGTAGTGATCTTGTTTTTGGTGTTATTATTGCATATGTATATCTGCCTTTGCATTGTTAGTTCTAGAAGATACTGTCTACAGGTATTGCTGACAATTAAAAAAAAAAAATAAAAAATTACAATTCTTATTTATTCTTGGAAATATATTTCTTTGCTTGCTATGAATCAGTTAATACTGAGGCACGATATTTTGCTGTGCTAGTGCACTTTTTTGAATGTATCAAAGTACATAAGACATATTGATATTGTAACAAGTAAACACAGAAACAAAGACTGTGTCTAAAAAACCATTCCAAAGTTTTAGGAAGGAAGGATTATTATAGAATTCTGAGACTGCCTGATACAAGAAGAAAGTGGTTTAGGCAGATTCACATCATTTGACTTAACACACTCATTCTATATAAAAGAATTTAATCTCCAAGACTGGCAAGCCGAATTTTTAACAGAAACACTACTACGCAAATCAAAGAGCACTTCTGTTGTCATGCTATGTACTAACTGCCAGACACTTGTTTGCTTTACAAAATATGCATTAATTTATCAAATTACCCCGCAAAGTAAACAAAACTGAAGAAAACCTATGCATTTAAAGTGGTTAGGATTTGACAAAGAAAAAATAGGAAAGGTTCAAAAGTAGCAAATCCAATTTTTGGTTCTTCAGAAACAAGCTCATTTCAGGTAAAAGCTATTAGCTACTGCTATGTAAAGAAAATACAATTGATAATGTTCAGTGTTACAAATAAGAACTAATTTTGAAAAGATAACTAGTGGATTTCATGATGGCATGACTACATGAGCGGATGAGGAAAATGCTTGATGTCATCTACCTTAAGGTCAGCAGAGACTTGGACATAGTCCCCATCATATCCTTCTTTTCAAATTCAAAATGTGTGGATTTGAAAGGTGGACTGATGAACAAAGTTTAGTCTAGTCGTACCTTGAGAGTGGTGGTCATTGGCTCAATGTCTGGCTAGAGAAGTAACAAGTGGTGCTCCTCAGGGGTCGCTCTTTAATATCTTCAGCAGTGACATTGACAGTGGGATCAAGTACATTCTCATCAAGTTTGTGGATGACAGCAAGCTATGTGATAAGGTGAAGATGACTGAGGGATGGGATGCCACTGAGAGAGACTTAGCCAGCCTTTGTCAGTGGGACAAGGAGAAGCTCATGAGGTTCAAAAAATCCAAGTGCAGGGTACTGCACATGGGTAATGGCAACCAACCCCTTGTATCAGCACAAGTTGAAGGATGTCAGGACAGAGAACAGCCCTGCCACAATGGGCATAGGGATACTAGGAAATAGCAAGTGGACATGAAGTAGCAGTGTGTACCCTCACAGCCCAGAAAGCCACTCCTGTCCTGGACTGCACCAAAAGAATCGTGGTCAGCAGGTCAAGGTAGATGATCCTGCCCCTCTGCTCTGCCTTGGTGAGACCACATCTGGAGTACTCCATCCTGAATACAACCCTAGCATACTGCTGACCGTCCCTGTTTTGTATCGTCAGAAAAGTGTTACTATTGCCATGAAGTGACATATTACCTTTCATTAACCCTTACGTTTCCTAGATGATTGTGTTTTTTCTCCTTTTGTGACATCCATTCGTCACCCTCTCAGTTGGAGGACTGATAGGATTGAGATCTTACTTCTTCACAAGTGATCTTACTTCTTTAGAAGTTTAAAGCAACTATTTCTTCTTCCTGGTGATTATAGCGATAGTGAATCTTTCAACTGAAATGTAAAACTCGGGGGTGTTGTAGAATAAATAGAGTAGATATGCTAAGCCAGTTTAAGTGACAACACTTTTCGGGAAGAGAGGATAAAGATAAGGAATGAAGCAAGTCATTAATCTGAGCAAAAGTGAAAAAAAAAAAAAAAATTAAGGGGAGCAGAAAAATGAATAGATAGGGCAGGCACAAATCAATAGCAGGACAGTCATTAAACTCAAAAGGAGGCAAGTTTTGTTCCCTAAAGAAGGACAATTTTTGCAATGACCCTCATTGTCCACTTTGCATCATATCTCTTTGAAATTCTAGGCCCCTTTCTTCCATCTTGAATGCAGGATTGCATATATGCAATACTGTGAAACAAGAACATTCTGCCTCTAAAACAATTTTGCTCACACTTCCACCTGCTCACCCTGCCACATCATCTGCCTCCTGGAGCAGCCCAGCCTGGCCAAGGGGTGGATGGGGCCAGGCTGAATGAATGAATGAATGAATGAATGAATGAATGAATGAATGAATGAATGAATGGGGCCTTATACATACTTCTAGAATTAGTCCAAGCACAGTAATTTTTTTTCCCTACAGGTTAAAGACTGCTGATTAGCTGCTTACTTTTTAGAAAGTTCTCTGTCCTTAGTATTTACACGAGTCTTTTTCTGACCTGCCATAAGCCCGTTAGTCCAAACCCGATAAGGAGTCTAATTTTACAGCTGGAGATAGTGTAACACTGTTACTAGTTGATACTTGCTATGTCATTGCATTCTAGGATTATGTAATAAACAAAAGAACTGCCTCATAGAAGAGAAGGACTTATTAATTACAATGCAGTAGTGATCTTGTTTTTGGTGTTATTATTGCATATGTATATCTGCCTTTGCATTGTTAGTTCTAGAAGATACTGTCTACAGGTATTGCTGACAATTAAAAAAAAAAAAAAAAATTACAATTCTTATTTATTCTTGGAAATATATTTCTTTGCTTGCTATGAATCAGTTAATACTGAGGCACGATATTTTGCTGTGCTAGTGCACTTTTTTGAATGTATCAAAGTACATAAGACATATTGATATTGTAACAAGTAAACACAGAAACAAAGACTGTGTCTAAAAAACCATTCCAAAGTTTTAGGAAGGAAGGATTATTATAGAATTCTGAGACTGCCTGATACAAGAAGAAAGTGGTTTAGGCAGATTCACATCATTTGACTTAACACACTCATTCTATATAAAAGAATTTAATCTCCAAGACTGGCAAGCCGAATTTTTAACAGAAACACTACTACGCAAATCAAAGAGCACTTCTGTTGTCATGCTATGTACTAACTGCCAGACACTTGTTTGCTTTACAAAATATGCATTAATTTATCAAATTACCCCGCAAAGTAAACAAAACTGAAGAAAACCTATGCATTTAAAGTGGTTAGGATTTGACAAAGAAAAAATAGGAAAGGTTCAAAAGTAGCAAATCCAATTTTTGGTTCTTCAGAAACAAGCTCATTTCAGGTAAAAGCTATTAGCTACTGCTATCTAAAGAAAATACAATTGATAATGTTCAGTGTTACAAATAAGAACTAATTTTGAAAAGATAACTAGTGGATTTCATGATGGCATGACTACATGAGCGGATGAGGAAAATGCTTGATGTCATCTACCTTAAGGTCAGCAGAGACTTGGACATAGTCCCCATCATATCCTTCTTTTCAAATTCAAAATGTGTGGATTTGAAAGGTGGACTGATGAACAAAGTTTAGTCTAGTCGTACCTTGAGAGTGGTGGTCATTGGCTCAATGTCTGGCTAGAGAAGTAACAAGTGGTGCTCCTCAGGGGTCGCTCTTTAATATCTTCAGCAGTGACATTGACAGTGGGATCAAGTACATTCTCATCAAGTTTGTGGATGACAGCAAGCTATGTGATAAGGTGAAGATGACTGAGGGATGGGATGCCACTGAGAGAGACTTAGCCAGCCTTTGTCAGTGGGACAAGGAGAAGCTCATGAGGTTCAAAAAATCCAAGTGCAGGGTACTGCACATGGGTAATGGCAACCAACCCCTTGTATCAGCACAAGTTGAAGGATGTCAGGACAGAGAACAGCCCTGCCACAATGGGCATAGGGATACTAGGAAATAGCAAGTGGACATGAAGTAGCAGTGTGTACCCTCACAGCCCAGAAAGCCACTCCTGTCCTGGACTGCACCAAAAGAATCGTGGTCAGCAGGTCAAGGTAGATGATCCTGCCCCTCTGCTCTGCCTTGGTGAGACCACATCTGGAGTACTCCATCCTGAATGCAACCCTAGCATACTGCTGACCGTCCCTGTTTTGTATCGTCAGAAAAGTGTTACTATTGCCATGAAGTGACATATTACCTTTCATTAACCCTTACCTTTCCGAGATGATTGTGTTTTTTCTCCTTTTGTGACATCCATTCGTCACCCTCTCAGTTGGAGGACTGATAGGATTGAGATCTTACTTCTTCACAAGTGATCTTACTTCTTTAGAAGTTTAAAGCAACTATTTCTTCTTCCTGGTGATTATAGCGATAGCGAATCTTTCAACTGAAATGTAAAACTCGGGGGTGTTGTAGAATAAATAGAGTAGATATGCTAAGCCAGTTTAAGTGACAACACTTTTCGGGAAGAGAGGATAAAGATAAGGAATGAAGCAAGTCATTAATCCGAGCAAAAGTGAAAAAAAAAAAAAAAATCAGGGGAGCAGAAAAATGAATAGATAGGGCACGCACAAATCAATAGCAGGACTGTCATTAAACTCAAAAGGAGGCAAGTTTTGTTCCCTAAAGAAGGACAATTTTTGCAATGACCCTCATTGTCCACTTTGCATCATATCTCTTTGAAATTCTAGGCCCCTTTCTTCTATCTTGAATGCAGGATTGCATATATGCAATACTGTGAAACAAGAACATTCTGCCTCTAAAACAATTTTGCTCACACTTCCACCTGCTCACCCTGCCACATCATCTGCCTCCTGGAGCAGCCCAGCCTGGCCAAGGGGTGGATGGGGCCAGGCTGAATGAATGAATGAATGAATGAATGAATGAATGAATGAATGAATGAATGAATGGGGCCTTATACATACTTCTAGAATTAGTCCAAGCACAGTAATTTTTTTTCCCTACAGGTTAAAGACTGCTGATTAGCTGCTTACTTTTTAGAAAGTTCTCTGTCCTTAGTATTTACACGAGTCTTTTTCTGACCTGCCGTAAGCCCGTTAGTCCAAACCAGATAAGGAGTCTAATTTTACAGCTGGAGATAGTGTAACACTGTTACTAGTTGATACTTGCTATGTCATTGCATTCTAGGATTATGTAATAAACAAAAGAACTGCCTCATAGAAGAGAAGGACTTATTAATTACAATGCAGTAGTGATCTTGTTTTTGGTGTTATTATTGCATATGTATATCTGCCTTTGCATTATTAGTTCTAGAAGATACTGTCTACAGGTATTGCTGACAATTAAAAAAAAAAAAAAAAAAATTACAATTCTTATTTATTCTTGGAAATATATTTCTTTGCTTGCTATGAATCAGTTAATACTGAGGCACGATATTTTGCTGTGCTAGTGCACTTTTTTGAATGTATCAAAGTACATAAGACATATTGATATTGTAACAAGTAAACACAGAAACAAAGACTGTGTCTAAAAAACCATTCCAAAGTTTTAGGAAGGAAGGATTATTATAGAATTCTGAGACTGCCTGATACAAGAAGAAAGTGGTTTAGGCAGATTCACATCATTTGACTTAACACACTCATTCTATATAAAAGAATTTAATCTCCAAGACTGGCAAGCCGAATTTTTAACAGAAACACTACTACGCAAATCAAAGAGCACTTCTGTTGTCATGCTATGTACTAACTGCCAGACACTTGTTTGCTTTACAAAATATGCATTAATTTATCAAATTACCCCGCAAAGTAAACAAAACTGAAGAAAACCTATGCATTTAAAGTGGTTAGGATTTGTCAAAGAAAAAATAGGAAAGGTTCAAAAGTAGCAAATCCAATTTTTGGTTCTTCAGAAACAAGCTCATTTCAGGTAAAAGCTATTAGCTACTGCTATGTAAAGAAAATACAATTGATAATGTTCAGTGTTACAAATAAGAACTAATTTTGAAAAGATAACTAGTGGATTTCATGATGGCATGACTACATGAGCGGATGAGGAAAATGCTTGATGTCATCTACCTTAAGGTCAGCAGAGACTTGGACATAGTCCCCATCATATCCTTCTTTTCAAATTCAAAATGTGTGGATTTGAAAGGTGGACTGATGAACAAAGTTTAGTCTAGTCGTACCTTGAGAGTGGTGGTCATTGGCTCAATGTCTGGCTAGAGAAGTAACAAGTGGTGCTCCTCAGGGGTCGCTCTTTAATATCTTCAGCAGTGACATTGACAGTGGGATCAAGTACATTCTCATCAAGTTTGTGGATGACAGCAAGCTATGTGATAAGGTGAAGATGACTGAGGGATGGGATGCCACTGAGAGAGACTTAGCCAGCCTTTGTCAGTGGGACAAGGAGAAGCTCATGAGGTTCAAAAAATCCAAGTGCAGGGTACTGCACATGGGTAATGGCAACCAACCCCTTGTATCAGCACAAGTTGAAGGATGTCAGGACAGAGAACAGCCCTGCCACAATGGGCATAGGGATACTAGGAAATAGCAAGTGGACATGAAGTAGCAGTGTGTACCCTCACAGCCCAGAAAGCCACTCCTGTCCTGGACTGCACCAAAAGAATCGTGGTCAGCAGGTCAAGGTAGATGATCCTGCCCCTCTGCTCTGCCTTGGTGAGACCACATCTGGAGTACTCCATCCTGAATGCAACCCTAGCATACTGCTGACCGTCCCTGTTTTGTATCGTCAGAAAAGTGTTACTATTGCCATGAAGTGACATATTACCTTTCATTAACCCTTACCTTTCCGAGATGATTGTGTTTTTTCTCCTTTTGTGACATCCATTCGTCACCCTCTCAGTTGGAGGACTGATAGGATTGAGATCTTACTTCTTCACAAGTGATCTTACTTCTTTAGAAGTTTAAAGCAACTATTTCTTCTTCCTGGTGATTATAGCGATAGCGAATCTTTCAACTGAAATGTAAAACTCGGGGGTGTTGTAGAATAAATAGAGTAGATATGCTAAGCCAGTTTAAGTGACAACACTTTTCGGGAAGAGAGGATAAAGATAAGGAATGAAGCAAGTCATTAATCCGAGCAAAAGTGAAAAAAAAAAAAAAAATCAGGGGAGCAGAAAAATGAATAGATAGGGCACGCACAAATCAATAGCAGGACTGTCATTAAACTCAAAAGGAGGCAAGTTTTGTTCCCTAAAGAAGGACAATTTTTGCAATGACCCTCATTGTCCACTTTGCATCATATCTCTTTGAAATTCTAGGCCCCTTTCTTCTATCTTGAATGCAGGATTGCATATATGCAATACTGTGAAACAAGAACATTCTGCCTCTAAAACAATTTTGCTCACACTTCCACCTGCTCACCCTGCCACATCATCTGCCTCCTGGAGCAGCCCAGCCTGGCCAAGGGGTGGATGGGGCCAGGCTGAATGAATGAATGAATGAATGAATGAATGAATGAATGAATGAATGAATGGGGCCTTATACATACTTCTAGAATTAGTCCAAGCACAGTAATTTTTTTTCCCTACAGGTTAAAGACTGCTGATTAGCTGCTTACTTTTTAGAAAGTTCTCTGTCCTTAGTATTTACACGAGTCTTTTTCTGACCTGCCGTAAGCCCGTTAGTCCAAACCAGATAAGGAGTCTAATTTTACAGCTGGAGATAGTGTAACACTGTTACTAGTTGATACTTGCTATGTCATTGCATTCTAGGATTATGTAATAAACAAAAGAACTGCCTCATAGAAGAGAAGGACTTATTAATTACAATGCAGTAGTGATCTTGTTTTTGGTGTTATTATTGCATATGTATATCTGCCTTTGCATTATTAGTTCTAGAAGATACTGTCTACAGGTATTGCTGACAATTAAAAAAAAAAAAAAAAAAATTACAATTCTTATTTATTCTTGGAAATATATTTCTTTGCTTGCTATGAATCAGTTAATACTGAGGCACGATATTTTGCTGTGCTAGTGCACTTTTTTGAATGTATCAAAGTACATAAGACATATTGATATTGTAACAAGTAAACACAGAAACAAAGACTGTGTCTAAAAAACCATTCCAAAGTTTTAGGAAGGAAGGATTATTATAGAATTCTGAGACTGCCTGATACAAGAAGAAAGTGGTTTAGGCAGATTCACATCATTTGACTTAACACACTCATTCTATATAAAAGAATTTAATCTCCAAGACTGGCAAGCCGAATTTTTAACAGAAACACTACTACGCAAATCAAAGAGCACTTCTGTTGTCATGCTATGTACTAACTGCCAGACACTTGTTTGCTTTACAAAATATGCATTAATTTATCAAATTACCCCGCAAAGTAAACAAAACTGAAGAAAACCTATGCATTTAAAGTGGTTAGGATTTGTCAAAGAAAAAATAGGAAAGGTTCAAAAGTAGCAAATCCAATTTTTGGTTCTTCAGAAACAAGCTCATTTCAGGTAAAAGCTATTAGCTACTGCTATCTAAAGAAAATACAATTGATAATGTTCAGTGTTACAAATAAGAACTAATTTTGAAAAGATAACTAGTGGATTTCATGATGGCATGACTACATGAGCGGATGAGGAAAATGCTTGATGTCATCTACCTTAAGGTCAGCAGAGACTTGGACATAGTCCCCATCATATCCTTCTTTTCAAATTCAAAATGTGTGGATTTGAAAGGTGGACTGATGAACAAAGTTTAGTCTAGTCGTACCTTGAGAGTGGTGGTCATTGGCTCAATGTCTGGCTAGAGAAGTAACAAGTGGTGCTCCTCAGGGGTCAGTACTGGGACCAATGCTCTTTAATATCTTCAGCAGTGACATTGACAGTGGGATCAAGTACATTCTCATCAAGTTTGTGGATGACAAAAAGCTATGTGATAAGGTGAAGATGACTGAGGGATGGGATGCCACTGAGAGAGACTTAGCCAGCCTTTGTCAGTGGGACAAGGAGAAGCTCATGAGGTTCAAAAAATCCAAGTGCAGGGTACTGCACATGGGTAATGGCAACCAACCCCTTGTATCAGCACAAGTTGAAGGATGTCAGGACAGAGAACAGCCCTGCCACAATGGGCATAGGGATACTAGGAAATAGCAAGTGGACATGAAGTAGCAGTGTGTACCCTCACAGCCCAGAAAGCCACTCCTGTCCTGGACTGCACCAAAAGAATCGTGGTCAGCAGGTCAAGGTAGATGATCCTGCCCCTCTGCTCTGCCTTGGTGAGACCACATCTGGAGTACTCCATCCTGAATGCAACCCTAGCATACTGCTGACCGTCCCTGTTTTGTATCGTCAGAAAAGTGTTACTATTGCCATGAAGTGACATATTACCTTTCATTAACCCTTACGTTTCCGAGATGATTGTGTTTTTTCTCCTTTTGTGACATCCATTCGTCACCCTCTCTGTTGGAGGACTGATAGGATTGAGATCTTACTTCTTCACAAGTGATCTTACTTCTTTAGAAGTTTAAAGCAACTATTTCTTCTTCCTGGTGATTATAGCGATAGTGAATCTTTCAACTGAAATGTAAAACTCGGGGGTGTTGTAGAATAAATAGAGTAGATATGCTAAGCCAGTTTAAGTGACAACACTTTTCGGGAAGAGAGGATAAAGATAAGGAATGAAGCAAGTCATTAATCTGAGCAAAAGTGAAAAAAAAAAAAAAATCAGGGGAGCAGAAAAATGAATAGATAGGGCACGCACGAATCAATAGCAGGACTGTCATTAAACTCAAAAGGAGGCAAGTTTTGTTCCCTAAAGAAGGACAATTTTTGCAATGACCCTCATTGTCCACTTTGCATCATATCTCTTTGAAATTCTAGGCCCCTTTCTTCCATCTTGAATGCAGGATTGCATATATGCAATACTGTGAAACAAGAACATTCTGCCTCTAAAACAATTTTGCTCACACTTCCACCTGCTCACCCTGCCACATCATCTGCCTCCTGGAGCAGCCCAGCCTGGCCAAGGGGTGGATGGGGCCAGGCTGAATGAATGAATGAATGAATGAATGAATGAATGAATGAATGAATGAATGAATGGGGCCTTATACATACTTCTAGAATTAGTCCAAGCACAGTAATTTTTTTTCCCTACAGGTTAAAGACTGCTGATTAGCTGCTTACTTTTTAGAAAGTTCTCTGTCCTTAGTATTTACACGAGTCTTTTTCTGACCTGCCGTAAGCCCGTTAGTCCAAACCCGATAAGGAGTCTAATTTTACAGCTGGAGATAGTGTAACACTGTTACTAGTTGATACTTGCTATGTCATTGCATTCTAGGATTATGTAATAAACAAAAGAACTGCCTCATAGAAGAGAAGGACTTATTAATTACAATGCAGTAGTGATCTTGTTTTTGGTGTTATTATTGCATATGTATATCTGCCTTTGCATTGTTAGTTCTAGAAGATACTGTCTACAGGTATTGCTGACAATTAAAAAAAAAAAATAAAAAATTACAATTCTTATTTATTCTTGGAAATATATTTCTTTGCTTGCTATGAATCAGTTAATACTGAGGCACGATATTTTGCTGTGCTAGTGCACTTTATTGAATGTATCAAAGTACATAAGGCATATTGATATTGTAACAAGTAAACACAGAAACAAAGACTGTGTCTAAAAAACCATTCCAAAGTTTTAGGAAGGAAGGATTATTATAGAATTCTGAGACTGCCTGATACAAGAAGAAAGTGGTTTAGGCAGATTCACATCATTTGACTTAACACACTCATTCTATATAAAAGAATTTAATCTCCAAGACTGGCAAGCCGAATTTTTAACAGAAACACTACTACGCAAATCAAAGAGCACTTCTGTTGTCATGCTATGTACTAACTGCCAGACACTTGTTTGCTTTACAAAATATGCATTAATTTATCAAATTACCCCGCAAAGTAAACAAAACTGAAGAAAACCTATGCATTTAAAGTGGTTAGGATTTGACAAAGAAAAAATAGGAAAGGTTCAAAAGTAGCAAATCCAATTTTTGGTTCTTCAGAAACAAGCTCATTTCAGGTAAAAGCTATTAGCTACTGCTATGTAAAGAAAATACAATTGATAATGTTCAGTGTTACAAATAAGAACTAATTTTGAAAAGATAACTAGTGGATTTCATGATGGCATGACTACATGAGCGGATGAGGAAAATGCTTGATGTCATCTACCTTAAGGTCAGCAGAGACTTGGACATAGTCCCCATCATATCCTTCTTTTCAAATTCAAAATGTGTGGATTTGAAAGGTGGACTGATGAACAAAGTTTAGTCTAGTCGTACCTTGAGAGTGGTGGTCATTGGCTCAATGTCTGGCTAGAGAAGTAACAAGTGGTGCTCCTCAGGGGTCAGTACTGGGACCAATGCTCTTTAATATCTTCAGCAGTGACATTGACAGTGGGATCAAGTACATTCTCATCAAGTTTGTGGATGACAGCAAGCTATGTGATAAGGTGAAGATGACTGAGGGATGGGATGCCACTGAGAGAGACTTAGCCAGCCTTTGTCAGTGGGACAAGGAGAAGCTCATGAGGTTCAAAAAATCCAAGTGCAGGGTACTGCACATGGGTAATGGCAACCAACCCCTTGTATCAGCACAAGTTGAAGGATGTCAGGACAGAGAACAGCCCTGCCACAATGGGCATAGGGATACTAGGAAATAGCAAGTGGACATGAAGTAGCAGTGTGTACCCTCACAGCCCAGAAAGCCACTCCTGTCCTGGACTGCACCAAAAGAATCGTGGTCAGCAGGTCAAGGTAGATGATCCTGCCCCTCTGCTCTGCCTTGGTGAGACCACATCTGGAGTACTCCATCCTGAATGCAACCCTAGCATACTGCTGACCGTCCCTGTTTTGTATCGTCAGAAAAGTGTTACTATTGCCATGAAGTGACATATTACCTTTCATTAACCCTTACGTTTCCTAGATGATTGTGTTTTTTCTCCTTTTGTGACATCCATTCGTCACCCTCTCAGTTGGAGGACTGATAGGATTGAGATCTTACTTCTTCACAAGTGATCTTACTTCTTTAGAAGTTTAAAGCAACTATTTCTTCTTCCTGGTGATTATAGCGATAGTGAATCTTTCAACTGAAATGTAAAACTCGGGGGTGTTGTAGAATAAATAGAGTAGATATGCTAAGCCAGTTTAAGTGACAACACTTTTCGGGAAGAGAGGATAAAGATAAGGAATGAAGCAAGTCATTAATCTGAGCAAAAGTGAAAAAAAAAAAAAAATCAGGGGAGCAGAAAAATGAATAGATAGGGCACGCACAAATCAATAGCAGGACTGTCATTAAACTCAAAAGGAGGCAAGTTTTGTTCCCTAAAGAAGGACAATTTTTGCAATGACCCTCATTGTCCACTTTGCATCATATCTCTTTGAAATTCTAGGCCCCTTTCTTCCATCTTGAATGCAGGATTGCATATATGCAATACTGTGAAACAAGAACATTCTGCCTCTAAAACAATTTTGCTCACACTTCCACCTGCTCACCCTGCCACATCATCTGCCTCCTGGAGCAGCCCAGCCTGGCCAAGGGGTGGATGGGGCCAGGCTGAATGAATGAATGAATGAATGAATGAATGAATGAATGAATGAATGAATGAATGAATGAATGGGGCCTTATACATACTTCTAGAATTAGTCCAAGCACAGTAATTTTTTTTCCCTACAGGTTAAAGACTGCTGATTAGCTGCTTACTTTTTAGAAAGTTCTCTGTCCTTAGTATTTACACGAGTCTTTTTCTGACCTGCCGTAAGCCCGTTAGTCCAAACCAGATAAGGAGTCTAATTTTACAGCTGGAGATAGTGTAACACTGTTACTAGTTGATACTTGCTATGTCATTGCATTCTAGGATTATGTAATAAACAAAAGAACTGCCTCATAGAAGAGAAGGACTTATTAATTACAATGCAGTAGTGATCTTGTTTTTGGTGTTATTATTGCATATGTATATCTGCCTTTGCATTGTTAGTTCTAGAAGATACTGTCTACAGGTATTGCTGACAATTAAAAAAAAAAAAAAAAATTACAATTCTTATTTATTCTTGGAAATATATTTCTTTGCTTGCTATGAATCAGTTAATACTGAGGCACGATATTTTGCTGTGCTAGTGCACTTTTTTGAATGTATCAAAGTACATAAGACATATTGATATTGTAACAAGTAAACACAGAAACAAAGACTGTGTCTAAAAAACCATTCCAAAGTTTTAGGAAGGAAGGATTATTATAGAATTCTGAGACTGCCTGATACAAGAAGAAAGTGGTTTAGGCAGATTCACATCATTTGACTTAACACACTCATTCTATATAAAAGAATTTAATCTCCAAGACTGGCAAGCCGAATTTTTAACAGAAACACTACTACGCAAATCAAAGAGCACTTCTGTTGTCATGCTATGTACTAACTGCCAGACACTTGTTTGCTTTACAAAATATGCATTAATTTATCAAATTACCCCGCAAAGTAAACAAAACTGAAGAAAACCTATGCATTTAAAGTGGTTAGGATTTGTCAAAGAAAAAATAGGAAAGGTTCAAAAGTAGCAAATCCAATTTTTGGTTCTTCAGAAACAAGCTCATTTCAGGTAAAAGCTATTAGCTACTGCTATCTAAAGAAAATACAATTGATAATGTTCAGTGTTACAAATAAGAACTAATTTTGAAAAGATAACTAGTGGATTTCATGATGGCATGACTACATGAGCGGATGAGGAAAATGCTTGATGTCATCTACCTTAAGGTCAGCAGAGACTTGGACATAGTCCCCATCATATCCTTCTTTTCAAATTCAAAATGTGTGGATTTGAAAGGTGGACTAATGAACAAAGTTTAGTCTAGTCGTACCTTGAGAGTGGTGGTCATTGGCTCAATGTCTGGCCAGAGAAGTAACAAGTGGTGCTCCTCAGGGGTCAGTACTGGGACCAATGCTCTTTAATATCTTCAGCAGTGACATTGACAGTGGGATCAAGTACATTCTCATCAAGTTTGTGGATGACAGCAAGCTATGTGATAAGGTGAAGATGACTGAGGGATGGGATGCCACTGAGAGAGACTTAGCCAGCCTTTGTCAGTGGGACAAGGAGAAGCTCATGAGGTTCAAAAAATCCAAGTGCAGGGTACTGCACATGGGTAATGGCAACCAACCCCTTGTATCAGCACAAGTTGAAGGATGTCAGGACAGAGAACAGCCCTGCCACAATGGGCATAGGGATACTAGGAAATAGCAAGTGGACATGAAGTAGCAGTGTGTACCCTCACAGCCCAGAAAGCCACTCCTGTCCTGGACTGCACCAAAAGAATCGTGGTCAGCAGGTCAAGGTAGATGATCCTGCCCCTCTGCTCTGCCTTGGTGAGACCACATCTGGAGTACTCCATCCTGAATGCAACCCTAGCATACTGCTGACCGTCCCTGTTTTGTATCGTCAGAAAAGTGTTACTATTGCCATGAAGTGACATATTACCTTTCATTAACCCTTACGTTTCCGAGATGATTGTGTTTTTTCTCCTTTTGTGACATCCATTCGTCACCCTCTCAGTTGGAGGACTGATAGGATTGAGATCTTACTTCTTCACAAGTGATCTTACTTCTTTAGAAGTTTAAAGCAACTATTTCTTCTTCCTGGTGATTATAGCGATAGTGAATCTTTCAACTGAAATGTAAAACTCGGGGGTGTTGTAGAATAAATAGAGTAGATATGCTAAGCCAGTTTAAGTGACAACACTTTTCGGGAAGAGAGGATAAAGATAAGGAATGAAGCAAGTCATTAATCTGAGCAAAAGTGAAAAAAAAAAAAAAATCAGGGGAGCAGAAAAATGAATAGATAGGGCACGCACGAATCAATAGCAGGACTGTCATTAAACTCAAAAGGAGGCAAGTTTTGTTCCCTAAAGAAGGACAATTTTTGCAATGACCCTCATTGTCCACTTTGCATCATATCTCTTTGAAATTCTAGGCCCCTTTCTTCCATCTTGAATGCAGGATTGCATATATGCAATACTGTGAAACAAGAACATTCTGCCTCTAAAACAATTTTGCTCACACTTCCACCTGCTCACCCTGCCACATCATCTGCCTCCTGGAGCAGCCCAGCCTGGCCAAGGGGTGGATGGGGCCAGGCTGAATGAATGAATGAATGAATGAATGAATGAATGAATGAATGGGGCCTTATACATACTTCTAGAATTAGTCCAAGCACAGTAATTTTTTTTCCCTACAGGTTAAAGACTGCTGATTAGCTGCTTACTTTTTAGAAAGTTCTCTGTCCTTAGTATTTACACGAGTCTTTTTCTGACCTGCCGTAAGCCCGTTAGTCCAAACCAGATAAGGAGTCTAATTTTACAGCTGGAGATAGTGTAACACTGTTACTAGTTGATACTTGCTATGTCATTGCATTCTAGGATTATGTAATAAACAAAAGAACTGCCTCATAGAAGAGAAGGACTTATTAATTACAATGCAGTAGTGATCTTGTTTTTGGTGTTATTATTGCATATGTATATCTGCCTTTGCATTGTTAGTTCTAGAAGATACTGTCTACAGGTATTGCTGACAATTAAAAAAAAAAAAAAAAATTACAATTCTTATTTATTCTTGGAAATATATTTCTTTGCTTGCTATGAATCAGTTAATACTGAGGCACGATATTTTGCTGTGCTAGTGCACTTTATTGAATGTATCAAAGTACATAAGACATATTGATATTGTAACAAGTAAACACAGAAACAAAGACTGTGTCTAAAAAACCATTCCAAAGTTTTAGGAAGGAAGGATTATTATAGAATTCTGAGACTGCCTGATACAAGAAGAAAGTGGTTTAGGCAGATTCACATCATTTGACTTAACACACTCATTCTGTATAAAAGAATTTAATCTCCAAGACTGGCAAGCCGAATTTTTAACAGAAACACTACTACACAAATCAAAGAGCACTTCTGTTGTCATGCTATGTACTAACTGCCAGACACTTGTTTGCTTTACAAAATATGCATTAATTTATCAAATTACCCCGCAAAGTAAACAAAACTGAAGAAAACCTATGCATTTAAAGTGGTTAGGATTTGTCAAAGAAAAAATAGGAAAGGTTCAAAAGTAGCAAATCCAATTTTTGGTTCTTCAGAAACAAGCTCATTTCAGGTAAAAGCTATTAGCTACTGCTATGTAAAGAAAATACAATTGATAATGTTCAGTGTTACAAATAAGAACTAATTTTGAAAAGATAACTAGTGGATTTCATGATGGCATGACTACATGAGCGGATGAGGAAAATGCTTGATGTCATCTACCTTAAGGTCAGCAGAGACTTGGACATAGTCCCCATCATATCCTTCTTTTCAAATTCAAAATGTGTGGATTTGAAAGGTGGACTGATGAACAAAGTTTAGTCTAGTCGTACCTTGAGAGTGGTGGTCATTGGCTCAATGTCTGGCTAGAGAAGTAACAAGTGGTGCTCCTCAGGGGTCAGTACTGGGACCAATGCTCTTTAATATCTTCAGCAGTGACATTGACAGTGGGATCAAGTACATTCTCATCAAGTTTGTGGATGACAGCAAGCTATGTGATAAGGTGAAGATGACTGAGGGATGGGATGCCACTGAGAGAGACTTAGCCAGCCTTTGTCAGTGGGACAAGGAGAAGCTCATGAGGTTCAAAAAATCCAAGTGCAGGGTACTGCACATGGGTAATGGCAACCAACCCCTTGTATCAGCACAAGTTGAAGGATGTCAGGACAGAGAACAGCCCTGCCACAATGGGCATAGGGATACTAGGAAATAGCAAGTGGACATGAAGTAGCAGTGTGTACCCTCACAGCCCAGAAAGCCACTCCTGTCCTGGACTGCACCAAAAGAATCGTGGTCAGCAGGTCAAGGTAGATGATCCTGCCCCTCTGCTCTGCCTTGGTGAGACCACATCTGGAGTACTCCATCCTGAATACAACCCTAGCATACTGCTGACCGTCCCTGTTTTGTATCGTCAGAAAAGTGTTACTATTGCCATGAAGTGACATATTACCTTTCATTAACCCTTACGTTTCCTAGATGATTGTGTTTTTTCTCCTTTTGTGACATCCATTCGTCACCCTCTCAGTTGGAGGACTGATAGGATTGAGATCTTACTTCTTCACAAGTGATCTTACTTCTTTAGAAGTTTAAAGCAACTATTTCTTCTTCCTGGTGATTATAGCGATAGTGAATCTTTCAACTGAAATGTAAAACTCGGGGGTGTTGTAGAATAAATAGAGTAGATATGCTAAGCCAGTTTAAGTGACAACACTTTTCGGGAAGAGAGGATAAAGATAAGGAATGAAGCAAGTCATTAATCCGAGCAAAAGTGAAAAAAAAAAAAAAAATCAGGGGAGCAGAAAAATGAATAGATAGGGCACGCACAAATCAATAGCAGGACTGTCATTAAACTCAAAAGGAGGCAAGTTTTGTTCCCTAAAGAAGGACAATTTTTGCAATGACCCTCATTGTCCACTTTGCATCATATCTCTTTGAAATTCTAGGCCCCTTTCTTCTATCTTGAATGCAGGATTGCATATATGCAATACTGTGAAACAAGAACATTCTGCCTCTAAAACAATTTTGCTCACACTTCCACCTGCTCACCCTGCCACATCATCTGCCTCCTGGAGCAGCCCAGCCTGGCCAAGGGGTGGATGGGGCCAGGCTGAATGAATGAATGAATGAATGAATGAATGAATGAATGAATGAATGAATGAATGAATGAATGGGGCCTTATACATACTTCTAGAATTAGTCCAAGCACAGTAATTTTTTTTCCCTACAGGTTAAAGACTGCTGATTAGCTGCTTACTTTTTAGAAAGTTCTCTGTCCTTAGTATTTACACGAGTCTTTTTCTGACCTGCCGTAAGCCCGTTAGTCCAAACCAGATAAGGAGTCTAATTTTACAGCTGGAGATGGTGTAACACTGTTACTAGTTGATACTTGCTATGTCATTGCATTCTAGGATTATGTAATAAACAAAAGAACTGCCTCATAGAAGAGAAGGACTTATTAATTACAATGCAGTAGTGATCTTGTTTTTGGTGTTATTATTGCATATGTATATCTGCCTTTGCATTGTTAGTTCTAGAAGATACTGTCTACAGGTATTGCTGACAATTAAAAAAAAAAAATAAAAAATTACAATTCTTATTTATTCTTGGAAATATATTTCTTTGCTTGCTATGAATCAGTTAATACTGAGGCACGATATTTTGCTGTGCTAGTGCACTTTTTTGAATGTATCAAAGTACATAAGACATATTGATATTGTAACAAGTAAACACAGAAACAAAGACTGTGTCTAAAAAACCATTCCAAAGTTTTAGGAAGGAAGGATTATTATAGAATTCTGAGACTGCCTGATACAAGAAGAAAGTGGTTTAGGCAGATTCACATCATTTGACTTAACACACTCATTCTGTATAAAAGAATTTAATCTCCAAGACTGGCAAGCCGAATTTTTAACAGAAACACTACTACGCAAATCAAAGAGCACTTCTGTTGTCATGCTATGTACTAACTGCCAGACACTTGTTTGCTTTACAAAATATGCATTAATTTATCAAATTACCCCGCAAAATAAACAAAACTGAAGAAAACCTATGCATTTAAAGTGGTTAGGATTTGTCAAAGAAAAAATAGAAAAGGTTCAAAAGTAGCAAATCCAATTTTTGGTTCTTCAGAAACAAGCTCATTTCAGGTAAAAGCTATTAGCTACTGCTATGTAAAGAAAATACAATTGATAATGTTCAGTGTTACAAATAAGAACTAATTTTGAAAAGATAACTAGTGGATTTCATGATGGCATGACTACATGAGCGGATGAGGAAAATGCTTGATGTCATCTACCTTAAGGTCAGCAGAGACTTGGACATAGTCCCCATCATATCCTTCTTTTCAAATTCAAAATGTGTGGATTTGAAAGGTGGACTGATGAACAAAGTTTAGTCTAGTCGTACCTTGAGAGTGGTGGTCATTGGCTCAATGTCTGGCTAGAGAAGTAACAAGTGGTGCTCCTCAGGGGTCAGTACTGGGACCAATGCTCTTTAATATCTTCAGCAGTGACATTGACAGTGGGATCAAGTACATTCTCATCAAGTTTGTGGATGACAGCAAGCTATGTGATAAGGTGAAGATGACTGAGGGATGGGATGCCACTGAGAGAGACTTAGCCAGCCTTTGTCAGTGGGACAAGGAGAAGCTCATGAGGTTCAAAAAATCCAAGAGCAGGGTACTGCACATGGGTAATGGCAACCAACCCCTTGTATCAGCACAAGTTGAAGGATGTCAGGACAGAGAACAGCCCTGCCACAATGGGCATAGGGATACTAGGAAATAGCAAGTGGACATGAAGTAGCAGTGTGTACCCTCACAGCCCAGAAAGCCACTCCTGTCCTGGACTGCACCAAAAGAATCGTGGTCAGCAGGTCAAGGTAGATGATCCTGCCCCTCTGCTCTGCCTTGGTGAGACCACATCTGGAGTACTCCATCCTGAATGCAACCCTAGCATACTGCTGACCGTCCCTGTTTTGTATCGTCAGAAAAGTGTTACTATTGCCATGAAGTGACATATTACCTTTCATTAACCCTTACCTTTCCGAGATGATTGTGTTTTTTCTCCTTTTGTGACATCCATTCGTCACCCTCTCAGTTGGAGGACTGATAGGATTGAGATCTTACTTCTTCACAAGTGATCTTACTTCTTTAGAAGTTTAAAGCAACTATTTCTTCTTCCTGGTGATTATAGCGATAGTGAATCTTTCAACTGAAATGTAAAACTCGGGGGTGTTGTAGAATAAATAGAGTAGATATGCTAAGCCAGTTTAAGTGACAACACTTTTCGGGAAGAGAGGATAAAGATAAGGAATGAAGCAAGTCATTAATCCGAGCAAAAGTGAAAAAAAAAAAAAAAATCAGGGGAGCAGAAAAATGAATAGATAGGGCACGCACAAATCAATAGCAGGACTGTCATTAAACTCAAAAGGAGGCAAGTTTTGTTCCCTAAAGAAGGACAATTTTTGCAATGACCCTCATTGTCCACTTTGCATCATATCTCTTTGAAATTCTAGGCCCCTTTCTTCTATCTTGAATGCAGGATTGCATATATGCAATACTGTGAAACAAGAACATTCTGCCTCTAAAACAATTTTGCTCACACTTCCAACTGCTCACCCTGCCACATCATCTGCCTCCTGGAGCAGCCCAGCCTGGCCAAGGGGTGGATGGGGCCAGGCTGAATGAATGAATGAATGAATGAATGAATGAATGAATGAATGAATGAATGAATGAATGAATGAATGGGGCCTTATACATACTTCTAGAATTAGTCCAAGCACAGTAATTTTTTTTCCCTACAGGTTAAAGACTGCTGATTAGCTGCTTACTTTTTAGAAAGTTCTCTGTCCTTAGTATTTACACGAGTCTTTTTCTGACCTGCCGTAAGCCCGTTAGTCCAAACCAGATAAGGAGTCTAATTTTACAGCTGGAGATGGTGTAACACTGTTACTAGTTGATACTTGCTATGTCATTGCATTCTAGGATTATGTAATAAACAAAAGAACTGCCTCATAGAAGAGAAGGACTTATTAATTACAATGCAGTAGTGATCTTGTTTTTGGTGTTATTATTGCATATGTATATCTGCCTTTGCATTGTTAGTTCTAGAAGATACTGTCTACAGGTATTGCTGACAATTAAAAAAAAAAAATAAAAAATTACAATTCTTATTTATTCTTGGAAATATATTTCTTTGCTTGCTATGAATCAGTTAATACTGAGGCACGATATTTTGCTGTGCTAGTGCACTTTTTTGAATGTATCAAAGTACATAAGACATATTGATATTGTAACAAGTAAACACAGAAACAAAGACTGTGTCTAAAAAACCATTCCAAAGTTTTAGGAAGGAAGGATTATTATAGAATTCTGAGACTGCCTGATACAAGAAGAAAGTGGTTTAGGCAGATTCACATCATTTGACTTAACACACTCATTCTGTATAAAAGAATTTAATCTCCAAGACTGGCAAGCCGAATTTTTAACAGAAACACTACTACGCAAATCAAAGAGCACTTCTGTTGTCATGCTATGTACTAACTGCCAGACACTTGTTTGCTTTACAAAATATGCATTAATTTATCAAATTACCCCGCAAAATAAACAAAACTGAAGAAAACCTATGCATTTAAAGTGGTTAGGATTTGTCAAAGAAAAAATAGAAAAGGTTCAAAAGTAGCAAATCCAATTTTTGGTTCTTCAGAAACAAGCTCATTTCAGGTAAAAGCTATTAGCTACTGCTATGTAAAGAAAATACAATTGATAATGTTCAGTGTTACAAATAAGAACTAATTTTGAAAAGATAACTAGTGGATTTCATGATGGCATGACTACATGAGCGGATGAGGAAAATGCTTGATGTCATCTACCTTAAGGTCAGCAGAGACTTGGACATAGTCCCCATCATATCCTTCTTTTCAAATTCAAAATGTGTGGATTTGAAAGGTGGACTGATGAACAAAGTTTAGTCTAGTCGTACCTTGAGAGTGGTGGTCATTGGCTCAATGTCTGGCTAGAGAAGTAACAAGTGGTGCTCCTCAGGGGTCAGTACTGGGACCAATGCTCTTTAATATCTTCAGCAGTGACATTGACAGTGGGATCAAGTACATTCTCATCAAGTTTGTGGATGACAGCAAGCTATGTGATAAGGTGAAGATGACTGAGGGATGGGATGCCACTGAGAGAGACTTAGCCAGCCTTTGTCAGTGGGACAAGGAGAAGCTCATGAGGTTCAAAAAATCCAAGAGCAGGGTACTGCACATGGGTAATGGCAACCAACCCCTTGTATCAGCACAAGTTGAAGGATGTCAGGACAGAGAACAGCCCTGCCACAATGGGCATAGGGATACTAGGAAATAGCAAGTGGACATGAAGTAGCAGTGTGTACCCTCACAGCCCAGAAAGCCACTCCTGTCCTGGACTGCACCAAAAGAATCGTGGTCAGCAGGTCAAGGTAGATGATCCTGCCCCTCTGCTCTGCCTTGGTGAGACCACATCTGGAGTACTCCATCCTGAATGCAACCCTAGCATACTGCTGACCGTCCCTGTTTTGTATCGTCAGAAAAGTGTTACTATTGCCATGAAGTGACATATTACCTTTCATTAACCCTTACGTTTCCTAGATGATTGTGTTTTTTCTCCTTTTGTGACATCCATTCGTCACCCTCTCAGTTGGAGGACTGATAGGATTGAGATCTTACTTCTTCACAAGTGATCTTACTTCTTTAGAAGTTTAAAGCAACTATTTCTTCTTCCTGGTGATTATAGCGATAGTGAATCTTTCAACTGAAATGTAAAACTCGGGGGTGTTGTAGAATAAATAGAGTAGATATGCTAAGCCAGTTTAAGTGACAACACTTTTCGGGAAGAGAGGATAAAGATAAGGAATGAAGCAAGTCATTAATCTGAGCAAAAGTGAAAAAAAAAAAAAAAATCAGGGGAGCAGAAAAATGAATAGATAGGGCACGCACAAATCAATAGCAGGACTGTCATTAAACTCAAAAGGAGGCAAGTTTTGTTCCCTAAAGAAGGACAATTTTTGCAATGACCCTCATTGTCCACTTTGCATCATATCTCTTTGAAATTCTAGGCCCCTTTCTTCTATCTTGAATGCAGGATTGCATATATGCAATACTGTGAAACAAGAACATTCTGCCTCTAAAACAATTTTGCTCACACTTCCAACTGCTCACCCTGCCACATCATCTGCCTCCTGGAGCAGCCCAGCCTGGCCAAGGGGTGGATGGGGCCAGGCTGAATGAATGAATGAATGAATGAATGAATGAATGAATGAATGAATGAATGAATGAATGAATGGGGCCTTATACATACTTCTAGAATTAGTCCAAGCACAGTAATTTTTTTTCCCTACAGGTTAAAGACTGCTGATTAGCTGCTTACTTTTTAGAAAGTTCTCTGTCCTTAGTATTTACACGAGTCTTTTTCTGACCTGCCGTAAGCCCGTTAGTCCAAACCAGATAAGGAGTCTAATTTTACAGCTGGAGATGGTGTAACACTGTTACTAGTTGATACTTGCTATGTCATTGCATTCTAGGATTATGTAATAAACAAAAGAACTGCCTCATAGAAGAGAAGGACTTATTAATTACAATGCAGTAGTGATCTTGTTTTTGGTGTTATTATTGCATATGTATATCTGCCTTTGCATTGTTAGTTCTAGAAGATACTGTCTACAGGTATTGCTGACAATTAAAAAAAAAAAAAAAAAATTACAATTCTTATTTATTCTTGGAAATATATTTCTTTGCTTGCTATGAATCAGTTAATACTGAGGCACGATATTTTGCTGTGCTAGTGCACTTTTTTGAATGTATCAAAGTACATAAGACATATTGATATTGTAACAAGTAAACACAGAAACAAAGACTGTGTCTAAAAAACCATTCCAAAGTTTTAGGAAGGAAGGATTATTATAGAATTCTGAGACTGCCTGATACAAGAAGAAAGTGGTTTAGGCAGATTCACATCATTTGACTTAACACACTCATTCTGTATAAAAGAATTTAATCTCCAAGACTGGCAAGCCGAATTTTTAACAGAAACACTACTACGCAAATCAAAGAGCACTTCTGTTGTCATGCTATGTACTAACTGCCAGACACTTGTTTGCTTTACAAAATATGCATTAATTTATCAAATTACCCCGCAAAATAAACAAAACTGAAGAAAACCTATGCATTTAAAGTGGTTAGGATTTGTCAAAGAAAAAATAGAAAAGGTTCAAAAGTAGCAAATCCAATTTTTGGTTCTTCAGAAACAAGCTCATTTCAGGTAAAAGCTATTAGCTACTGCTATGTAAAGAAAATACAATTGATAATGTTCAGTGTTACAAATAAGAACTAATTTTGAAAAGATAACTAGTGGATTTCATGATGGCATGACTACATGAGCGGATGAGGAAAATGCTTGATGTCATCTACCTTAAGGTCAGCAGAGACTTGGACATAGTCCCCATCATATCCTTCTTTTCAAATTCAAAATGTGTGGATTTGAAAGGTGGACTGATGAACAAAGTTTAGTCTAGTCGTACCTTGAGAGTGGTGGTCATTGGCTCAATGTCTGGCTAGAGAAGTAACAAGTGGTGCTCCTCAGGGGTCAGTACTGGGACCAATGCTCTTTAATATCTTCAGCAGTGACATTGACAGTGGGATCAAGTACATTCTCATCAAGTTTGTGGATGACAGCAAGCTATGTGATAAGGTGAAGATGACTGAGGGATGGGATGCCACTGAGAGAGACTTAGCCAGCCTTTGTCAGTGGGACAAGGAGAAGCTCATGAGGTTCAAAAAATCCAAGAGCAGGGTACTGCACATGGGTAATGGCAACCAACCCCTTGTATCAGCACAAGTTGAAGGATGTCAGGACAGAGAACAGCCCTGCCACAATGGGCATAGGGATACTAGGAAATAGCAAGTGGACATGAAGTAGCAGTGTGTACCCTCACAGCCCAGAAAGCCACTCCTGTCCTGGACTGCACCAAAAGAATCGTGGTCAGCAGGTCAAGGTAGATGATCCTGCCCCTCTGCTCTGCCTTGGTGAGACCACATCTGGAGTACTCCATCCTGAATGCAACCCTAGCATACTGCTGACCGTCCCTGTTTTGTATCGTCAGAAAAGTGTTACTATTGCCATGAAGTGACATATTACCTTTCATTAACCCTTACGTTTCCTAGATGATTGTGTTTTTTCTCCTTTTGTGACATCCATTCGTCACCCTCTCAGTTGGAGGACTGATAGGATTGAGATCTTACTTCTTCACAAGTGATCTTACTTCTTTAGAAGTTTAAAGCAACTATTTCTTCTTCCTGGTGATTATAGCGATAGCGAATCTTTCAACTGAAATGTAAAACTCGGGGGTGTTGTAGAATAAATAGAGTAGATATGCTAAGCCAGTTTAAGTGACAACACTTTTCGGGAAGAGAGGATAAAGATAAGGAATGAAGCAAGTCATTAATCCGAGCAAAAGTGAAAAAAAAAAAAAAAATCAGGGGAGCAGAAAAATGAATAGATAGGGCACGCACAAATCAATAGCAGGACTGTCATTAAACTCAAAAGGAGGCAAGTTTTGTTCCCTAAAGAAGGACAATTTTTGCAATGACCCTCATTGTCCACTTTGCATCATATCTCTTTGAAATTCTAGGCCCCTTTCTTCCATCTTGAATGCAGGATTGCATATATGCAATACTGTGAAACAAGAACATTCTGCCTCTAAAACAATTTTGCTCACACTTCCACCTGCTCACCCTGCCACATCATCTGCCTCCTGGAGCAGCCCAGCCTGGCCAAGGGGTGGATGGGGCCAGGCTGAATGAATGAATGAATGAATGAATGAATGAATGAATGAATGAATGAATGAATGAATGGGGCCTTATACATACTTCTAGAATTAGTCCAAGCACAGTAATTTTTTTTCCCTACAGGTTAAAGACTGCTGATTAGCTGCTTACTTTTTAGAAAGTTCTCTGTCCTTAGTATTTACACGAGTCTTTTTCTGACCTGCCGTAAGCCCGTTAGTCCAAACCAGATAAGGAGTCTAATTTTACAGCTGGAGATAGTGTAACACTGTTACTAGTTGATACTTGCTATGTCATTGCATTCTAGGATTATGTAATAAACAAAAGAACTGCCTCATAGAAGAGAAGGACTTATTAATTACAATGCAGTAGTGATCTTGTTTTTGGTGTTATTATTGCATATGTATATCTGCCTTTGCATTGTTAGTTCTAGAAGATACTGTCTACAGGTATTGCTGACAATTAAAAAAAAAAAATAAAAAATTACAATTCTTATTTATTCTTGGAAATATATTTCTTTGCTTGCTATGAATCAGTTAATACTGAGGCACGATATTTTGCTGTGCTAGTGCACTTTTTTGAATGTATCAAAGTACATAAGACATATTGATATTGTAACAAGTAAACACAGAAACAAAGACTGTGTCTGAAAAACCATTCCAAAGTTTTAGGAAGGAAGGATTATTATAGAATTCTGAGACTGCCTGATACAAGAAGAAAGTGGTTTAGGCAGATTCACATCATTTGACTTAACACACTCATTCTGTATAAAAGAATTTAATCTCCAAGACTGGCAAGCCGAATTTTTAACAGAAACACTACTACGCAAATCAAAGAGCACTTCTGTTGTCATGCTATGTACTAACTGCCAGACACTTGTTTGCTTTACAAAATATGCATTAATTTATCAAATTACCCCGCAAAATAAACAAAACTGAAGAAAACCTATGCATTTAAAGTGGTTAGGATTTGTCAAAGAAAAAATAGAAAAGGTTCAAAAGTAGCAAATCCAATTTTTGGTTCTTCAGAAACAAGCTCATTTCAGGTAAAAGCTATTAGCTACTGCTATGTAAAGAAAATACAATTGATAATGTTCAGTGTTACAAATAAGAACTAATTTTGAAAAGATAACTAGTGGATTTCATGATGGCATGACTACATGAGCGGATGAGGAAAATGCTTGATGTCATCTACCTTAAGGTCAGCAGAGACTTGGACATAGTCCCCATCATATCCTTCTTTTCAAATTCAAAATGTGTGGATTTGAAAGGTGGACTGATGAACAAAGTTTAGTCTAGTCGTACCTTGAGAGTGGTGGTCATTGGCTCAATGTCTGGCTAGAGAAGTAACAAGTGGTGCTCCTCAGGGGTCGCTCTTTAATATCTTCAGCAGTGACATTGACAGTGGGATCAAGTACATTCTCATCAAGTTTGTGGATGACAGCAAGCTATGTGATAAGGTGAAGATGACTGAGGGATGGGATGCCACTGAGAGAGACTTAGCCAGCCTTTGTCAGTGGGACAAGGAGAAGCTCATGAGGTTCAAAAAATCCAAGTGCAGGGTACTGCACATGGGTAATGGCAACCAACCCCTTGTATCAGCACAAGTTGAAGGATGTCAGGACAGAGAACAGCCCTGCCACAATGGGCATAGGGATACTAGGAAATAGCAAGTGGACATGAAGTAGCAGTGTGTACCCTCACAGCCCAGAAAGCCACTCCTGTCCTGGACTGCACCAAAAGAATCGTGGTCAGCAGGTCAAGGTAGATGATCCTGCCCCTCTGCTCTGCCTTGGTGAGACCACATCTGGAGTACTCCATCCTGAATGCAACCCTAGCATACTGCTGACCGTCCCTGTTTTGTATCGTCAGAAAAGTGTTACTATTGCCATGAAGTGACATATTACCTTTCATTAACCCTTACCTTTCCGAGATGATTGTGTTTTTTCTCCTTTTGTGACATCCATTCGTCACCCTCTCAGTTGGAGGACTGATAGGATTGAGATCTTACTTCTTCACAAGTGATCTTACTTCTTTAGAAGTTTAAAGCAACTATTTCTTCTTCCTGGTGATTATAGCGATAGTGAATCTTTCAACTGAAATGTAAAACTCGGGGGTGTTGTAGAATAAATAGAGTAGATATGCTAAGCCAGTTTAAGTGACAACACTTTTTGGGAAGAGAGGATAAAGATAAGGAATGAAGCAAGTCATTAATCTGAGCAAAAGTGAAAAAAAAAAAAAAAAATCAGGGGAGCAGAAAAATGAATAGATAGGGCACGCACAAATCAATAGCAGGACTGTCATTAAACTCAAAAGGAGGCAAGTTTTGTTCCCTAAAGAAGGACAATTTTTGCAATGACCCTCATTGTCCACTTTGCATCATATCTCTTTGAAATTCTAGGCCCCTTTCTTCCATCTTGAATGCAGGATTGCATATATGCAATACTGTGAAACAAGAACATTCTGCCTCTAAAACAATTTTGCTCACACTTCCACCTGCTCACCCTGCCACATCATCTGCCTCCTGGAGCAGCCCAGCCTGGCCAAGGGGTGGATGGGGCCAGGCTGAATGAATGAATGAATGAATGAATGAATGAATGAATGAATGAATGAATGAATGAATGAATGAATGAGGCCTTATACATACTTCTAGAATTAGTCCAAGCACAGTAATTTTTTTTCCCTACAGGTTAAAGACTGCTGATTAGCTGCTTACTTTTTAGAAAGTTCTCTGTCCTTAGTATTTACACGAGTCTTTTTCTGACCTGCCGTAAGCCCGTTAGTCCAAACCAGATAAGGAGTCTAATTTTACAGCTGGAGATAGTGTAACACTGTTACTAGTTGATACTTGCTATGTCATTGCATTCTAGGATTATGTAATAAACAAAAGAACTGCCTCATAGAAGAGAAGGACTTATTAATTACAATGCAGTAGTGATCTTGTTTTTGGTGTTATTATTGCATATGTATATCTGCCTTTGCATTGTTAGTTCTAGAAGATACTGTCTACAGGTATTGCTGACAATTAAAAAAAAAAAATAAAAAATTACAATTCTTATTTATTCTTGGAAATATATTTCTTTGCTTGCTATGAATCAGTTAATACTGAGGCACGATATTTTGCTGTGCTAGTGCACTTTTTTGAATGTATCAAAGTACATAAGACATATTGATATTGTAACAAGTAAACACAGAAACAAAGACTGTGTCTAAAAAACCATTCCAAAGTTTTAGGAAGGAAGGATTATTATAGAATTCTGAGACTGCCTGATACAAGAAGAAAGTGGTTTAGGCAGATTCACATCATTTGACTTAACACACTCATTCTATATAAAAGAATTTAATCTCCAAGACTGGCAAGCCGAATTTTTAACAGGAACACTACTACGCAAATCAAAGAGCACTTCTGTTGTCATGCTATGTACTAACTGCCAGACACTTGTTTGCTTTACAAAATATGCATTAATTTATCAAATTACCCCGCAAAGTAAACAAAACTGAAGAAAACCTATGCATTTAAAGTGGTTAGGATTTGTCAAAGAAAAAATAGAAAAGGTTCAAAAGTAGCAAATCCAATTTTTGGTTCTTCAGAAACAAGCTCATTTCAGGTAAAAGCTATTAGCTACTGCTATGTAAAGAAAATACAATTGATAATGTTCAGTGTTACAAATAAGAACTAATTTTGAAAAGATAACTAGTGGATTTCATGATGGCATGACTACATGAGCGGATGAGGAAAATGCTTGATGTCATCTACCTTAAGGTCAGCAGAGACTTGGACATAGTCCCCATCATATCCTTCTTTTCAAATTCAAAATGTGTGGATTTGAAAGGTGGACTGATGAACAAAGTTTAGTCTAGTCGTACCTTGAGAGTGGTGGTCATTGGCTCAATGTCTGGCTAGAGAAGTAACAAGTGGTGCTCCTCAGGGGTCAGTACTGGGACCAATGCTCTTTAATATCTTCAGCAGTGACATTGACAGTGGGATCAAGTACATTCTCATCAAGTTTGTGGATGACAGCAAGCTATGTGATAAGGTGAAGATGACTGAGGGATGGGATGCCACTGAGAGAGACTTAGCCAGCCTTTGTCAGTGGGACAAGGAGAAGCTCATGAGGTTCAAAAAATCCAAGAGCAGGGTACTGCACATGGGTAATGGCAACCAACCCCTTGTATCAGCACAAGTTGAAGGATGTCAGGACAGAGAACAGCCCTGCCACAATGGGCATAGGGATACTAGGAAATAGCAAGTGGACATGAAGTAGCAGTGTGTACCCTCACAGCCCAGAAAGCCACTCCTGTCCTGGACTGCACCAAAAGAATCGTGGTCAGCAGGTCAAGGTAGATGATCCTGCCCCTCTGCTCTGCCTTGGTGAGACCACATCTGGAGTACTCCATCCTGAATGCAACCCTAGCATACTGCTGACCGTCCCTGTTTTGTATCGTCAGAAAAGTGTTACTATTGCCATGAAGTGACATATTACCTTTCATTAACCCTTACCTTTCCGAGATGATTGTGTTTTTTCTCCTTTTGTGACATCCATTCGTCACCCTCTCAGTTGGAGGACTGATAGGATTGAGATCTTACTTCTTCACAAGTGATCTTACTTCTTTAGAAGTTTAAAGCAACTATTTCTTCTTCCTGGTGATTATAGCGATAGCGAATCTTTCAACTGAAATGTAAAACTCGGGGGTGTTGTAGAATAAATAGAGTAGATATGCTAAGCCAGTTTAAGTGACCTGCTGACAACACTTTTCGGGAAGAGAGGATAAAGTTAAGGAATGAAGCAAGTCATTAATCTGAGCAAAAGTGAAAAAAAAATAAAAAAATCAGGGGAGCAGAAAAATGAATAGATGGGGCAGGGCCAAGCCAGGGGAGCTCAAGTGTATGCAGTGCACATGAATCACCAGTATGGGTATTGACAGGATCTTCCTCTTCCCAGACCTCATTTAAGTGTTGGCAGTGGAGGTGAGGGTATCTCATCTGGAGATCCCTGCATAGCTGAGGCCTTCCAAGGATAAGCAGGTTTTTTGTTCCTTCTTTCTGTCTCCATGACTGCTCTGTTTAGCAAGTTTTCACTCACTGCAGCCTGGGGTCTTGCTACTCTGCTATCACTGTCGTGCTTTTCATTGTGTTACAACCACTAATTTAAGTGACTTGCTAAAACTTACAGGGCAAGGACACTATTTAAGTGAGCCATAAGATATTTTGCTTTCCGGGCTGTGAGGGTACACACTGCTACTTCATGTCCACTTGCTATTTCCTAGTATCCCTATGCCCATTGTGGCAGGGCTGTTCTCTGTCCTGACATCCTTCAATTTGTGCTGATACAAGGGGTTGGTTGCCATTACCCATGTGCAGTACCCTGCACTTGGATTTTTTGAACCTCATGAGCTTCTCCTTGTCCCACTGACAAAGGCTGGCTAAGTCTCTCTCAGTGGCATCCCATCCCTCAGTCATCTTCACCTTATCACATAGCTTGCTGTCATCCACAAACTTGATGAGAATGTACTTGATCCCACTGTCAATGTCACTGCTGAAGATATTAAAGAGCATTGGTCCCAGTACTGACCCCTGAGGAGCACCACTTGTTACTTCTCTAGCCAGACATTGAGCCAATGACCACCACTCTCAAGGTACGACTAGACTAAACTTTGTTCATCAGTCCACCTTTCAAATCCACACATTTTGAATTTGAAAAGAAGGATATGATGGGGACTATGTCCAAGTCTCTGCTGACCTTAAGGTAGATGACATCAAGCATTTTCCTCATCCGCTCATGTAGTCATGCCATCATGAAATCCACTAGTTATCTTTTCAAAATTAGTTCTTATTTGTAACACTGAACATTATCAATTGTATTTTCTTTACATAGCAGTAGCTAATAGCTTTTACCTGAAATGAGCTTGTTTCTGAAGAACCAAAAATTGGATTTGCTACTTTTGAACCTTTCCTATTTTTTCTTTGTCAAATCCTAACCACTTTAAATGCATAGGTTTTCTTCAGTTTTGTTTACTTTGCGGGGTAATTTGATAAATTAATGCATATTTTGTAAAGCAAACAAGTGTCTGGCAGTTAGTACATAGCATGACAACAGAAGTGCTCTTTGATTTGCGTAGTAGTGTTTCTGTTAAAAATTCGGCTTGCCAGTCTTGGAGATTAAATTCTTTTATATAGAATGAGTGTGTTAAGTCAAATGATGTGAATCTGCCTAAACCACTTTCTTCTTGTATCAGGCAGTCTCAGAATTCTATAATAATCCTTCCTTCCTAAAACTTTGGAATGGTTTTTTAGACACAGTCTTTGTTTCTGTGTTTACTTGTTACAATATCAATATGTCTTATGTACTTTGATACATTCAAAAAAGTGCACTAGCACAGCAAAATATCGTGCCTCAGTATTAACTGATTCATAGCAAGCAAAGAAATATATTTCCAAGAATAAATAAGAATTGTAATTTTTTATTTTTTTTTTTTAATTGTCAGCAATACCTGTAGACAGTATCTTCTAGAACTAACAATGCAAAGGCAGATATACATATGCAATAATAACACTGTGAGAATCCTTCTTTGGTTTTTTGGCTCAAAGTTTGCTTCCTTAGGTATTTTGTTGAGGAGGCAAGTGATGGATGTTGTGTGGCAATCAACATCGCTGTGTGGACAATTTTACATCTTTGGAACTGTTTGCCTTCGGAAGATAGTGCTCAGGATTGTTTACTGGCAGAAGATCTAGCCTGTTACCAAATAACTCCTGTTTGCTATGGAAGTCTGAGGGACAATGCCATTGTATCCTGCGAAGGCAAGATACAAGTTGGCGTCTCCCTGCTCCCTCTTATCTGCTGGCAAGGCCAGGAAGATAAGAGCAAAGGAGTTTCCTGCTGAGGCCCCAGAGCCAGAAGCTGCCACTCAAAGGAGAGCTGACTCGACCACTTTGGATTTGAGCTGTCACTCCAAAGATAGCTGACTCAACCACTTTGAAACCATTGAAAAGGGGCCATCATCACCATGGTCGTCTCTCGTCGTGCTTCGTCGTCATTGGCAACAGGACAACTCTGCCTGATGACCCACCGCTACTGAGGATCAAAGACTGAACTACGAACCTCGCTGGATCCATGGTGGTGACTATCTCCCTCTTGCTGCCTATAAAGACTCCTTGCTTATTCTTTTCTATCTTTTCTATCGCCCTCCTTCCCTTCCCCCATTACCCTAATTCATAATAGTGTCCGTCCTCCCCTTCCCCATTTCCCTGATTAAGATTTGTAATAAACTGGTCGGACCAACATTTGAACCGTTGCTTCTTAATCTCACGCCGGGTATATAGATAATAAAAGAACCTCCTCTCCCTCCTATAAATTGGAGCGAGACATTTATTTAATGGCGTAGTCGTTGCAGGATACCCACCGTGAGAGTGTTGTCCTTCCAGATATAGTCTGAAACTTTCTTTGTGTGCACCTCCTGGAGTTGCATGGAGCGATAGTTTTGAAAACTTAGACGTGAGTCCTTCTCCAGGAAGACCGCTCCACATTCTGAAACTTTACAGTTTATGTGTATACCTCTCGGGGACGTATGAATTAATTTTGATTAAGTGTGTGCCTCCTCGAGAAGACCTCTCTGAATTTTGCGATTTTAAGTGTCTTGTAACTTAAGTGTGAAATTTGCATCTTTTTGTGTGCTCCCCTCAGACAAAGGGAAGAGTGCTTTGAGCATTTGCATTTGTAAAGTGTCTGTTTCCCTGGGGAGATAAGGAGTCACTTGAGCTTTTGAATACGTGCACCTCCCTTAGTGTAGTTCTCTCATTGTATTGAAAAAATGAGCGACAGCATTGCCACCATGAAAAGTGAAGATGTATTATTTGATCTTTTAGAAAAACATGGTGCTCGACCCTCTTTATCAGGTATGGATTGGGCACGACAGAACTGGTATAACTTGCAGAGTGTTTCGGACCGTATTAGTGTTCTGCAAAACAATGCTCGAACCCGAGCTGGAAAAGGAAAGTCGTTTATTTGTGCCGTACTCGGGGCTACTTTAAAAGCAGCCGTGGAGTTCCGAGATGAAAAGCATTCGGCAGAACTCCAAACCATAGAAGCACTACAGGAATCGGTTAGAGTTACACAAGAATTGGTAAAAACTCTGCAGAATCAAATAGTGAACCTCGAGGAACAATTAGAAAGAGAGAAGAGTAATTCGGCTTTGTTGCAAATGGCTTTTAAGGAACTGCTAACGTGTAAGCATGCCAGCCATACCATCACCCATAGTTTGCCTCGAGAAAAAACTTTTCCTCAGGTGGAACTACCAGGAAAGAAGGAAAGGCTAGATAAATTAGAAACTCCAATAGCCCCATTGCGTCCTCTGATAAAAACTGAATACACATTCGATAACAGTGAGGATTTAGATCCTCAAATGAATGTTAAAGAAATTCCTTTCTCAGCCACTGAACTAGCAAAATTGAAGAAAGATTTTAGCCGCTCTTCAAGGGAATCAGAAACAGAATATGTATGGAGGGTTAGCCTCACTGGTGGTGACCAGATTCGGTTAACAGAAAAGGAAGCAGAAGGTTATTGGGGACCAGGAGTATTTTTAACTACTGGTAACAATCGTGCTCCCTGGTCATTGACACAAAGGGCTGCCTATTGGGCAGGTGGTCTCAACCCTTTAGAACGGGGAGACCCTCTTGCCATTACTGGAACAACTGATCAGTTAGTAGAGAGTGTTCAAAAGGCTGCTTGTCTCCAAATGATGTATGATAGAAAGCTGCAGCCACACCATGAATCACCTATGATGATGCCTGTTGATCCTGAGAGAATGACTGCTTTAATTAAGGGGCTTCCAGAGTCGTTAAAACCTATAGGTATACAACTGCAAGGAAAAATAGAGGCTATGTCTCAGGGAGAGAGGACCCGGCCAGTGTTAGAAGGAACTGTAACCCCCAACTATATGCAGTCAGGAAACAAAGCATGGACTTGGGGAGAGGTTGCCCAAGAGTTAATTAACTATGGAAGGAAATATGGGCCAGTGGTTTCTTCCTCCACTAAATTTGAGCCAAGAGAAGTAAGACTTGCAGCAGTCAGCCTTGCCCCCAGGCCTCCTAGCTCAAAGCTCAGTGGGACTGGAAGGGTCTCGCTGTCCGTAAAAACAGGTAGGAGAAATATTGATCATAAACGTAATCGTCTCTGGACACTGGGCTGGCAAAAGGGTGTTCCACGAGATTTGATGAATGGATTACCCACTGTCAGGTTAGAGAAATTAGTTAACTGGTGGCCAGAACAAAAGCTCCAGAATCTCGAGGAGAGCAAAACCCCAGGTCCTAGGGTCTCTCCCAGGGAACCTGAACGGCTATCCAAGCCATTACAAAACTGATGTCTCCGCCCCTCCCAAGTGAGCGGGGTGGGGGCGGTGAAGGGTGGATGCATGAGAAAGCTCACAACAAAGGGAAGCAAGATCGTCGATTTAACACCTTCTGTCCAAAGGCCCCACCACTCTTGCCAGTTATCCCTGTGAGTCACGATCTAGTGGCTGATAAGCCAGGGAAACACTCTTACCTCCCTGGCCAGACTGTGTCGATTGACTCAGCTAGCCTGAGGCCAGTTCCCCTAACCTTAACAAGATCCCTTAACAAATATCTTTGGAAGGCTAAAGACACCCCGAAAAAGGAATATGAAATCAACACTTGCTGGATTGTTCCCTCATTTTTTAACCATATTAACAAAGCCCAAAAAGGGCAAGTCGGTGTCTTGTTTTATTTCACAGAAGATCCCCGTGGGACCTTGACAGAACACAAAAAGGCTAATAGCTGATTTTAACTATTTGTGTTTTGTGACAGAAATACTGAAGATTTGATCATGCTAGAACACAGAATGTACCTCTTGATTACATTTTTTGGTTGCAATAGTGTTATGTTTTTTGTTGTTATGGGTGTGGGTGGTGATTGGTATCAGTCCTTGGATCTGTTAAACTTCACAACTGGGTTCAGGGCTTTTTACAGGTCATCCTGGCTTACTGGTACTCCCTGCACAGTGATACCATTTCTTTTGACCCCTTCTTTCACCCCTTTTTTTACCAAACTGATTATGATTTCCATGTAACTCCTCCACAGTGTTTCCAAATTCCTAACAAACTGGGAAATGAATCAAGGGACCCATCTAATATCTGTTAGATGTGGTCACAAAAGAAATCTATCAGAAAGCCTTTTGCACTGATGCTTTTCAGTGTCACACCAGTCCAGGAGTTCCATCCAAAACATTGTTGGATGTTGATTGGAACATGGTTTCCAACATGGTTGTTGGAAAGTGCCTAAGTTTTAAAAAGAGAAGTGTATGTTTCTGGGATTACCCCTCTTTGATGGTTTGTACTGCGGGTGCATCCTGCACACACTGTCCTGTGAAAAGTTCTGTGGACTGTTAGAATACTTGAACTTGCCAAACTAATATTTATATCTCTCAGCATTTGAATTGCTTTGGAAATGCTCAAGTGTAAAGTTCTCGAGACACTAAATCATCTTAGAAAACATTACATGGCAAGTCTACATATTGTCAAATTAGACTAGATACACTTTTAGTGAATTAACTGAAGTGTAGTATTGTATGGCTATTCATAAACACCACAACCTCTACTGAAGAATTCCCATCTGGATCCTGGCTTACACTGGGAGTTCCTGGGTGGGGAAAGCAGCTGACACAAATACCTAAGTTTGTTTTACCTATTTATTTATTATTATTGGTTATTGTTAAATGTGTGGTCATTGCTAAATGTATGGTTGTCTCTTTTCACTTTCTACCTTTAATTCATCATGTAACATTCATGTCACCACTCCTGGGATATCACCGAGTGGTGTCTGTGGCAAACTGAATGATTGTTGTCTAAAGATTGATGATAATGGTAAAGTTGTTAAACAAATTGCCCAGTGTATGCGGAAAATAGCCCATGTTCCTGTCCAAACCTGGAAGAGCCTAGACGTAGATTTCTTTTCCTGGCTTCCAGGTGGCCCATGGGTCAAATGTATCCTGTTGTATCTACTGTGTGTTGTTGCAACTCTTATGTTTGTACTGTGTATGATTCCATGTTTTATTCAACTGATACAACGTATTGTATCCTCCATGTACTTTGTAACCACTTCAACTGATGGTGGACAAGTCCAACAGATCAGGGCAACATTTGTAACTAAGCCCAAGAAATCTTTTGTAGTAATTGTGTAACAATTATCTTCCCCCTTCTCCCCCCCCTCCTCCTTCCCTCCTGCTTCTTTGCTGTCTTTTTATTTTCTCCCTTTTCTTTTCCTCACCACCGTGGAGGGTCACTTATGCTTCATTTCAAGCAATCTTTGAGCCACGGGGTGGTGTGAGAATCCTTCTTTGGTTTTTTGGCTCAAAGTTTGCTTCCTTAGGTATTTTGTTGAGGAGGCAAGTGATGGATGTTGTGTGGCAATCAACATCGCTGTGTGGACAATTTTACATCTTTGGAACTGTTTGCCTTCGGAAGATAGTGCTCAGGATTGTTTACTGGCAGAAGATCTAGCCTGTTACCAAATAACTCCTGTTTGCTATGGAAGTCTGAGGGACAATGCCATTGTATCCTGCGAAGGCAAGATACAAGTTGGCGTCTCCCTGCTCCCTCTTATCTGCTGGCAAGGCCAGGAAGATAAGAGCAAAGGAGTTTCCTGCTGAGGCCCCAGAGCCAGAAGCTGCCACTCAAAGGAGAGCTGACTCGACCACTTTGGATTTGAGCTGTCACTCCAAAGATAGCTGACTCAACCACTTTGAAACCATTGAAAAGGGGCCATCATCACCATGGTCGTCTCTCGTCGTGCTTCGTCGTCATTGGCAACAGGACAACTCTGCCTGATGACCCACCGCTACTGAGGATCAAAGACTGAACTACGAACCTCGCTGGATCCATGGTGGTGACTATCTCCCTCTTGCTGCCTATAAAGACTCCTTGCATATTCTATTCTATCTTTTCTATCGCCCTCCTTCCCTTCCCCCATTACCCTAATTCATAATAGTGTCCGTCCTCCCCTTCCCCATTTCCCTGATTAAGATTTGTAATAAACTGGTCGGACCAACATTTGAACCGTTGCTTCTTAATCTCACGCCGGGTATATAGATAATAAAAGAACCTCCTCTCCCTCCTATAAATTGGAGCGAGACAAACACCAAAAACAAGATCACTACTGCATTGTAATTAATAAGTCCTTCTCTTCTATGAGGCAGTTCTTTTGTTTATTACATAATCCTAGAATGCAATGACATAGCAAGTATCAACTAGTAACAGTGTTACACTATCTCCAGCTGTAAAATTAGACTCCTTATCTGGTTTGGACTAACGGGCTTACGGCAGGTCAGAAAAAGACTCGTGTAAATACTAAGGACAGAGAACTTTCTAAAAAGTAAGCAGCTAATCAGCAGTCTTTAACCTGTAGGGAAAAAAAATTACTGTGCTTGGACTAATTCTAGAAGTATGTATAAGGCCCCATTCATTCATTCATTCATTCATTCATTCATTCATTCATTCATTCAGCCTAGCCCCATCCACCCCTTGGCCAGGCTGGGCTGCTCCAGGAGGCAGATGATGTGGCAGGGTGAGCAGGTGGAAGTGTGAGCAAAATTGTTTTAGAGGCAGAATGTTCTTGTTTCACAGTATTGCATATATGCAATCCTGCATTCAAGATGGAAGAAAGGGGCCTAGAATTTCAAAGAGATATGATGCAAAGTGGACAATGAGGGTCATTGCAAAAATTGTCCTTTTTTAGGGAACAAAACTTGCCTCCTTTTGAGTTTAATGACAGTCCTGCTATTGATTTGTGCCTGCCCTATCTATTCATTTTTCTGCTCCCCTGATTTTTTTTTTTTTTTCACTTTTGCTCAGATTAATGACTTGCTTCATTCCTTATCTTTATCCTCTCTTCCCGAAAAGTGTTGTCACTTAAACTGGCTTAGCATATCTACTCTATTTATTCTACAACACCCCCGAGTTTTACATTTCAGTTGAAAGATTCACTATCGCTATAATCACCAGGAAGAAGAAATAGTTGCTTTAAACTTCTAAAGAAGTAAGATCACTTCTGAAGAAGTAAGATCTCAATCCTATCAGTCCTCCAACTGAGAGGGTGACGAATGGATGTCACAAAAGGAGAAAAAACACAATCATCTCGGAAAGGTAAGGGTTAATGAAAGGTAATATGTCACTTCATGGCAATAGTAACACTTTTCTGACGATACAAAACAGGGATGGTCAGCAGTATGCTAGGGTTGCATTCAGGATGGAGTACTCCAGATGTGGTCTCACCAAGGCAGAGCAGAGGGGCAGGATCATCTACCTTGACCTGCTGACCACGATTCTTTTGGTGCAGTCCAGGACAGGAGTGGCTTTCTGGGCTGTGAGGGTACACACTGCTACTTCATGTCCACTTGCTATTTCCTAGTATCCCTATGCCCATTGTGGCAGGGCTGTTCTCTGTCCTGACATCCTTCAACTTGTGCTGATACAAGGGGTTGGTTGCCATTACCCATGTGCAGTACCCTGCACTTGGATTGTTTGAACCTCATGAGCTTCTCCTTGTCCCACTGACAAAGGCTGGCTAAGTCTCTCTCAGTGGCATCCCATCCCTCAGTCATCTTCACCTTATCACATAGCTTGCTGTCATCCACAAACTTGATGAGAATGTACTTGATCCCACTGTCAATGTCACTGCTGAAGATATTAAAGAGCGACCCCTGAGGAGCACCACTTGTTACTTCTCTAGCCAGACATTGAGCCAATGACCACCACTCTCAAGGTATGACTAGACTAAACTTTGTTCATCAGTCCACCTTTCAAATCCACACATTTTGAATTTGAAAAGAAGGATATGATGGGGACTATGTCCAAGTCTCTGCTGACCTTAAGGTAGATGACATCAAGCATTTTCCTCATCCGCTCATGTAGTCATGCCATCATGAAATCCACTAGTTAACTTTTCAAAATTAGTTCTTATTTGTAACACTGAACATTATCAATTGTATTTTCTTTACATAGCAGTAGCTAATAGCTTTTACCTGAAATGAGCTTGTTTCTGAAGAACCAAAAATTGGATTTGCTACTTTTGAACCTTTCCTATTTTTTCTTTGTCAAATCCTAACCACTTTAAATGCATAGGTTTTCTTCAGTTTTGTTTACTTTGCGGGGTAATTTGATAAATTAATGCATATTTTGTAAAGCAAACAAGTGTCTGGCAGTTAGTACATAGCATGACAACAGAAGTGCTCTTTGATTTGCGTAGTAGTGTTTCTGTTAAAAATTCGGCTTGCCAGTCTTGGAGATTAAATTCTTTTATATAGAATGAGTGTGTTAAGTCAAATGATGTGAATCTGCCTAAACCACTTTCTTCTTGTATCAGGCAGTCTCAGAATTCTATAATAATCCTTCCTTCCTAAAACTTTGGAATGGTTTTTTAGACACAGTCTTTGTTTCTGTGTTTACTTGTTACAATATCAATATGTCTTATGTACTTTGATACATTCAAAAAAGTGCACTAGCACAGCAAAATATCGTGCCTCAGTATTAACTGATTCATAGCAAGCAAAGAAATATATTTCCAAGAATAAATAAGAATTGTAATTTTTTATTTTTTTTTTTTAATTGTCAGCAATACCTGTAGACAGTATCTTCTAGAACTAACAATGCAAAGGCAGATATACATATGCAATAATAACACCAAAAACAAGATCACTACTGCATTGTAATTAATAAGTCCTTCTCTTCTATGAGGCAGTTCTTTTGTTTATTACATAATCCTAGAATGCAATGACATAGCAAGTATCAACTAGTAACAGTGTTACACTATCTCCAGCTGTAAAATTAGACTCCTTATCTGGTTTGGACTAACGGGCTTACGGCAGGTCCGAAAAAGACTCGTGTAAATACTAAGGACAGAGAACTTTCTAAAAAGTAAGCAGCTAATCAGCAGTCTTTAACCTGTAGGGAAAAAAAATTACTGTGCTTGGACTAATTCTAGAAGTATGTATAAGGCCTCATTCATTCATTCATTCATTCATTCATTCATTCATTCATTCATTCATTCATTCATTCAGCCTGGCCCCATCCACCCCTTGGCCAGGCTGGGCTGCTCCAGGAGGCAGATGATGTGGCAGGGTGAGCAGGTGGAAGTGTGAGCAAAATTGTTTTAGAGGCAGAATGTTCTTGTTTCACAGTATTGCATATATGCAATCCTGCATTCAAGATGGAAGAAAGGGGCCTAGAATTTCAAAGAGATATGATGCAAAGTGGACAATGAGGGTCATTGCAAAAATTGTCCTTCTTTAGGGAACAAAACTTGCCTCCTTTTGAGTTTAATGACAGTCCTGCTATTGATTTGTGCCTGCCCTATCTATTCATTTTTCTGCTCCCCTGATTTTTTTTTTTTTTTTCACTTTTACTCAGATTAATGACTTGCTTCATTCCTTATCTTTATCCTCTCTTCCCGAAAAGTGTTGTCACTTAAACTGGCTTAGCATATCTACTCTATTTATTCTACAACACCCCCGAGTTTTACATTTCAGTTGAAAGATTCACTATCGCTATAATCACCAGGAAGAAGAAATAGTTGCTTTAAACTTCTAAAGAAGTAAGATCACTTGTGAAGAAGTAAGATCTCAATCCTATCAGTCCTCCAACTGAGAGGGTGACGAATGGATGTCACAAAAGGAGAAAAAACACAATCATCTCGGAAAGGTAAGGGTTAATGAAAGGTAATATGTCACTTCATGGCAATAGTAACACTTTTCTGATGATACAAAACAGGGACGGTCAGCAGTATGCTAGGGTTGCATTCAGGATGGAGTACTCCAGATGTGGTCTCACCAAGGCAGAGCAGAGGGGCAGGATCATCTACCTTGACCTGCTGACCACGATTCTTTTGGTGCAGTCCAGGACAGGAGTGGCTTTCTGGGCTGTGAGGGTACACACTGCTACTTCATGTCCACTTGCTATTTCCTAGTATCCCTATGCCCATTGTGGCAGGGCTGTTCTCTGTCCTGACATCCTTCAACTTGTGCTGATACAAGGGGTTGGTTGCCATTACCCATGTGCAGTACCCTGCACTTGGATTGTTTGAACCTCATGAGCTTCTCCTTGTCCCACTGACAAAGGCTGGCTAAGTCTCTCTCAGTGGCATCCCATCCCTCAGTCATCTTCACCTTATCACATAGCTTGCTGTCATCCACAAACTTGATGAGAATGTACTTGATCCCACTGTCAATGTCACTGCTGAAGATATTAAAGAGCGACCCCTGAGGAGCACCACTTGTTACTTCTCTAGCCAGACATTGAGCCAATGACCACCACTCTCAAGGTATGACTAGACTAAACTTTGTTCATCAGTCCACCTTTCAAATCCACACATTTTGAATTTGAAAAGAAGGATATGATGGGGACTATGTCCAAGTCTCTGCTGACCTTAAGGTAGATGACATCAAGCATTTTCCTCATCCGCTCATGTAGTCATGCCATCATGAAATCCACTAGTTATCTTTTCAAAATTAGTTCTTATTTGTAACACTGAACATTATCAATTGTATTTTCTTTACATAGCAGTAGCTAATAGCTTTTACCTGAAATGAGCTTGTTTCTGAAGAACCAAAAATTGGATTTGCTACTTTTGAACCTTTCCTATTTTTTCTTTGACAAATCCTAACCACTTTAAATGCATAGGTTTTCTTCAGTTTTGTTTATTTTGCGGGGTAATTTGATAAATTAATGCATATTTTGTAAAGCAAACAAGTGTCTGGCAGTTAGTACATAGCATGACAACAGAAGTGCTCTTTGATTTGCGTAGTAGTGTTTCTGTTAAAAATTCGGCTTGCCAGTCTTGGAGATTAAATTCTTTTATATAGAATGAGTGTGTTAAGTCAAATGATGTGAATCTGCCTAAACCACTTTCTTCTTGTATCAGGCAGTCTCAGAATTCTATAATAATCCTTCCTTCCTAAAACTTTGGAATGGTTTTTTAGACACAGTCTTTGTTTCTGTGTTTACTTGTTACAATATCAATATGTCTTATGTACTTTGATACATTCAAAAAAGTGCACTAGCACAGCAAAATATCGTGCCTCAGTATTAACTGATTCATAGCAAGCAAAGAAATATATTTCCAAGAATAAATAAGAATTGTAATTTTTTATTTTTTTTTTTTAATTGTCAGCAATACCTGTAGACAGTATCTTCTAGAACTAACAATGCAAAGGCAGATATACATATGCAATAATAACACCAAAAACAAGATCACTACTGCATTGTAATTAATAAGTCCTTCTCTTCTATGAGGCAGTTCTTTTGTTTATTACATAATCCTAGAATGCAATGACATAGCAAGTATCAACTAGTAACAGTGTTACACTATCTCCAGCTGTAAAATTAGACTCCTTATCTGGTTTGGACTAACGGGCTTACGGCAGGTCAGAAAAAGACTCGTGTAAATACTAAGGACAGAGAACTTTCTAAAAAGTAAGCAGCTAATCAGCAGTCTTTAACCTGTAGGGAAAAAAATTACTGTGCTTGGACTAATTCTAGAAGTATGTATAAGGCCCCATTCATTCATTCATTCATTCATTCATTCATTCATTCATTCATTCATTCATTCATTCATTCAGCCTGGCCCCATCCACCCCTTGGCCAGGCTGGGCTGCTCCAGGAGGCAGATGATGTGGCAGGGTGAGCAGGTGGAAGTGTGAGCAAAATTGTTTTAGAGGCAGAATGTTCTTGTTTCACAGTATTGCATATATGCAATCCTGCATTCAAGATGGAAGAAAGGGGCCTAGAATTTCAAAGAGATATGATGCAAAGTGGACAATGAGGGTCATTGCAAAAATTGTCCTTCTTTAGGGAACAAAACTTGCCTCCTTTTGAGTTTAATGACAGTCCTGCTATTGATTTGTGCGTGCCCTATCTATTCATTTTTCTGCTCCCCTGATTTTTTTTTTTTTTTTTTCACTTTTGCTCAGATTAATGACTTGCTTCATTCCTTATCTTTATCCTCTCTTCCCGAAAAGTGTTGTCACTTAAACTGGCTTAGCATATCTACTCTATTTATTCTACAACACCCCCGAGTTTTACATTTCAGTTGAAAGATTCACTATCGCTATAATCACCAGGAAGAAGAAATAGTTGCTTTAAACTTCTAAAGAAGTAAGATCACTTGTGAAGAAGTAAGATCTCAATCCTATCAGTCCTCCAACTGAGAGGGTGACGAATGGATGTCACAAAAGGAGAAAAAACACAATCATCTCGGAAAGGTAAGGGTTAATGAAAGGTAATATGTCACTTCATGGCAATAGTAACACTTTTCTGACGATACAAAACAGGGACGGTCAGCAGTATGCTAGGGTTGCATTCAGGATGGAGTACTCCAGATGTGGTCTCACCAAGGCAGAGCAGAGGGGCAGGATCATCTACCTTGACCTGCTGACCACGATTCTTTTGGTGCAGTCCAGGACAGGAGTGGCTTTCTGGGCTGTGAGGGTACACACTGCTACTTCATGTCCACTTGCTATTTCCTAGTATCCCTATGCCCATTGTGGCAGGGCTGTTCTCTGTCCTGACATCCTTCAACTTGTGCTGATACAAGGGGTTGGTTGCCATTACCCATGTGCAGTACCCTGCACTTGGATTGTTTGAACCTCATGAGCTTCTCCTTGTCCCACTGACAAAGGCTGGCTAAGTCTCTCTCAGTGGCATCCCATCCCTCAGTCATCTTCACCTTATCACATAGCTTGCTGTCATCCACAAACTTGATGAGAATGTACTTGATCCCACTGTCAATGTCACTGCTGAAGATATTAAAGAGCGACCCCTGAGGAGCACCACTTGTTACTTCTCTAGCCAGACATTGAGCCAATGACCACCACTCTCAAGGTATGACTAGACTAAACTTTGTTCATCAGTCCACCTTTCAAATCCACACATTTTGAATTTGAAAAGAAGGATATGATGGGGACTATGTCCAAGTCTCTGCTGACCTTAAGGTAGATGACATCAAGCATTTTCCTCATCCGCTCATGTAGTCATGCCATCATGAAATCCACTAGTTATCTTTTCAAAATTAGTTCTTATTTGTAACACTGAACATTATCAATTGTATTTTCTTTACATAGCAGTAGCTAATAGCTTTTACCTGAAATGAGCTTGTTTCTGAAGAACCAAAAATTGGATTTGCTACTTTTGAACCTTTCCTATTTTTTCTTTGTCAAATCCTAACCACTTTAAATGCATAGGTTTTCTTCAGTTTTGTTTACTTTGCGGGGTAATTTGATAAATTAATGCATATTTTGTAAAGCAAACAAGTGTCTGGCAGTTAGTACATAGCATGACAACAGAAGTGCTCTTTGATTTGCGTAGTAGTGTTTCTGTTAAAAATTCGGCTTGCCAGTCTTGGAGATTAAATTCTTTTATATAGAATGAGTGTGTTAAGTCAAATGATGTGAATCTGCCTAAACCACTTTCTTCTTGTATCAGGCAGTCTCAGAATTCTATAATAATCCTTCCTTCCTAAAACTTTGGAATGGTTTTTTAGACACAGTCTTTGTTTCTGTGTTTACTTGTTACAATATCAATATGTCTTATGTACTTTGATACATTCAAAAAAGTGCACTAGCACAGCAAAATATCGCGCCTCAGTATTAACTGATTCATAGCAAGCAAAGAAATATATTTCCAAGAATAAATAAGAATTGTAATTTTTTATTTTTTTTTTTTAATTGTCAGCAATACCTGTAGACAGTATCTTCTAGAACTAACAATGCAAAGGCAGATATACATATGCAATAATAACACCAAAAACAAGATCACTACTGCATTGTAATTAATAAGTCCTTCTCTTCTATGAGGCAGTTCTTTTGTTTATTACATAATCCTAGAATGCAATGACATAGCAAGTATCAACTAGTAACAGTGTTACACTATCTCCAGCTGTAAAATTAGACTCCTTATCTGGTTTGGACTAACGGGCTTACGGCAGGTCAGAAAAAGACTCGTGTAAATACTAAGGACAGAGAACTTTCTAAAAAGTAAGCAGCTAATCAGCAGTCTTTAACCTGTAGGGAAAAAAATTACTGTGCTTGGACTAATTCTAGAAGTATGTATAAGGCCCCATTCATTCATTCATTCATTCATTCATTCATTCATTCATTCATTCATTCATTCATTCATTCAGCCTGGCCCCATCCACCCCTTGGCCAGGCTGGGCTGCTCCAGGAGGCAGATGATGTGGCAGGGTGAGCAGGTTGAAGTGTGAGCAAAATTGTTTTAGAGGCAGAATGTTCTTGTTTCACAGTATTGCATATATGCAATCCTGCATTCAAGATGGAAGAAAGGGGCCTAGAATTTCAAAGAGATATGATGCAAAGTGGACAATGAGGGTCATTGCAAAAATTGTCCTTCTTTAGGGAACAAAACTTGCCTCCTTTTGAGTTTAATGACAGTCCTGCTATTGATTTGTGCCTGCCCTATCTATTCATTTTTCTGCTCCCCTGATTTTTTTTTTTTTTTTTCACTTTTGCTCAGATTAATGACTTGCTTCATTCCTTATCTTTATCCTCTCTTCCCGAAAAGTGTTGTCACTTAAACTGGCTTAGCATATCTACTCTATTTATTCTACAACACCCCCGAGTTTTACATTTCAGTTGAAAGATTCACTATCGCTATAATCACCAGGAAGAAGAAATAGTTGCTTTAAACTTCTAAAGAAGTAAGATCACTTGTGAAGAAGTAAGATCTCAATCCTATCAGTCCTCCAACTGAGAGGGTGACGAATGGATGTCACAAAAGGAGAAAAAACACAATCATCTCGGAAAGGTAAGGGTTAATGAAAGGTAATATGTCACTTCATGGCAATAGTAACACTTTTCTGACGATACAAAACAGGGACGGTCAGCAGTATGCTAGGGTTGCATTCAGGATGGAGTACTCCAGATGTGGTCTCACCAAGGCAGAGCAGAGGGGCAGGATCATCTACCTTGACCTGCTGACCACGATTCTTTTGGTGCAGTCCAGGACAGGAGTGGCTTTCTGGGCTGTGAGGGTACACACTGCTACTTCATGTCCACTTGCTATTTCCTAGTATCCCTATGCCCATTGTGGCAGGGCTGTTCTCTGTCCTGACATCCTTCAACTTGTGCTGATACAAGGGGTTGGTTGCCATTACCCATGTGCAGTACCCTGCACTTGGATTGTTTGAACCTCATGAGCTTCTCCTTGTCCCACTGACAAAGGCTGGCTAAGTCTCTCTCAGTGGCATCCCATCCCTCAGTCATCTTCACCTTATCACATAGCTTGCTGTCATCCACAAACTTGATGAGAATGTACTTGATCCCACTGTCAATGTCACTGCTGAAGATATTAAAGAGCGACCCCTGAGGAGCACCACTTGTTACTTCTCTAGCCAGACATTGAGCCAATGACCACCACTCTCAAGGTATGACTAGACTAAACTTTGTTCATCAGTCCACCTTTCAAATCCACACATTTTGAATTTGAAAAGAAGGATATGATGGGGACTATGTCCAAGTCTCTGCTGACCTTAAGGTAGATGACATCAAGCATTTTCCTCATCCGCTCATGTAGTCATGCCATCATGAAATCCACTAGTTAACTTTTCAAAATTAGTTCTTATTTGTAACACTGAACATTATCAATTGTATTTTCTTTACATAGCAGTAGCTAATAGCTTTTACCTGAAATGAGCTTGTTTCTGAAGAACCAAAAATTGGATTTGCTACTTTTGAACCTTTCCTATTTTTTCTTTGTCAAATCCTAACCACTTTAAATGCATAGGTTTTCTTCAGTTTTGTTTACTTTGCGGGGTAATTTGATAAATTAATGCATATTTTGTAAAGCAAACAAGTGTCTGGCAGTTAGTACATAGCATGACAACAGAAGTGCTCTTTGATTTGCGTAGTAGTGTTTCTGTTAAAAATTCGGCTTGCCAGTCTTGGAGATTAAATTCTTTTATATAGAATGAGTGTGTTAAGTCAAATGATGTGAATCTGCCTAAACCACTTTCTTCTTGTATCAGGCAGTCTCAGAATTCTATAATAATCCTTCCTTCCTAAAACTTTGGAATGGTTTTTTAGACACAGTCTTTGTTTCTGTGTTTACTTGTTACAATATCAATATGTCTTATGTACTTTGATACATTCAAAAAAGTGCACTAGCACAGCAAAATATCGCGCCTCAGTATTAACTGATTCATAGCAAGCAAAGAAATATATTTCCAAGAATAAATAAGAATTGTAATTTTTTATTTTTTTTTTAATTGTCAGCAATACCTGTAGACAGTATCTTCTAGAACTAACAATGCAAAGGCAGATATACATATGCAATAATAACACCAAAAACAAGATCACTACTGCATTGTAATTAATAAGTCCTTCTCTTCTATGAGGCAGTTCTTTTGTTTATTACATAATCCTAGAATGCAATGACATAGCAAGTATCAACTAGTAACAGTGTTACACTATCTCCAGCTGTAAAATTAGACTCCTTATCTGGTTTGGACTAACGGGCTTACGGCAGGTCAGAAAAAGACTCGTGTAAATACTAAGGACAGAGAACTTTCTAAAAAGTAAGCAGCTAATCAGCAGTCTTTAACCTGTAGGGAAAAAAATTACTGTGCTTGGACTAATTCTAGAAGTATGTATAAGGCCCCATTCATTCATTCATTCATTCATTCATTCATTCATTCATTCATTCATTCATTCAGCCTGGCCCCATCCACCCCTTGGCCAGGCTGGGCTGCTCCAGGAGGCAGATGATGTGGCAGGGTGAGCAGGTTGAAGTGTGAGCAAAATTGTTTTAGAGGCAGAATGTTCTTGTTTCACAGTATTGCATATATGCAATCCTGCATTCAAGATGGAAGAAAGGGGCCTAGAATTTCAAAGAGATATGATGCAAAGTGGACAATGAGGGTCATTGCAAAAATTGTCCTTCTTTAGGGAACAAAACTTGCCTCCTTTTGAGTTTAATGACAGTCCTGCTATTGATTCGTGCGTGCCCTATCTATTCATTTTTCTGCTCCCCTGATTTTTTTTTTTTTTTTCACTTTTGCCTAGATTAATGACTTGCTTCATTCCTTATCTTTATCCTCTCTTCCCGAAAAGTGTTGTCACTTAAACTGGCTTAGCATATCTACTCTATTTATTCTACAACACCCCCGAGTTTTACATTTCAGTTGAAAGATTCACTATCGCTATAATCACCAGGAAGAAGAAATAGTTGCTTTAAACTTCTAAAGAAGTAAGATCACTTGTGAAGAAGTAAGATCTCAATCCTATCAGTCCTCCAACTGAGAGGGTGACGAATGGATGTCACAAAAGGAGAAAAAACACAATCATCTCGGAAAGGTAAGGGTTAATGAAAGGTAATATGTCACTTCATGGCAATAGTAACACTTTTCTGACGATACAAAACAGGGACGGTCAGCAGTATGCTAGGGTTGCATTCAGGATGGAGTACTCCAGATGTGGTCTCACCAAGGCAGAGCAGAGGGGCAGGATCATCTACCTTGACCTGCTGACCACGATTCTTTTGGTGCAGTCCAGGACAGGAGTGGCTTTCTGGGCTGTGAGGGTACACACTGCTACTTCATGTCCACTTGCTATTTCCTAGTATCCCTATGCCCATTGTGGCAGGGCTGTTCTCTGTCCTGACATCCTTCAACTTGTGCTGATACAAGGGGTTGGTTGCCATTACCCATGTGCAGTACCCTGCACTTGGATTTTTTGAACCTCATGAGCTTCTCCTTGTCCCACTGACAAAGGCTGGCTAAGTCTCTCTCAGTGGCATCCCATCCCTCAGTCATCTTCACCTTATCACATAGCTTGCTGTCATCCACAAACTTGATGAGAATGTACTTGATCCCACTGTCAATGTCACTGCTGAAGATATTAAAGAGCGACCCCTGAGGAGCACCACTTGTTACTTCTCTAGCCAGACATTGAGCCAATGACCACCACTCTCAAGGTATGACTAGACTAAACTTTGTTCATCAGTCCACCTTTCAAATCCACACATTTTGAATTTGAAAAGAAGGATATGATGGGGACTATGTCCAAGTCTCTGCTGACCTTAAGGTAGATGACATCAAGCATTTTCCTCATCCGCTCATGTAGTCATGCCATCATGAAATCCACTAGTTAACTTTTCAAAATTAGTTCTTATTTGTAACACTGAACATTATCAATTGTATTTTCTTTACATAGCAGTAGCTAATAGCTTTTACCTGAAATGAGCTTGTTTCTGAAGAACCAAAAATTGGATTTGCTACTTTTGAACCTTTTCTATTTTTTCTTTGACAAATCCTAACCACTTTAAATGCATAGGTTTTCTTCAGTTTTGTTTATTTTGCGGGGTAATTTGATAAATTAATGCATATTTTGTAAAGCAAACAAGTGTCTGGCAGTTAGTACATAGCATGACAACAGAAGTGCTCTTTGATTTGCGTAGTAGTGTTTCTGTTAAAAATTCGGCTTGCCAGTCTTGGAGATTAAATTCTTTTATATAGAATGAGTGTGTTAAGTCAAATGATGTGAATCTGCCTAAACCACTTTCTTCTTGTATCAGGCAGTCTCAGAATTCTATAATAATCCTTCCTTCCTAAAACTTTGGAATGGTTTTTTAGACACAGTCTTTGTTTCTGTGTTTACTTGTTACAATATCAATATGTCTTATGTACTTTGATACATTCAAAAAAGTGCACTAGCACAGCAAAATATCGCGCCTCAGTATTAACTGATTCATAGCAAGCAAAGAAATATATTTCCAAGAATAAATAAGAATTGTAATTTTTTATTTTTTTTTTTTAATTGTCAGCAATACCTGTAGACAGTATCTTCTAGAACTAACAATGCAAAGGCAGATATACATATGCAATAATAACACCAAAAACAAGATCACTACTGCATTGTAATTAATAAGTCCTTCTCTTCTATGAGGCAGTTCTTTTGTTTATTACATAATCCTAGAATGCAATGACATAGCAAGTATCAACTAGTAACAGTGTTACACTATCTCCAGCTGTAAAATTAGACTCCTTATCTGGTTTGGACTAACGGGCTTACGGCAGGTCAGAAAAAGACTCGTGTAAATACCAAGGACAGAGAACTTTCTAAAAAGTAAGCAGCTAATCAGCAGTCTTTAACCTGTAGGGAAAAAAAATTACTGTGCTTGGACTAATTCTAGAAGTATGTATAAGGCCCCATTCATTCATTCATTCATTCATTCATTCATTCATTCATTCATTCATTCATTCATTCAGCCTGGCCCCATCCACCCCTTGGCCAGGCTGGGCTGCTCCAGGAGGCAGATGATGTGGCAGGGTGAGCAGGTGGAAGTGTGAGCAAAATTGTTTTAGAGGCAGAATGTTCTTGTTTCACAGTATTGCATATATGCAATCCTGCATTCAAGATGGAAGAAAGGGGCCTAGAATTTCAAAGAGATATGATGCAAAGTGGACAATGAGGGTCATTGCAAAAATTGTCCTTCTTTAGGGAACAAAACTTGCCTCCTTTTGAGTTTAATGACAGTCCTGCTATTGATTTGTGCCTGCCCTATCTATTCATTTTTCTGCTCCCCTGATTTTTTTTTTTTTTTTCACTTTTACTCAGATTAATGACTTGCTTCTTTCCTTATCTTTATCCTCTCTTCCCGAAAAGTGTTGTCACTTAAACTGGCTTAGCATATCTACTCTATTTATTCTACAACACCCCCGAGTTTTACATTTCAGTTGAAAGATTCACTATCGCTATAATCACCAGGAAGAAGAAATAGTTGCTTTAAACTTCTAAAGAAGTAAGATCACTTGTGAAGAAGTAAGATCTCAATCCTATCAGTCCTCCAACTGAGAGGGTGACGAATGGATGTCACAAAAGGAGAAAAAACACAATCATCTCGGAAAGGTAAGGGTTAATGAAAGGTAATATGTCACTTCATGGCAATAGTAACACTTTTCTGACGATACAAAACAGGGACGGTCAGCAGTATGCTAGGGTTGCATTCAGGATGGAGTACTCCAGATGTGGTCTCACCAAGGCAGAGCAGAGGGGCAGGATCATCTACCTTGACCTGCTGACCACGATTCTTTTGGTGCAGTCCAGGACAGGAGTGGCTTTCTGGGCTGTGAGGGTACACACTGCTACTTCATGTCCACTTGCTATTTCCTAGTATCCCTATGCCCATTGTGGCAGGGCTGTTCTCTGTCCTGACATCCTTCAACTTGTGCTGATACAAGGGGTTGGTTGCCATTACCCATGTGCAGTACCCTGCACTTGGATTTTTTGAACCTCATGAGCTTCTCCTTGTCCCACTGACAAAGGCTGGCTAAGTCTCTCTCAGTGGCATCCCATCCCTCAGTCATCTTCACCTTATCACATAGCTTGCTGTCATCCACAAACTTGATGAGAATGTACTTGATCCCACTGTCAATGTCACTGCTGAAGATATTAAAGAGCGACCCCTGAGGAGCACCACTTGTTACTTCTCTAGCCAGACATTGAGCCAATGACCACCACTCTCAAGGTATGACTAGACTAAACTTTGTTCATCAGTCCACCTTTCAAATCCACACATTTTGAATTTGAAAAGAAGGATATGATGGGGACTATGTCCAAGTCTCTGCTGACCTTAAGGTAGATGACATCAAGCATTTTCCTCATCCGCTCATGTAGTCATGCCATCATGAAATCCACTAGTTAACTTTTCAAAATTAGTTCTTATTTGTAACACTGAACATTATCAATTGTATTTTCTTTACATAGCAGTAGCTAATAGCTTTTACCTGAAATGAGCTTGTTTCTGAAGAACCAAAAATTGGATTTGCTACTTTTGAACCTTTCCTATTTTTTCTTTGTCAAATCCTAACCACTTTAAATGCATAGGTTTTCTTCAGTTTTGTTTATTTTGCGGGGTAATTTGATAAATTAATGCATATTTTGTAAAGCAAACAAGTGTCTGGCAGTTAGTACATAGCATGACAACAGAAGTGCTCTTTGATTTGCGTAGTAGTGTTTCTGTTAAAAATTCGGCTTGCCAGTCTTGGAGATTAAATTCTTTTATATAGAATGAGTGTGTTAAGTCAAATGATGTGAATCTGCCTAAACCACTTTCTTCTTGTATCAGGCAGTCTCAGAATTCTATAATAATCCTTCCTTCCTAAAACTTTGGAATGGTTTTTTAGACACAGTCTTTGTTTCTGTGTTTACTTGTTACAATATCAATATGTCTTATGTACTTTGATACATTCAAAAAAGTGCACTAGCACAGCAAAATATCGTGCCTCAGTATTAACTGATTCATAGCAAGCAAAGAAATATATTTCCAAGAATAAATAAGAATTGTAATTTTTTATTTTTTTTTTTAATTGTCAGCAATACCTGTAGACAGTATCTTCTAGAACTAACAATGCAAAGGCAGATATACATATGCAATAATAACACCAAAAACAAGATCACTACTGCATTGTAATTAATAAGTCCTTCTCTTCTATGAGGCAGTTCTTTTGTTTATTACATAATCCTAGAATGCAATGACATAGCAAGTATCAACTAGTAACAGTGTTACACTATCTCCAGCTGTAAAATTAGACTCCTTATCTGGTTTGGACTAACGGGCTTACGGCAGGTCAGAAAAAGACTCGTGTAAATACTAAGGACAGAGAACTTTCTAAAAAGTAAGCAGCTAATCAGCAGTCTTTAACCTGTAGGGAAAAAAAATTACTGTGCTTGGACTAATTCTAGAAGTATGTATAAGGCCCCATTCATTCATTCATTCATTCATTCATTCATTCATTCATTCATTCATTCATTCATTCAGCCTGGCCCCATCCACCCCTTGGCCAGGCTGGGCTGCTCCAGGAGGCAGATGATGTGGCAGGGTGAGCAGGTGGAAGTGTGAGCAAAATTGTTTTAGAGGCAGAATGTTCTTGTTTCACAGTATTGCATATATGCAATCCTGCATTCAAGATGGAAGAAAGGGGCCTAGAATTTCAAAGAGATATGATGCAAAGTGGACAATGAGGGTCATTGCAAAAATTGTCCTTCTTTAGGGAACAAAACTTGCCTCCTTTTGAGTTTAATGACAGTCCTGCTATTGATTCGTGCGTGCCCTATCTATTCATTTTTCTGCTCCCCTGATTTTTTTTTTTTTTTTCACTTTTGCCTAGATTAATGACTTGCTTCATTCCTTATCTTTATCCTCTCTTCCCGAAAAGTGTTGTCACTTAAACTGGCTTAGCATATCTACTCTATTTATTCTACAACACCCCCGAGTTTTACATTTCAGTTGAAAGATTCACTATCGCTATAATCACCAGGAAGAAGAAATAGTTGCTTTAAACTTCTAAAGAAGTAAGATCACTTGTGAAGAAGTAAGATCTCAATCCTATCAGTCCTCCAACTGAGAGGGTGACGAATGGATGTCACAAAAGGAGAAAAAACACAATCATCTCGGAAAGGTAAGGGTTAATGAAAGGTAATATGTCACTTCATGGCAATAGTAACACTTTTCTGACGATACAAAACAGGGACGGTCAGCAGTATGCTAGGGTTGCATTCAGGATGGAGTACTCCAGATGTGGTCTCACCAAGGCAGAGCAGAGGGGCAGGATCATCTACCTTGACCTGCTGACCACGATTCTTTTGGTGCAGTCCAGGACAGGAGTGGCTTTCTGGGCTGTGAGGGTACACACTGCTACTTCATGTCCACTTGCTATTTCCTAGTATCCCTATGCCCATTGTGGCAGGGCTGTTCTCTGTCCTGACATCCTTCAACTTGTGCTGATACAAGGAGTTGGTTGCCATTACCCATGTGCAGTACCCTGCACTTGGATTTTTTGAACCTCATGAGCTTCTCCTTGTCCCACTGACAAAGGCTGGCTAAGTCTCTCTCAGTGGCATCCCATCCCTCAGTCATCTTCACCTTATCACATAGCTTGCTGTCATCCACAAACTTGATGAGAATGTACTTGATCCCACTGTCAATGTCACTGCTGAAGATATTAAAGAGCGACCCCTGAGGAGCACCACTTGTTACTTCTCTAGCCAGACATTGAGCCAATGACCACCACTCTCAAGGTATGACTAGACTAAACTTTGTTCATCAGTCCACCTTTCAAATCCACACATTTTGAATTTGAAAAGAAGGATATGATGGGGACTATGTCCAAGTCTCTGCTGACCTTAAGGTAGATGACATCAAGCATTTTCCTCATCCGCTCATGTAGTCATGCCATCATGAAATCCACTAGTTAACTTTTCAAAATTAGTTCTTATTTGTAACACTGAACATTATCAATTGTATTTTCTTTACATAGCAGTAGCTAATAGCTTTTACCTGAAATGAGCTTGTTTCTGAAGAACCAAAAATTGGATTTGCTACTTTTGAACCTTTCCTATTTTTTCTTTGTCAAATCCTAACCACTTTAAATGCATAGGTTTTCTTCAGTTTTGTTTACTTTGCGGGGTAATTTGATAAATTAATGCATATTTTGTAAAGCAAACAAGTGTCTGGCAGTTAGTACATAGCATGACAACAGAAGTGCTCTTTGATTTGCGTAGTAGTGTTTCTGTTAAAAATTCGGCTTGCCAGTCTTGGAGATTAAATTCTTTTATATAGAATGAGTGTGTTAAGTCAAATGATGTGAATCTGCCTAAACCACTTTCTTCTTGTATCAGGCAGTCTCAGAATTCTATAATAATCCTTCCTTCCTAAAACTTTGGAATGGTTTTTTAGACACAGTCTTTGTTTCTGTGTTTACTTGTTCCAATATCAATATGTCTTATGTACTTTGATACATTCAAAAAAGTGCACTAGCACAGCAAAATATCGTGCCTCAGTATTAACTGATTCATAGCAAGCAAAGAAATATATTTCCAAGAATAAATAAGAATTGTAATTTTTTATTTTTTTTTTTTATTTGTCAGCAATACCTGTAGACAGTATCTTCTAGAACTAACAATGCAAAGGCAGATATACATATGCAATAATAACACCAAAAACAAGATCACTACTGCATTGTAATTAATAAGTCCTTCTCTTCTATGAGGCAGTTCTTTTGTTTATTACATAATCCTAGAATGCAATGACATAGCAAGTATCAACTAGTAACAGTGTTACACTATCTCCAGCTGTAAAATTAGACTCCTTATCTGGTTTGGACTAACGGGCTTACGGCAGGTCAGAAAAAGACTCGTGTAAATACTAAGGACAGAGAACTTTCTAAAAAGTAAGCAGCTAATCAGCAGTCTTTAACCTGTAGGGAAAAAAAATTACTGTGCTTGGACTAATTCTAGAAGTATGTATAAGGCCCCATTCATTCATTCATTCATTCATTCATTCATTCATTCATTCATTCATTCATTCAGCCTGGCCCCATCCACCCCTTGGCCAGGCTGGGCTGCTCCAGGAGGCAGATGATGTGGCAGGGTGAGCAGGTGGAAGTGTGAGCAAAATTGTTTTAGAGGCAGAATGTTCTTGTTTCACAGTATTGCATATATGCAATCCTGCATTCAAGATGGAAGAAAGGGGCCTAGAATTTCAAAGAGATATGATGCAAAGTGGACAATGAGGGTCATTGCAAAAATTGTCCTTCTTTAGGGAACAAAACTTGCCTCCTTTTGAGTTTAATGACAGTCCTGCTATTGATTTGTGCGTGCCCTATCTATTCATTTTTCTGCTCCCCTGATTTTTTTTTTTTTTTTTTCACTTTTGCTCAGATTAATGACTTGCTTCATTCCTTATCTTTATCCTCTCTTCCCGAAAAGTGTTGTCACTTAAACTGGCTTAGCATATCTACTCTATTTATTCTACAACACCCCCGAGTTTTACATTTCAGTTGAAAGATTCACTATCGCTATAATCACCAGGAAGAAGAAATAGTTGCTTTAAACTTCTAAAGAAGTAAGATCACTTGTGAAGAAGTAAGATCTCAATCCTATCAGTCCTCCAACTGAGAGGGTGACGAATGGATGTCACAAAAGGAGAAAAAACACAATCATCTCGGAAAGGTAAGGGTTAATGAAAGGTAATATGTCACTTCATGGCAATAGTAACACTTTTCTGACGATACAAAACAGGGACGGTCAGCAGTATGCTAGGGTTGCATTCAGGATGGAGTACTCCAGATGTGGTCTCACCAAGGCAGAGCAGAGGGGCAGGATCATCTACCTTGACCTGCTGACCACGATTCTTTTGGTGCAGTCCAGGACAGGAGTGGCTTTCTGGGCTGTGAGGGTACACACTGCTACTTCATGTCCACTTGCTATTTCCTAGTATCCCTATGCCCATTGTGGCAGGGCTGTTCTCTGTCCTGACATCCTTCAACTTGTGCTGATACAAGGGGTTGGTTGCCATTACCCATGTGCAGTACCCTGCACTTGGATTTTTTGAACCTCATGAGCTTCTCCTTGTCCCACTGACAAAGGCTGGCTAAGTCTCTCTCAGTGGCATCCCATCCCTCAGTCATCTTCACCTTATCACATAGCTTGCTGTCATCCACAAACTTGATGAGAATGTACTTGATCCCACTGTCAATGTCACTGCTGAAGATATTAAAGAGCGACCCCTGAGGAGCACCACTTGTTACTTCTCTAGCCAGACACTGAGCCAATGACCACCACTCTCAAGGTATGACTAGACTAAACTTTGTTCATCAGTCCACCTTTCAAATCCACACATTTTGAATTTGAAAAGAAGGATATGATGGGGACTATGTCCAAGTCTCTGCTGACCTTAAGGTAGATGACATCAAGCATTTTCCTCATCCGCTCATGTAGTCATGCCATCATGAAATCCACTAGTTAACTTTTCAAAATTAGTTCTTATTTGTAACACTGAACATTATCAATTGTATTTTCTTTACATAGCAGTAGCTAATAGCTTTTACCTGAAATGAGCTTGTTTCTGAAGAACCAAAAATTGGATTTGCTACTTTTGAACCTTTCCTATTTTTTCTTTGTCAAATCCTAACCACTTTAAATGCATAGGTTTTCTTCAGTTTTGTTTATTTTGCGGGGTAATTTGATAAATTAATGCATATTTTGTAAAGCAAACAAGTGTCTGGCAGTTAGTGCATAGCATGACAACAGAAGTGCTCTTTGATTTGCGTAGTAGTGTTTCTGTTAAAAATTCGGCTTGCCAGTCTTGGAGATTAAATTCTTTTATATAGAATGAGTGTGTTAAGTCAAATGATGTGAATCTGCCTAAACCACTTTCTTCTTGTATCAGGCAGTCTCAGAATTCTATAATAATCCTTCCTTCCTAAAACTTTGGAATGGTTTTTTAGACACAGTCTTTGTTTCTGTGTTTACTTGTTACAATATCAATATGTCTTATGTACTTTGATACATTCAAAAAAGTGCACTAGCACAGCAAAATATCGTGCCTCAGTATTAACTGATTCATAGCAAGCAAAGAAATATATTTCCAAGAATAAATAAGAATTGTAATTTTTTATTTTTTTTTTTAATTGTCAGCAATACCTGTAGACAGTATCTTCTAGAACTAACAATGCAAAGGCAGATATACATATGCAATAATAACACCAAAAACAAGATCACTACTGCATTGTAATTAATAAGTCCTTCTCTTCTATGAGGCAGTTCTTTTGTTTATTACATAATCCTAGAATGCAATGACATAGCAAGTATCAACTAGTAACAGTGTTACACTATCTCCAGCTGTAAAATTAGACTCCTTATCTGGTTTGGACTAACGGGCTTACGGCAGGTCCGAAAAAGACTCGTGTAAATACTAAGGACAGAGAACTTTCTAAAAAGTAAGCAGCTAATCAGCAGTCTTTAACCTGTAGGGAAAAAAAATTACTGTGCTTGGACTAATTCTAGAAGTATGTATAAGGCCCCATTCATTCATTCATTCATTCATTCATTCATTCATTCATTCATTCATTCATTCATTCAGCCTGGCCCCATCCACCCCTTGGCCAGGCTGGGCTGCTCCAGGAGGCAGATGATGTGGCAGGGTGAGCAGGTGGAAGTGTGAGCAAAATTGTTTTAGAGGCAGAATGTTCTTGTTTCACAGTATTGCATATATGCAATCCTGCATTCAAGATGGAAGAAAGGGGCCTAGAATTTCAAAGAGATATGATGCAAAGTGGACAATGAGGGTCATTGCAAAAATTGTCCTTCTTTAGGGAACAAAACTTGCCTCCTTTTGAGTTTAATGACAGTCCTGCTATTGATTCGTGCGTGCCCTATCTATTCATTTTTCTGCTCCCCTGATTTTTTTTTTTTTTTTCACTTTTGCCTAGATTAATGACTTGCTTCATTCCTTATCTTTATCCTCTCTTCCCGAAAAGTGTTGTCACTTAAACTGGCTTAGCATATCTACTCTATTTATTCTACAACACCCCCGAGTTTTACATTTCAGTTGAAAGATTCACTATCGCTATAATCACCAGGAAGAAGAAATAGTTGCTTTAAACTTCTAAAGAAGTAAGATCACTTGTGAAGAAGTAAGATCTCAATCCTATCAGTCCTCCAACTGAGAGGGTGACGAATGGATGTCACAAAAGGAGAAAAAACACAATCATCTCGGAAAGGTAAGGGTTAATGAAAGGTAATATGTCACTTCATGGCAATAGTAACACTTTTCTGACGATACAAAACAGGGACGGTCAGCAGTATGCTAGGGTTGCATTCAGGATGGAGTACTCCAGATGTGGTCTCACCAAGGCAGAGCAGAGGGGCAGGATCATCTACCTTGACCTGCTGACCACGATTCTTTTGGTGCAGTCCAGGACAGGAGTGGCTTTCTGGGCTGTGAGGGTACACACTGCTACTTCATGTCCACTTGCTATTTCCTAGTATCCCTATGCCCATTGTGGCAGGGCTGTTCTCTGTCCTGACATCCTTCAACTTGTGCTGATACAAGGGGTTGGTTGCCATTACCCATGTGCAGTACCCTGCACTTGGATTTTTTGAACCTCATGAGCTTCTCCTTGTCCCACTGACAAAGGCTGGCTAAGTCTCTCTCAGTGGCATCCCATCCCTCAGTCATCTTCACCTTATCACATAGCTTGCTGTCATCCACAAACTTGATGAGAATGTACTTGATCCCACTGTCAATGTCACTGCTGAAGATATTAAAGAGCGACCCCTGAGGAGCACCACTTGTTACTTCTCTAGCCAGACATTGAGCCAATGACCACCACTCTCAAGGTATGACTAGACTAAACTTTGTTCATCAGTCCACCTTTCAAATCCACACATTTTGAATTTGAAAAGAAGGATATGATGGGGACTATGTCCAAGTCTCTGCTGACCTTAAGGTAGATGACATCAAGCATTTTCCTCATCCGCTCATGTAGTCATGCCATCATGAAATCCACTAGTTAACTTTTCAAAATTAGTTCTTATTTGTAACACTGAACATTATCAATTGTATTTTCTTTACATAGCAGTAGCTAATAGCTTTTACCTGAAATGAGCTTGTTTCTGAAGAACCAAAAATTGGATTTGCTACTTTTGAACCTTTCCTATTTTTTCTTTGTCAAATCCTAACCACTTTAAATGCATAGGTTTTCTTCAGTTTTGTTTACTTTGCGGGGTAATTTGATAAATTAATGCATATTTTGTAAAGCAAACAAGTGTCTGGCAGTTAGTACATAGCATGACAACAGAAGTGCTCTTTGATTTGCGTAGTAGTGTTTCTGTTAAAAATTCGGCTTGCCAGTCTTGGAGATTAAATTCTTTTATATAGAATGAGTGTGTTAAGTCAAATGATGTGAATCTGCCTAAACCACTTTCTTCTTGTATCAGGCAGTCTCAGAATTCTATAATAATCCTTCCTTCCTAAAACTTTGGAATGGTTTTTTAGACACAGTCTTTGTTTCTGTGTTTACTTGTTCCAATATCAATATGTCTTATGTACTTTGATACATTCAAAAAAGTGCACTAGCACAGCAAAATATCGTGCCTCAGTATTAACTGATTCATAGCAAGCAAAGAAATATATTTCCAAGAATAAATAAGAATTGTAATTTTTTATTTTTTTTTTTTATTTGTCAGCAATACCTGTAGACAGTATCTTCTAGAACTAACAATGCAAAGGCAGATATACATATGCAATAATAACACCAAAAACAAGATCACTACTGCATTGTAATTAATAAGTCCTTCTCTTCTATGAGGCAGTTCTTTTGTTTATTACATAATCCTAGAATGCAATGACATAGCAAGTATCAACTAGTAACAGTGTTACACTATCTCCAGCTGTAAAATTAGACTCCTTATCTGGTTTGGACTAACGGGCTTACGGCAGGTCAGAAAAAGACTCGTGTAAATACTAAGGACAGAGAACTTTCTAAAAAGTAAGCAGCTAATCAGCAGTCTTTAACCTGTAGGGAAAAAAAATTACTGTGCTTGGACTAATTCTAGAAGTATGTATAAGGCCCCATTCATTCATTCATTCATTCATTCATTCATTCATTCATTCATTCATTCATTCATTCAGCCTGGCCCCATCCACCCCTTGGCCAGGCTGGGCTGCTCCAGGAGGCAGATGATGTGGCAGGGTGAGCAGGTGGAAGTGTGAGCAAAATTGTTTTAGAGGCAGAATGTTCTTGTTTCACAGTATTGCATATATGCAATCCTGCATTCAAGATGGAAGAAAGGGGCCTAGAATTTCAAAGAGATATGATGCAAAGTGGACAATGAGGGTCATTGCAAAAATTGTCCTTCTTTAGGGAACAAAACTTGCCTCCTTTTGAGTTTAATGACAGTCCTGCTATTGATTTGTGCGTGCCCTATCTATTCATTTTTCTGCTCCCCTGATTTTTTTTTTTTTTTTTTTCACTTTTGCTCAGATTAATGACTTGCTTCATTCCTTATCTTTATCCTCTCTTCCCGAAAAGTGTTGTCACTTAAACTGGCTTAGCATATCTACTCTATTTATTCTACAACACCCCCGAGTTTTACATTTCAGTTGAAAGATTCACTATCGCTATAATCACCAGGAAGAAGAAATAGTTGCTTTAAACTTCTAAAGAAGTAAGATCACTTGTGAAGAAGTAAGATCTCAATCCTATCAGTCCTCCAACTGAGAGGGTGACGAATGGATGTCACAAAAGGAGAAAAAACACAATCATCTCGGAAAGGTAAGGGTTAATGAAAGGTAATATGTCACTTCATGGCAATAGTAACACTTTTCTGACGATACAAAACAGGGACGGTCAGCAGTATGCTAGGGTTGCATTCAGGATGGAGTACTCCAGATGTGGTCTCACCAAGGCAGAGCAGAGGGGCAGGATCATCTACCTTGACCTGCTGACCACGATTCTTTTGGTGCAGTCCAGGACAGGAGTGGCTTTCTGGGCTGTGAGGGTACACACTGCTACTTCATGTCCACTTGCTATTTCCTAGTATCCCTATGCCCATTGTGGCAGGGCTGTTCTCTGTCCTGACATCCTTCAACTTGTGCTGATACAAGGGGTTGGTTGCCATTACCCATGTGCAGTACCCTGCACTTGGATTTTTTGAACCTCATGAGCTTCTCCTTGTCCCACTGACAAAGGCTGGCTAAGTCTCTCTCAGTGGCATCCCATCCCTCAGTCATCTTCACCTTATCACATAGCTTGCTGTCATCCACAAACTTGATGAGAATGTACTTGATCCCACTGTCAATGTCACTGCTGAAGATATTAAAGAGCGACCCCTGAGGAGCACCACTTGTTACTTCTCTAGCCAGACACTGAGCCAATGACCACCACTCTCAAGGTATGACTAGACTAAACTTTGTTCATCAGTCCACCTTTCAAATCCACACATTTTGAATTTGAAAAGAAGGATATGATGGGGACTATGTCCAAGTCTCTGCTGACCTTAAGGTAGATGACATCAAGCATTTTCCTCATCCGCTCATGTAGTCATGCCATCATGAAATCCACTAGTTAACTTTTCAAAATTAGTTCTTATTTGTAACACTGAACATTATCAATTGTATTTTCTTTACATAGCAGTAGCTAATAGCTTTTACCTGAAATGAGCTTGTTTCTGAAGAACCAAAAATTGGATTTGCTACTTTTGAACCTTTCCTATTTTTTCTTTGTCAAATCCTAACCACTTTAAATGCATAGGTTTTCTTCAGTTTTGTTTATTTTGCGGGGTAATTTGATAAATTAATGCATATTTTGTAAAGCAAACAAGTGTCTGGCAGTTAGTGCATAGCATGACAACAGAAGTGCTCTTTGATTTGCGTAGTAGTGTTTCTGTTAAAAATTCGGCTTGCCAGTCTTGGAGATTAAATTCTTTTATATAGAATGAGTGTGTTAAGTCAAATGATGTGAATCTGCCTAAACCACTTTCTTCTTGTATCAGGCAGTCTCAGAATTCTATAATAATCCTTCCTTCCTAAAACTTTGGAATGGTTTTTTAGACACAGTCTTTGTTTCTGTGTTTACTTGTTACAATATCAATATGTCTTATGTACTTTGATACATTCAAAAAAGTGCACTAGCACAGCAAAATATCGTGCCTCAGTATTAACTGATTCATAGCAAGCAAAGAAATATATTTCCAAGAATAAATAAGAATTGTAATTTTTTATTTTTTTTTTTTAATTGTCAGCAATACCTGTAGACAGCCCCATCTCTTGGGCTTGAAACAGTGATTGAGCACCTAGTAGTAAGGCAGGGCCAAGCCAGGGGAGCTGAAGTGTATGCAGTGCACATGAATCACCAGTATGGGTATTGACAGGATCTTCCTCTTCCCAGACCTCATTTAAGTGTTGGCAGTGGAGGTGAGGGTATCTCATCTGGAGATCCCTGCATAGCTGAGGCCTTCCAAGGATAAGCAGGTTTTTTGTTCCTTCTTTCTGTCTCCATGACTGCTCTGTTTAGCAAGTTTTCACTCACTGCAGCCTGGGGTCTTGCTACTCTGCTATCACTGTCGTGCTTTTCATTGTGTTACAACCACTAATTTAAGTGACTTGCTAAAACTTACAGGGCAAGGACAGTATTTAAGTGAGCCAGGAGATATTTTGCCTTGTATTTAATCTTTTTTCTTCTTACAAAGTAGCCTTGTGTGAGGAAGTTTGTATGAGGAACATTTGTTTTGTGGAAGCTGATTCAGGAGAACTCAATTTTTAACATTCCAAAGGGAAATCTCTCTGGAGTTCTGACTACAAGCAGGCAAGCAACAACTGAATCTAATGTAGAAGTTTAGGACCATATGAAAAGACAGCTACATTAGCGAACTGGACTGCCTGCATGAGTATACTCCCTGGGATTCAACAAAATCTAAATTTTCACTTTATTTCTTTGATTACCATTCACTCACAACTTCAAAATCTCAATTTCAATTCTATACAAATTTTCATTTTTCATTGAATTTTTCAAAATGTATAGTACTGTTATTCTGATAAATTGACGAATAATTAGGGTTAGGGTTAGGGTTAGGGTTAGGGTTAGGGTTAGGGTTAGGGTAGGGTTAGGGTTAGGGTTAGGGTTAGGGTAGGGTTAGGGTTAGGGTTAGGGTTAGGGTAAGGGTTAGGGTTAGGGTAGGGTTAGGGTTAGGGTTAGGGTTAGGGTAAGGGTTAGGGTTAGGGTAGGGTTAGGGTTAGGGTTAGGGTTAGGGTTAGGGTTAGGGTTAGGGTTAGGGTTAGGGTGCGGTTAGGTTTAGGGTTAGGGTTAGGGTTAGGGTAGGGTTAGGGTTAGGGTTAGGGTTAGGGTTAGGGTTAGGGTAGGGTTAGGATTAGGGTTAGGGTTACATTTATGATTAGGGTTAGTGTAAGTGTTAGGGTTAGGGTTACAGTTAGGATTAGGGTTAGGGTAAGGGTTAGGGTTAGGGTTGGGTTTTGGGTTGGGGTTAGGTTTAGGGTTAGGGTTAGGGTTAGGGTTAGGGTTAGGGTTAGGGTTAGGGTTAGGGTTAGGGTTAGGGTTAGGGTTGGGGTTAGGGTAGGGTTAGGGTTACGGTTAGGGGTAGGGGTATGGGTAGGGTTAGGGTAGGGTTACGGTTAGGGTTAGGGTTAGGGTTAGGGTAGGGTTAGGGTTAGGGTTAGGGTTAGGGTTAGGGTTAGGTTAAAGTTAGGGTTAGGGTTAGGATTTGGGTTAGGAGTAGGGTTACGGTTAGGGTTAGGGTTAGGGTTAGGGTTAGGGTTAGGGTTAGGTTTAGGGTAGGGTTAGGGTTGGGTTTAGGGTTAAGGTAGGATTAGGGTTGTCGTTAAGGTTAGGGTTAGGGTTAGGTTTAGGATTTGGGTTAGGAGTAGGTTTAGGGTTAGGGTTAGGGTTAGGGTTAGGGTTAGGGTTAGGGTTAGGGTTAGGGTTAGGTTTAGGATTAGGGTTATTGTTAGGGTTAGGTTTGGGTTTAGGGTAGGGTTAGGGTAGGGTTAGGGTTAGCTTTAGGGTAGGGTTAGGCTTGGGTTTAGGGTTAAGGTAGGTTTAGGGTTGGGGTTAGGTTTAGGGTTAGGGTTAGTTTTAGGATTGGGTTAAGGGTAGGGTTAGGGTTAGGGTTAGGGTTAGGGTAGGGTTAGGGTTAGGGTTAGGGTAATGTTAGGGTTAGGGTTAGAGTTAGGGTTAGGGTTAGGGTTAGGGTTAAGGTAAGGGTTAGGGTTTCGTTTAGGGTTAGGGTTAGGGTTACGGTTAGGTTTAGGGTTAGGGTTAGTGTTAGGGTTAGGGTAAGTGTTAGGGTATGGGTTAGGGTTAGGGTTAGGTTTAGGGTTAGGATTAGGGTAGGGTTAGGTTTACGGTAGGGTTAGGGTTGGGTTTAGGGTTTAGGACCATATGGGTTTAGTTTAGGACCATATGAAATGATAGCTACATTAGCGAACTGGACTGCCTGCATGAGTATACTCCCTGGGATTCAACAAAATCTAAATTTTCACTTTATTTCTTTGATTACCATTCACTCACTACTTCAAAATCTCAATTTTAATTCTATACAAATTTTCATTTTTCATTGCCTTTTTCAAAATGTTTAGTACTGTATGTACTTTATACTATATATACTTATAATGGTTTAATCCCTCTGTAACAGATACATTTTGGTTAGAATTCACAATGTTTTTTGAAGATCTGTGCAGGTTATTCGACAAATTCAAGGGAAACTTACAGCACTTTACTTGTTATTGGAACAGATGGATGTGTTTCGCCCATTCATCTTCTTCCATGTCCTTCTAAATTATTTGTCAATTTATCAGACAAATAAGATGGTGAGACTAATTTTTTATATCATTTAAAGATGATGTTTATGCAATATAATATATTTTGCATCTATTATCTGAACGTTTGTATTTATCAGTAATATCAGTGTGGCTCATAATTTGAGGAAATTGATCAGTCTCATCCATCCCTTGGCCAGGCTGGGCTGCTCCAGGAGGCAGATGATGTGGCAGGGTGAGCAGGCGGAAGTGTGAGCAAAATTGTTTTAGAGGCAGAATGTTCTTGTTTCACAGTATTGCATATATGCAATCCTGCATTCAAGATGGAAGAAAGGGGCCTAGAATTTCAAAGAGATATGATGCAAAGTGGACAAAGAGGGTCATTGCAAAAATTGTCCTTCTTTAGGGAACAAAACTTGCCTCCTGTTGAGTTCAATGACTGTTAGTCCTGCTATTGATTTGTGCCTGCCCTATCTATTCATTTTTCTGCTCCCCTGATTTTTTTTTTTTTTTTTTTCACTTTTGCTCAGATTAATGACTTGCTTCATTCCTTAACTTTATCCTCTCTTCCCGAAAAGTGTTGTCACTTAAACTGGCTTAGCATATCTACTCTATTTATTCTATAACACCCCCGAGTTTTACATTGCAGTTGAAAAATTCACTATCTCTATAATAACCTGGATGAAGAAATAGTTGCTTTAAACTTCTAAAGAGGTAAGATCGCTTGTGAAGAAATAAGATCTCAATCCTATCAGTCTTCCAACTGAGATTGTGACGAATGGATGTCACAAAAGGAGACAAAACACAATCATCTCGGAAATGTAAGGGTTAATGAAAGGTAATATGTCACTTCATGGCAATAATAACACTTTTCTGATCATACAAAACAGGGACGGTCAGCAGTATGCTAGTGTTGCATTCAGGATGGAGTACTCCAGATGTGGTCTCACATCTGAGTGCCCATATCTATGGGAGTGCAGACAGGGCTAGGCTCTGGGAGTTATATGCTCATATTCTGAATCCAGCAGGCCTACCGTCTCTTTCAGTAGTTCTCTAAAAGTATCGGACTTAGCGTGCGAATGAAATGCCGTTTCTGCGGTGAGAAGCAGCAAGATGAGTATTTCATGGTCTCTGCTGCCATCTATTGTCACTTATTGGTACTAACAATTCTTGTTGGGATTCTCTTCATAACGGGAAACAGCACTTATGTACTATACTGTTGCAGGGACTTCAGAAGCTTGCTTCCTGTGACAAACCTAACTGCAGCTTTTCCATCTTTGAGTATGTACTGGGGATTATTGCCAAGCCCCAAGTAGGGGTATGAAAGAACAACAAAGGAATTCCATGAATTGTTATGGGCTGTGGATATATCCAGTTCTGCTTACTAATTTAAAAATAAAAATAAAATTAAAAAACAAAAATTCTATGCTTTGTGGAAAGCAGCATCTTCTCTTGAAATCTTATCTGTCTTAGGAAAAAACACCTTTGTTTCTCAGCTTTGGTGCTGTCTTGTTCTTGATATGCTTTGTGAATTAACATGACAGTTTTCTAATGACAGCTCTCTCCCACGATCATCCCAGCGAACATCTGCTGCATCAACACAGGAATCTTCCTGAATTTCATTTCTCTATGTGCAGATTTCCGGAAGAGTGCAATGGAACCAGCAACAGGTTTTGCAAGAATGGGACTTATTTATTTCTCTGATCCATACTCCAATAATATTATTGTGTAAATAAATATGAAGCTTGAATTTTGCCAAGTTTTGAACTTTGAATGGACTTTGGCCTGTTTAAAGAAAGAATGTTCCTGAGCCTTTTCAGCATCACCAATCATCCGGCTTGCCTGGGTGGCATTAGCTGAAGAGTCATTGTCTTGGGCTGAAGATAACGTGTCCTTAGTATACATGAGTAACAAAGCTTCTTAGTAACGTATGACTAAAACATAAAATGAGAAAGCATAACACTAGTGGGAATCTGGACCTTGCTTTTGTGAAGGGAATGCATCAGTGTCTGATTCAAGGGAAGCAGTTGCAATTTTGAAGGAGTTCTCCAGGTGTTTGCCAGAGGTTTTTGATGAAATATTGCTCTGTCTCTGGGGCTATAACCTTGTTTTTCCCTGTTTGTGTTAAAGGCAGATTTACAATTCGCAATCAGTTAATATTGTTTGATCCTTAATTTCAGTTTTATTTACTTTCTTGCCAGAGTAACCTGGCATGTACAAGAATTTATGTCTTCCTACTTGTTTTCTCGGGCCGTATTCAATTAATCCCAAAAAGTAAGCCATTATTGGTGTGTTTATTGGGGATTGGCTGCTTCTGTTGTTACAAAATCATCTACGGGCAGTAAGATGCACCCGCGTGGATATCATCCACGAAAGATAAACTTCTTTATCCTGCTCTCCTAGCTGTAATTTAACCAGTGGAACTGCTAGGGTAGACTTCCCAAATTCTCATCCTTCATTTATGCAAGCAGAAATTGTCCCCTCTTTCTCAGTAATTTACGCATTACTTTCATTCCGATGGGGAAGAGCTCTCTCTGGGCTCTTCCAGCCCCCCCTTCCCCATTTCTCTCTGAGTGGATCCCTGGATCCTACGGCCCTACTCCAGTGCCGTGACACTAACAGCTGCTGTTATTCCCAGTTTACCTCCTCCTCTCCAGAGGCTCCCAGTACCAACACTGGGATTCTCTCTGCAGAGGCTAGTCTCACTTCCAGTGCCCTGCCCTCTCCTCTCACCTCCCCCTTTGCAAGTAATGCTGTTTGCAGCAGAAGTCTCCGGCTGCAGCTCACTCTCTCACACCAAGTTCTGCTCGCGGGGAAACGGTGTGGGGGGTTGCACCAGCACCAGCACTGATTAACTCACTTTCTCTTTAACCCTTTTTCCTTTGTCGCACCCTCAGTTACACTTCCACATACCCTCCATTCTACTTCTGTATACCAGTAACAATTACCTTTCTTATACCACCAAAACAGTTTGTCTCATTCCTTTCAAAATCCACAAATCAAACCGCACAATTCTTCAACTTCCACAAACATCCAGCACTTGGTCTCTCCTGATTAGGTACTCAATTAGAAAACTGGTCCCACTATTCCCTTTATGTTCCTAGTTTCTTATTTAATATTCCCCCGGGCGCTCCTGCAACACCCTTCCAATGTGACAACATACACCTGAGAGGTGTTTTGTTCGTTTTTCTGTTTGTCTGGTTTGGTATTTTTTCTGGTGTGAGAGCAACCTCTCCACCACCGAATAACTAACTAACTAACTAACACTTGAGGAGCATACACATACATTATGGAATTTCGAGCGACCATTCTTTGTAGTGTGGTTCTCTGTGGCTCCACTTCTGTGTTTTGTGATGACAAGGGTAGAAGGGAAAAGCCTCTCTTAAAGAGGCAGCTGGAGATTCGAGGAGCGACAGATGCTGTGCTCTCAGGGAGCACTTTGGAAGAAGTCGGGAGAGATCCTTTCTGGACTGCGCAGTAAATAACCCCCTGCGGAGGAAAGGCAGCAGGCTGAATTCGGACGTTCTGGGCTTCAGAACCCCACAACTTCGCTCTCACGGCTCGGAAGTGGCACTCGCGGTGAACTGCTCCGGAGCGATTGCCGTTGCTGCCCGAGAATCGCGCTTATCGCCGACTGCGGCTTTCAGCCTCCAGCCGCGGTGTCTTGTTAAACCGTACCCGAGAAAGCGCGACTGCAGCCGGGGGCTTTTCTCCGATCTGCGGGCTCTTCTCCGCACATCCGAAAGGAGCGGTTTGGACTTCGCCGTGCGTACATCTATGCAGAATGAACTACGCCTGGCTCTGAATGTTGTGTCCGTGCCTTCATTTCGAGCCACAATTCTTTGTAGTGTGGTTCTCTGTGGCTCCACTTCTGTGTTTTGTGATGACAAGGGTAGAAGGGAAAAGCCTCTCTTAAAGAGGCAGCTGGAGATTCGAGGAGCGACAGATGCTGTGCTCTCAGGGAGCACTTTGGAAGAAGTCGGGAGAGATCCTTTCTGGACTGCGCAGTAAATATCCCCCTGCGGAGGAAAGGCAGCAGGCTGAATTCGGACGTTCTGGGCTTCAGAACGGCACAACTTCGCTCTCACGGCTCGGAAGTGGCACTCGCGGTGAACTGCTCCGGAGCGATTGCCGTTGCTGCCCGAGAATCGCGCTTATCGCCGACTGCGGCTTTCAGCCTCCAGCCGCGGTGTCTTGTTAAACCGTACCCGAGAAAGCGCCACTGCAGCCGGGGGCTTTTCTCCGATCTGCGGGCTCTTCTCCGCACATCCGAAAGGAGCGGTTTGGACTTCGCCGTGCGTACATCTATGCAGAATGAACTACGCCTGGCTCTGAATGTTGTGTCCGTGCCTTCATTTCGAGCCACAATTCTTTGTAGTGTGGTTCTCTGTGGCTCCACTTCTGTGTTTTGTGATGACAAGGGTAGAAGGGAAAAGCCTCTCTTAAAGAGGCAGCTGGAGATTCGAGGAGCGACAGATGCTGTGCTCTCAGGGAGCACTTTGGAAGAAGTCGGGAGAGATCCTTTCTGGACTGCGCAGTAAATAACCCCCTGCGGAGGAAAGGCAGCAGGCTGAATTCGGACGTTCTGGGCTTCAGAACGGCACAACTTCGCTCTCACGGCTCGGAAGTGGCACTCGCGGTGAACTGCTCCGGAGCGATTGCCGTTGCTGCCCGAGAATCGCGCTTATCGCCGACTGCGGCTTTCAGCCTCCAGCCGCGGTGTCTTGTTAAACCGTACCCGAGAAAGCGCGACTGCAGCCGGGGGCTTTTCTCCGATCTGCGGGCTCTTCTCCGCACATCCGAAAGGAGCGGTTTGGACTTCGCCGTGCGTACATCTATGCAGAATGAACTACGCCTGGCTCTGAATGTTGTGTCCGTGCCTTCATTTCGAGCCACAATTCTTTGTAGTGTGGTTCTCTGTGGCTCCACTTCTGTGTTTTGTGATGACAAGGGTAGAAGGGAAAAGCCTCTCTTAAAGAGGCAGCTGGAGAGTACCGCTACTCGGTCAGCAACAGCAGGCGCTCCGGACCAGTTGCGCTGCGGAGCAAGTGCCGCTTCCGGAGCGAGTGCCACTTCCGAGCCGTGAGAGCGAAGTTGTGCCGTTCTGAAGCCCAGAACGTCCGAATTCAGCCTGCTGCCTTTCCTCCGCAGGGGGTTATTTACTGCGCAGTCCAGAAAGGATCTCTCCCGACTTCTTCCAATGTGCTCCCTGAGAGCACAGCATCTGTCGCTCCTCGAATCTCCAGCTGCCTCTTTAAGAGAGGCTTTTCCCTTCTACCCTTGTCATCACAAAACACAGAAGTGGAGCCACAGAGAACCACACTACAAAGAATGGTCGCTCGAAATTCCATAATGTATGTGTATGCTCCTCAAGTGTTAGTTAGTTAGTTAGTTAGTTATTCGGTGGTGGAGAGGTTGCTCTCACACCAGAAAAAATACCAAACCAAACAGACAAACAGAAAAACGAACAAAACACCTCTCAGGTGTATGTTGTCACATTGGAAGGGTGTTGCAGGAGCGCCCGGGGGAATATTAAATAAGAAACTAGGAACATAAAGGGAATAGTGGGACCAGTTTTCTAATTGAGTACCTAATCAGGAGAGACCAAGTGCTGGATGTTTGTGGAAGTTGAAGAATTGTGCGGTTTGATTTGTGGATTTTGAAAGGAATGAGACAAACTGTTTTGGTGGTATAAGAAAGGTAATTGTTACTGGTATACAGAAGTAGAATGGAGGGTATGTGGAAGTGTAACTGAGGGTGCGACAAAGGAAAAAGGGTTAAAGAGAAAGTGAGTTAATCAGTGCTGGTGTGAGAGCAACCCCCCACACCGTTTCCCCGCGAGCAGAACTTGGTGTGAGAGAGTGAGCTGCAGCCGGAGACTTCTGCTGCAAACAGCATTACTTGCAAAGGGGGAGGTGAGAGGAGAGGGCAGGGCACTGGAAGTGAGACTAGCCTCTGCAGAGAGAATCCCAGTGTTGGTACTGGGAGCCTCTGGAGAGGAGGAGGTAAACTGGGAATAACAGCAGCTGTTAGTGTCACGGCACTGGAGTAGGGCCGTAGGATCCAGGGATCCACTCAGAGAGAAATGGGGAAGGGGGGGCTGGAAGAGCCCAGAGAGAGCTCTTCCCCATCGGAATGAAAGTAATGCGTAAATTACTGAGAAAGAGGGGACAATTTCTGCTTGCATAAATGAAGGATGAGAATTTGGGAAGTCTACCCTAGCAGTTCCACTGGTTAAATTACAGCTAGGAGAGCAGGATAAAGAAGTTTATCTTTCGTGGATGATATCCACGCGGGTGCATCTTACTGCCCGTAGATGATTTTGTAACAACAGAAGCAGCCAATCCCCAATAAACACACCAATAATGGCTTACTTTTTGGGATTAATTGAATACGGCCCGAGAAAACAAGTAGGAAGACATAAATTCTTGTACATGCCAGGTTACTCTGGCAAGAAAGTAAATAAAACTGAAATTAAGGATCAAACAATATTAACTGATTGCGAATTGTAAATCTGCCTTTAACACAAACAGGGAAAAACAAGGTTATAGCCCCAGAGACAGAGCAATATTTCATCAAAAACCTCTGGCAAACACCTGGAGAACTCCTTCAAAATTGCAACTGCTTCCCTTGAATCAGACACTGATGCATTCCCTTCACAAAAGCAAGGTCCAGATTCCCACTAGTGTTATGCTTTCTCATTTTATGTTTTAGTCATACGTTACTAAGAAGCTTTGTTACTCATGTATACTAAGGACACGTTATCTTCAGCCCAAGACAATGACTCTTCAGCTAATGCCACCCAGGCAAGCCGGATGATTGGTGATGCTGAAAAGGCTCAGGAACATTCTTTCTTTAAACAGGCCAAAGTCCATTCAAAGTTCAAAACTTGGCAAAATTCAAGCTTCATATTTATTTACACAATAATATTATTGGAGTATGGATCAGAGAAATAAATAAGTCCCATTCTTGCAAAACCTGTTGCTGGTTCCATTGCACTCTTCTGGAAATCTGCACATAGAGAAATGAAATTCAGGAAGATTCCTGTGTTGATGCAGCAGATGTTCGCTGGGATGATCGTGGGAGAGAGCTGTCATTAGAAAACTGTCATGTTAATTCACAAAGCATATCAAGAACAAGACAGCACCAAAGCTGAGAAACAAAGGTGTTTTTTCCTAAGACATAAGATTTCAAGAGAAGATGCTGCTTTCCACAAAGCATAGAATTTTTGTTTTTTAATTTTATTTTTATTTTTAAATTAGTAAGCAGAACTGGATATATCCACAGCCCATAACAATTCATGGAATTCCTTTGTTGTTCTTTCATACCCCTACTTGGGGCTTGGCAATAATCCCCAGTACATACTCAAAGATGGAAAAGCTGCAGTTAGGTTTGTCACAGGAAGCAAGCTTCTGAAGTCCCTGCAACAGTATAGTACATAAGTGCTGTTTCCCGTTATGAAGAGAATCCCAACAAGAATTGTTAGTACCAATAAGTGACAATAGATGGCAGCAGAGACCATGAAATACTCATCTTGCTGCTTCTCACTGCAGAAACGGCATTTCATTCGCACGGTAAGTCCGATACTTTTAGAGAACTACTGAAAGAGACGGTAGGCCTGCTGGATTCAGAATATGAGCATATAACTCCCAGAGCCTAGCCCTGTCTGCACTCCCATAGATATGGGCACTCAGATGTGAGACCACATCTGGAGTACTCCATCCTGAATGCAACACTAGCATACTGCTGACCGTCCCTGTTTTGTATGATCAGAAAAGTGTTATTATTGCCATGAAGTGACATATTACCTTTCATTAACCCTTACCTTTCCGAGATGATTGTGTTTTGTCTCCTTTTGTGACATCCATTCGTCACCCTCTCAGTTGGAGGACTGATAGGATTGAGATCTTACTTCTTCACAAGTGATCTTACTTCTTTAGAAGTTTAAAGCAACTATTTCTTCTTCCAGGTTATTATAGAGATAGTGAATTTTTCAACTGAAATGTAAAACTCAGGGGTGTTGTAGAATAAATAGAGTAGATATGCTAAGCCAGTTTAAGTGACCTGCTGACAACACTTTTCGGGAAGAGAGGATAAAGTTAAGGAATGAAGCAAGTCATTAATCTGAGCAAAAGTGAAAAAAAAAATAAAAAAATCAGGGGAGCAGAAAAATGAATAGATGGGGCAGGGCCAAGCCAGGGGAGCTCAAGTGTATGCAGTGCACATGAATGACCAGTATGGGTATTGACAGGATCTTCCTCTTCCCAGACCTCATTTAAGTGTTGGCAGTGGAGGTGAGGGTATCTCATCTGGAGATCCCTGCATATCTGAGTCCTTCCAAGGATAAGCAGGTTTTTTTTTCCTTCTTTCTGTCTCCATGACTGCTCTGTTTAGCAAGTTTTCACTCACTGCAGCCTGGGGTCTTGCTACTCTGCTATCACTGTCGTGCTTTTCATTGTGTTACAACCACTAATTTAAGTGACTTGCTAAAACTTACAGGGCAAGGACAGTATTTAAGTGAGCCAAGAGATATTTTGCTTTCTGGGCTGTGAGGGTACACACTGCTACTTCATGTCCACTTGCTATTTCCTAGTATCCCTATGCCCATTGTGGCAGGGCTGTTCTCTGTCCTGACATCCTTCAACTTGTGCTGATACAAGGGGTTGGTTGCCATTACCCATGTGCAGTACCCTGCACTTGGATTTTTTGAACCTCATGAGCTTCTCCTTGTCCCACTGACAAAGGCTGGCTAAGTCTCTCTCAGTGGCATCCCATCCCTCAGTCATCTTCACCTTATCACATAGCTTTTTGTCATCCACAAACTTGATGAGAATGTACTTGATCCCACTGTCAATGTCACTGCTGAAGATATTAAAGAGCGACCCCTGAGGAGCACCACTTGTTACTTCTCTAGCCAGGCATTGAGCCAATGACCACCACTCTCAAGGTATGACTAGACTAAACTTTGTTCATCAGTCCACCTTTCAAATCCACACATTTTGAATTTGAAAAGAAGGATATGATGGGGACTATGTCCAAGTCTCTGCTGACCTTAAGGTAGATGACATCAAGCATTTTCCTCATCCGCTCATGTAGTCATGCCATCATGAAATCCACTAGTTAACTTTTCAAAATTAGTTCTTATTTGTAACACTGAACATTATCAATTGTATTTTCTTTACATAGCAGTAGCTAATAGCTTTTACCTGAAATGAGCTTGTTTCTGAAGAACCAAAAATTGGATTTGCTACTTTTGAACCTTTCCTATTTTTTCTTTGTCAAATCCTAACCACTTTAAATGCATAGGTTTTCTTCAGTTTTGTTTATTTTGCGGGGTAATTTGATAAATTAATGCATATTTTGTAAAGCAAACAAGTGTCTGGCAGTTAGTACATAGCATGACAACAGAAGTGCTCTTTGATTTGCGTAGTAGTGTTTCTGTTAAAAATTCGGCTTGCCAGTCTTGGAGATTAAATTCTTTTATATAGAATGAGTGTGTTAAGTCAAATGATGTGAATCTGCCTAAACCACTTTCTTCTTGTATCAGGCAGTCTCAGAATTCTATAATAATCCTTCCTTCCTAAAACTTTGGAATGGTTTTTTAGACACAGTCTTTGTTTCTGTGTTTACTTGTTACAATATCAATATGTCTTATGTACTTTGATACATTCAAAAAAGTGCACTAGCACAGCAAAATATCGTGCCTCAGTATTAACTGATTCATAGCAAGCAAAGAAATATATTTCCAAGAATAAATAAGAATTGTAATTTTTTTTTTTTTTTTAATTGTCAGCAATACCTGTAGACAGTATCTTCTAGAACTAACAATGCAAAGGCAGATATACATATGCAATAATAACACCAAAAACAAGATCACTACTGCATTGTAATTAATAAGTCCTTCTCTTCTATGAGGCAGTTCTTTTGTTTATTACATAATCCTAGAATGCAATGACATAGCAAGTATCAACTAGTAACAGTGTTACACTATCTCCAGCTGTAAAATTAGACTCCTTATCTGGTTTGGACTAACGGGCTTACGGCAGGTCAGAAAAAGACTCGTGTAAATACTAAGGACAGAGAACTTTCTAAAAAGTAAGCAGCTAATCAGCAGTCTTTAACCTGTAGGGAAAAAAAATTACTGTGCTTGGACTAATTCTAGAAGTATGTATAAGGCCCCATTCATTCATTCATTCATTCATTCATTCATTCATTCATTCATTCATTCAGCCTGGCCCCATCCACCCCTTGGCCAGGCTGGGCTGCTTCAGGAGGCAGATGATGTGGCAGGGTGAGCAGGTGGAAGTGTGAGCAAAATTGTTTTAGAGGCAGAATGTTCTTGTTTCACAGTATTGCATATATGCAATCCTGCATTCAAGATGGAAGAAAGGGGCCTAGAATTTCAAAGAGATATGATGCAAAGTGGACAATGAGGGTCATTGCAAAAATTGTCCTTCTTTAGGGAACAAAACTTGCCTCCTTTTGAGTTTAATGACAGTCCTGCTATTGATTTGTGCCTGCCCTATCTATTCATTTTTCTGCTCCCCTGATTTTTTTTTTTTTTTTTTCACTTTTGCTCAGATTAATGACTTGCTTCATTCCTTATCTTTATCCTCTCTTCCCGAAAAGTGTTGTCACTTAAACTGGCTTAGCATATCTACTCTATTTATTCTACAACACCCCCGAGTTTTACATTTCAGTTGAAAGATTCACTATCGCTATAATCACCAGGAAGAAGAAATAGTTGCTTTAAACTTCTAAAGAAGTAAGATCACTTGTGAAGAAGTAAGATCTCAATCCTATCAGTCCTCCAACTGAGAGGGTGACGAATGGATGTCACAAAAGGAGAAAAAACACAATCATCTAGGAAACGTAAGGGTTAATGAAAGGTAATATGTCACTTCATGGCAATAGTAACACTTTTCTGACGATACAAAACAGGGACGGTCAGCAGTATGCTAGGGTTGCATTCAGGATGGAGTACTCCAGATGTGGTCTCACCAAGGCAGAGCAGAGGGGCAGGATCATCTACCTTGACCTGCTGACCACGATTCTTTTGGTGCAGTCCAGGACAGGAGTGGCTTTCTGGGCTGTGAGGGTACACACTGCTACTTCATGTCCACTTGCTATTTCCTAGTATCCCTATGCCCATTGTGGCAGGGCTGTTCTCTGTCCTGACATCCTTCAACTTGTGCTGATACAAGGGGTTGGTTGCCATTACCCATGTGCAGTACCCTGCACTTGGATTTTTTGAACCTCATGAGCTTCTCCTTGTCCCACTGACAAAGGCTGGCTAAGTCTCTCTCAGTGGCATCCCATCCCTCAGTCATCTTCACCTTATCACATAGCTTGCTGTCATCCACAAACTTGATCAGAATGTACTTGATCCCACTGTCAATGTCACTGCTGAAGATATTAAAGAGCGACCCCTGAGGAGCACCACTTGTTACTTCTCTAGCCAGACATTGAGCCAATGACCACCACTCTCAAGGTATGACTAGACTAAACTTTGTTCATCAGTCCACCTTTCAAATCCACACATTTTGAATTTGAAAAGAAGGATATGATGGGGACTATGTCCAAGTCTCTGCTGACCTTAAGGTAGATGACATCAAGCATTATCCTCATCCGCTCATGTAGTCATGCCATCATGAAATCCACTAGTTATCTTTTCAAAATTAGTTCTTATTTGTAACACTGAACATTATCAATTGTATTTTCTTTACATAGCAGTAGCTAATAGCTTTTACCTGAAATGAGCTTGTTTCTGAAGAACCAAAAATTGGATTTGCTACTTTTGAACCTTTCCTATTTTTTCTTTGACAAATCCTAACCACTTTAAATGCATAGGTTTTCTTCAGTTTTGTTTATTTTGCGGGGTAATTTGATAAATTAATGCATATTTTGTAAAGCAAACAAGTGTCTGGCAGTTAGTACATAGCATGACAACAGAAGTGCTCTTTGATTTGCGTAGTAGTGTTCCTGTTAAAAATTCGGCTTGCCAGTCTTGGAGATTAAATTCTTTTATATAGAATGAGTGTGTTAAGTCAAATGATGTGAATCTGCCTAAACCACTTTCTTCTTGTATCAGGCAGTCTCAGAATTCTATAATAATCCTTCCTTCCTAAAACTTTGGAATGGTTTTTTAGACACAGTCTTTGTTTCTGTGTTTACTTGTTACAATATCAATATGTCTTATGTACTTTGATACATTCAAAAAAGTGCACTAGCACAGCAAAATATCGTGCCTCAGTATTAACTGATTCATAGCAAGCAAAGAAATATATTTCCAAGAATAAATAAGAATTGTAATTTTTTATTTTTTTTTTTTAATTGTCAGCAATACCTGTAGACAGTATCTTCTAGAACTAACAATGCAAAGGCAGATATACATATGCAATAATAACACCAAAAACAAGATCACTACTGCATTGTAATTAATAAGTCCTTCTCTTCTATGAGGCAGTTCTTTTGTTTATTACATAATCCTAGAATGCAATGACATAGCAAGTATCAACTAGTAACAGTGTTACACTATCTCCTTTCTCCTTTTGTGACATCCATTCGTCACCCTCTCAGTTGGAGGACTGATAGGATTGAGATCTTACTTCTTCACAAGTGATCTTACTTCTTTAGAAGTTTAAAGCAACTATTTCTTCTTCCTGGTGATTATAGCGATAGTGAATCTTTCAACTGAAATGTAAAACTCGGGGGTGTTGTAGAATAAATAGAGTAGATATGCTAAGCCAGTTTAAGTGACAACACTTTTCGGGAAGAGAGGATAAAGACAAGGAATGAAGCAAGTCATTAATCTGAGCAAAAGTGAAAAAAAAAAAAAAAAATCAGGGGAGCAGAAAAATGAATAGATAGGGCACGCACAAATCAATAGCAGGACTGTCATTAAACTCAAAAGGAGGCAAGTTTTGTTCCCTAAAGAAGGACAATTTTTGCAATGACCCTCATTGTCCACTTTGCATCATATCTCTTTGAAATTCTAGGCCCCTTTCTTCCATCTTGAATGCAGGATTGCATATATGCAATACTGTGAAACAAGAACATTCTGCCTCTAAAACAATTTTGCTCACACTTCCACCTGCTCACCCTGCCACATCATCTGCCTCCTGGAGCAGCCCAGCCTGGCCAAGGGGTGGATGGGGCCAGGCTGAATGAATGAATGAATGAATGAATGAATGAATGAATGAATGAATGAATGAATGGGGCCTTATACATACTTCTAGAATTAGTCCAAGCACAGTAATTTTTTTTCCCTACAGGTTAAAGACTGCTGATTAGCTGCTTACTTTTTAGAAAGTTCTCTGTCCTTAGTATTTACACGAGTCTTTTTCTGACCTGCCGTAAGCCCGTTAGTCCAAACCAGATAAGGAGTCTAATTTTACAGCTGGAGATAGTGTAACACTGTTACTAGTTGATACTTGCTATGTCATTGCATTCTAGGATTATGTAATAAACAAAAGAACTGCCTCATAGAAGAGAAGGACTTATTAATTACAATGCAGTAGTGATCTTGTTTTTGGTGTTATTATTGCATATGTATATCTGCCTTTGCATTGTTAGTTCTAGAAGATACTGTCTACAGGTATTGCTGACAATTAAAAAAAAATAAAAAATTACAATTCTTATTTATTCTTGGAAATATATTTCTTTGCTTGCTATGAATCAGTTAATACTGAGGCACGATATTTTGCTGTGCTAGTGCACTTTATTGAATGTATCAAAGTACATAAGACATATTGATATTGTAACAAGTAAACACAGAAACAAAGACTGTGTCTAAAAAACCATTCCAAAGTTTTAGGAAGGAAGGATTATTATAGAATTCTGAGACTGCCTGATACAAGAAGAAAGTGGTTTAGGCAGATTCACATCATTTGACTTAACACACTCATTCTATATAAAAGAATTTAATCTCCAAGACTGGCAAGCCGAATTTTTAACAGGAACACTACTACGCAAATCAAAGAGCACTTCTGTTGTCATGCTATGTACTAACTGCCAGACACTTGTTTGCTTTACAAAATATGCATTAATTTATCAAATTACCCCGCAAAATAAACAAAACTGAAGAAAACCTATGCATTTAAAGTGGTTAGGATTTGTCAAAGAAAAAATAGGAAAGGTTCAAAAGTAGCAAATCCAATTTTTGGTTCTTCAGAAACAAGCTCATTTCAGGTAAAAGCTATTAGCTACTGCTCTCTAAAGAAAATACAATTGATAATGTTCAGTGTTACAAATAAGAACTAATTTTGAAAAGTTAACTAGTGGATTTCATGATGGCATGACTACATGAGCGGATGAGGAAAATGCTTGATGTCATCTACCTTAAGGTCAGCAGAGACTTGGACATAGTCCCCATCATATCCTTCTTTTCAAATTCAAAATGTGTGGATTTGAAAGGTGGACTGATGAACAAAGTTTAGTCTAGTCATACCTTGAGAGTGGTGGTCATTGGCTCAATGTCTGGCTAGAGAAGTAACAAGTGGTGCTCCTCAGGGGTCGCTCTTTAATATCTTCAGCAGTGACATTGACAGTGGGATCAAGTACATTCTCATCAAGTTTGTGGATGACAGCAAGCTATGTGATAAGGTGAAGATGACTGAGGGATGGGATGCCACTGAGAGAGACTTAGCCAGCCTTTGTCAGTGGGACAAGGAGAAGCTCATGAGGTTCAAAAAATCCAAGTGCAGGGTACTGCACATGGGTAATGGCAACCAACCCCTTGTATCAGCACAAGTTGAAGGATGTCAGGACAGAGAACAGCCCTGCCACAATGGGCATAGGGATACTAGGAAATAGCAAGTGGACATGAAGTAGCAGTGTGTACCCTCACAGCCCAGAAAGCCACTCCTGTCCTGGACTGCACCAAAAGAATCGTGGTCAGCAGGTCAAGGTAGATGATCCTGCCCCTCTGCTCTGCCTTGGTGAGACCACATCTGGAGTACTCCATCCTGAATGCAACCCTAGCATACTGCTGACCGTCCCTGTTTTGTATCGTCAGAAAAGTGTTACTATTGCCATGAAGTGACATATTACCTTTCATTAACCCTTACGTTTCCTAGATGATTGTGTTTTTTCTCCTTTTGTGACATCCATTCGTCACCCTCTCAGTTGGAGGACTGATAGGATTGAGATCTTACTTCTTCACAAGTGATCTTACTTCTTTAGAAGTTTAAAGCAACTATTTCTTCTTCCTGGTGATTATAGCGATAGTGAATCTTTCAACTGAAATGTAAAACTCGGGGGTGTTGTAGAATAAATAGAGTAGATATGCTAAGCCAGTTTAAGTGACAACACTTTTCGGGAAGAGAGGATAAAGATAAGGAATGAAGCAAGTCATTAATCTAGGCAAAAGTGAAAAAAAAAAAAAAAATCAGGGGAGCAGAAAAATGAATAGATAGGGCACGCACGAATCAATAGCAGGACTGTCATTAAACTCAAAAGGAGGCAAGTTTTGTTCCCTAAAGAAGGACAATTTTTGCAATGACCCTCATTGTCCACTTTGCATCATATCTCTTTGAAATTCTAGGCCCCTTTCTTCCATCTTGAATGCAGGATTGCATATATGCAATACTGTGAAACAAGAACATTCTGCCTCTAAAACAATTTTGCTCACACTTCCACCTGCTCACCCTGCCACATCATCTGCCTCCTGGAGCAGCCCAGCCTGGCCAAGGGGTGGATGGGGCCAGGCTGAATGAATGAATGAATGAATGAATGAATGAATGAATGAATGAATGAATGAATGAATGAATGAATGGGGCCTTATACATACTTCTAGAATTAGTCCAAGCACAGTAATTTTTTTTCCCTACAGGTTAAAGACTGCTGATTAGCTGCTTACTTTTTAGAAAGTTCTCTGTCCTTAGTATTTACACGAGTCTTTTTCTGACCTGCCGTAAGCCCGTTAGTCCAAACCAGGTAAGGAGTCTAATTTTACAGCTGGAGATAGTGTAACACTGTTACTAGTTGATACTTGCTATGTCATTGCATTCTAGGATTATGTAATAAACAAAAGAACTGCCTCATAGAAGAGAAGGACTTATTAATTACAATGCAGTAGTGATCTTGTTTTTGGTGTTATTATTGCATATGTATATCTGCCTTTGCATTGTTAGTTCTAGAAGATACTGTCTACAGGTATTGCTGACAATTAAAAAAAAAAAATAAAAAATTACAATTCTTATTTATTCTTGGAAATATATTTCTTTGCTTGCTATGAATCAGTTAATACTGAGGCACGATATTTTGCTGTGCTAGTGCACTTTATTGAATGTATCAAAGTACATAAGACATATTGATATTGGAACAAGTAAACACAGAAACAAAGACTGTGTCTAAAAAACCATTCCAAAGTTTTAGGAAGGAAGGATTATTATAGAATTCTGAGACTGCCTGATACAAGAAGAAAGTGGTTTAGGCAGATTCACATCATTTGACTTAACACACTCATTCTATATAAAAGAATTTAATCTCCAAGACTGGCAAGCCGAATTTTTAACAGGAACACTACTACGCAAATCAAAGAGCACTTCTGTTGTCATGCTATGTACTAACTGCCAGACACTTGTTTGCTTTACAAAATATGCATTAATTTATCAAATTACCCCGCAAAATAAACAAAACTGAAGAAAACCTATGCATTTAAAGTGGTTAGGATTTGACAAAGAAAAAATAGGAAAGGTTCAAAAGTAGCAAATCCAATTTTTGGTTCTTCAGAAACAAGCTCATTTCAGGTAAAAGCTATTAGCTACTGCTCTCTAAAGAAAATACAATTGATAATGTTCAGTGTTACAAATAAGAACTAATTTTGAAAAGTTAACTAGTGGATTTCATGATGGCATGACTACATGAGCGGATGAGGAAAATGCTTGATGTCATCTACCTTAAGGTCAGCAGAGACTTGGACATAGTCCCCATCATATCCTTCTTTTCAAATTCAAAATGTGTGGATTTGAAAGGTGGACTGATGAACAAAGTTTAGTCTAGTCATACCTTGAGAGTGGTGGTCATTGGCTCAGTGTCTGGCTAGAGAAGTAACAAGTGGTGCTCCTCAGGGGTCGCTCTTTAATATCTTCAGCAGTGACATTGACAGTGGGATCAAGTACATTCTCATCAAGTTTGTGGATGACAGCAAGCTATGTGATAAGGTGAAGATGACTGAGGGATGGGATGCCACTGAGAGAGACTTAGCCAGCCTTTGTCAGTGGGACAAGGAGAAGCTCATGAGGTTCAAAAAATCCAAGTGCAGGGTACTGCACATGGGTAATGGCAACCAACCCCTTGTATCAGCACAAGTTGAAGGATGTCAGGACAGAGAACAGCCCTGCCACAATGGGCATAGGGATACTAGGAAATAGCAAGTGGACATGAAGTAGCAGTGTGTACCCTCACAGCCCAGAAAGCCACTCCTGTCCTGGACTGCACCAAAAGAATCGTGGTCAGCAGGTCAAGGTAGATGATCCTGCCCCTCTGCTCTGCCTTGGTGAGACCACATCTGGAGTACTCCATCCTGAATGCAACCCTAGCATACTGCTGACCGTCCCTGTTTTGTATCGTCAGAAAAGTGTTACTATTGCCATGAAGTGACATATTACCTTTCATTAACCCTTACGTTTCCTAGATGATTGTGTTTTTTCTCCTTTTGTGACATCCATTCGTCACCCTCTCAGTTGGAGGACTGATAGGATTGAGATCTTACTTCTTCACAAGTGATCTTACTTCTTTAGAAGTTTAAAGCAACTATTTCTTCTTCCTGGTGATTATAGCGATAGTGAATCTTTCAACTGAAATGTAAAACTCGGGGGTGTTGTAGAATAAATAGAGTAGATATGCTAAGCCAGTTTAAGTGACAACACTTTTCGGGAAGAGAGGATAAAGATAAGGAATGAAGCAAGTCATTAATCTAGGCAAAAGTGAAAAAAAAAAAAAAAATCAGGGGAGCAGAAAAATGAATAGATAGGGCACGCACGAATCAATAGCAGGACTGTCATTAAACTCAAAAGGAGGCAAGTTTTGTTCCCTAAAGAAGGACAATTTTTGCAATGACCCTCATTGTCCACTTTGCATCATATCTCTTTGAAATTCTAGGCCCCTTTCTTCCATCTTGAATGCAGGATTGCATATATGCAATACTGTGAAACAAGAACATTCTGCCTCTAAAACAATTTTGCTCACACTTCCACCTGCTCACCCTGCCACATCATCTGCCTCCTGGAGCAGCCCAGCCTGGCCAAGGGGTGGATGGGGCCAGGCTGAATGAATGAATGAATGAATGAATGAATGAATGAATGAATGAATGAATGAATGAATGAATGGGGCCTTATACATACTTCTAGAATTAGTCCAAGCACAGTAATTTTTTTTCCCTACAGGTTAAAGACTGCTGATTAGCTGCTTACTTTTTAGAAAGTTCTCTGTCCTTAGTATTTACACGAGTCTTTTTCTGACCTGCCGTAAGCCCGTTAGTCCAAACCAGGTAAGGAGTCTAATTTTACAGCTGGAGATAGTGTAACACTGTTACTAGTTGATACTTGCTATGTCATTGCATTCTAGGATTATGTAATAAACAAAAGAACTGCCTCATAGAAGAGAAGGACTTATTAATTACAATGCAGTAGTGATCTTGTTTTTGGTGTTATTATTGCATATGTATATCTGCCTTTGCATTGTTAGTTCTAGAAGATACTGTCTACAGGTATTGCTGACAATTAAAAAAAAAAAATAAAAAATTACAATTCTTATTTATTCTTGGAAATATATTTCTTTGCTTGCTATGAATCAGTTAATACTGAGGCACGATATTTTGCTGTGCTAGTGCACTTTATTGAATGTATCAAAGTACATAAGACATATTGATATTGGAACAAGTAAACACAGAAACAAAGACTGTGTCTAAAAAACCATTCCAAAGTTTTAGGAAGGAAGGATTATTATAGAATTCTGAGACTGCCTGATACAAGAAGAAAGTGGTTTAGGCAGATTCACATCATTTGACTTAACACACTCATTCTATATAAAAGAATTTAATCTCCAAGACTGGCAAGCCGAATTTTTAACAGGAACACTACTACGCAAATCAAAGAGCACTTCTGTTGTCATGCTATGTACTAACTGCCAGACACTTGTTTGCTTTACAAAATATGCATTAATTTATCAAATTACCCCGCAAAATAAACAAAACTGAAGAAAACCTATGCATTTAAAGTGGTTAGGATTTGACAAAGAAAAAATAGGAAAGGTTCAAAAGTAGCAAATCCAATTTTTGGTTCTTCAGAAACAAGCTCATTTCAGGTAAAAGCTATTAGCTACTGCTCTCTAAAGAAAATACAATTGATAATGTTCAGTGTTACAAATAAGAACTAATTTTGAAAAGTTAACTAGTGGATTTCATGATGGCATGACTACATGAGCGGATGAGGAAAATGCTTGATGTCATCTACCTTAAGGTCAGCAGAGACTTGGACATAGTCCCCATCATATCCTTCTTTTCAAATTCAAAATGTGTGGATTTGAAAGGTGGACTGATGAACAAAGTTTAGTCTAGTCATACCTTGAGAGTGGTGGTCATTGGCTCAGTGTCTGGCTAGAGAAGTAACAAGTGGTGCTCCTCAGGGGTCGCTCTTTAATATCTTCAGCAGTGACATTGACAGTGGGATCAAGTACATTCTCATCAAGTTTGTGGATGACAGCAAGCTATGTGATAAGGTGAAGATGACTGAGGGATGGGATGCCACTGAGAGAGACTTAGCCAGCCTTTGTCAGTGGGACAAGGAGAAGCTCATGAGGTTCAAAAAATCCAAGTGCAGGGTACTGCACATGGGTAATGGCAACCAACCCCTTGTATCAGCACAAGTTGAAGGATGTCAGGACAGAGAACAGCCCTGCCACAATGGGCATAGGGATACTAGGAAATAGCAAGTGGACATGAAGTAGCAGTGTGTACCCTCACAGCCCAGAAAGCCACTCCTGTCCTGGACTGCACCAAAAGAATCGTGGTCAGCAGGTCAAGGTAGATGATCCTGCCCCTCTGCTCTGCCTTGGTGAGACCACATCTGGAGTACTCCATCCTGAATGCAACCCTAGCATACTGCTGACCGTCCCTGTTTTGTATCGTCAGAAAAGTGTTACTATTGCCATGAAGTGACATATTACCTTTCATTAACCCTTACCTTTCCGAGATGATTGTGTTTTTTCTCCTTTTGTGACATCCATTCGTCACCCTCTCAGTTGGAGGACTGATAGGATTGAGATCTTACTTCTTCACAAGTGATCTTACTTCTTTAGAAGTTTAAAGCAACTATTTCTTCTTCCTGGTGATTATAGCGATAGTGAATCTTTCAACTGAAATGTAAAACTCGGGGGTGTTGTAGAATAAATAGAGTAGATATGCTAAGCCAGTTTAAGTGACAACACTTTTCGGGAAGAGAGGATAAAGATAAGGAATGAAGCAAGTCATTAATCTGAGCAAAAGTGAAAAAAAAAAAAAAATCAGGGGAGCAGAAAAATGAATAGATAGGGCACGCACAAATCAATAGCAGGACTGTCATTAAACTCAAAAGGAGGCAAGTTTTGTTCCCTAAAGAAGGACAATTTTTGCAATGACCCTCATTGTCCACTTTGCATCATATCTCTTTGAAATTCTAGGCCCCTTTCTTCCATCTTGAATGCAGGATTGCATATATGCAATACTGTGAAACAAGAACATTCTGCCTCTAAAACAATTTTGCTCACACTTCCACCTGCTCACCCTGCCACATCATCTGCCTCCTGGAGCAGCCCAGCCTGGCCAAGGGGTGGATGGGGCCAGGCTGAATGAATGAATGAATGAATGAATGAATGAATGAATGAATGAATGAATGAATGAATGGGGCCTTATACATACTTCTAGAATTAGTCCAAGCACAGTAATTTTTTTTCCCTACAGGTTAAAGACTGCTGATTAGCTGCTTACTTTTTAGAAAGTTCTCTGTCCTTAGTATTTACACGAGTCTTTTTCTGACCTGCCGTAAGCCCGTTAGTCCAAACCAGGTAAGGAGTCTAATTTTACAGCTGGAGATAGTGTAACACTGTTACTAGTTGATACTTGCTATGTCATTGCATTCTAGGATTATGTAATAAACAAAAGAACTGCCTCATAGAAGAGAAGGACTTATTAATTACAATGCAGTAGTGATCTTGTTTTTGGTGTTATTATTGCATATGTATATCTGCCTTTGCATTGTTAGTTCTAGAAGATACTGTCTACAGGTATTGCTGACAATTAAAAAAAAAAATAAAAAATTACAATTCTTATTTATTCTTGGAAATATATTTCTTTGCTTGCTATGAATCAGTTAATACTGAGGCACGATATTTTGCTGTGCTAGTGCACTTTATTGAATGTATCGAAGTACATAAGACATATTGATATTGGAACAAGTAAACACAGAAACAAAGACTGTGTCTAAAAAACCATTCCAAAGTTTTAGGAAGGAAGGATTATTATAGAATTCTGAGACTGCCTGATAGAAGAAGAAAGTGGTTTAGGCAGATTCACATCATTTGACTTAACACACTCATTCTATATAAAAGAATTTAATCTCCAAGACTGGCAAGCCGAATTTTTAACAGGAACACTACTACGCAAATCAAAGAGCACTTCTGTTGTCATGCTATGTACTAACTGCCAGACACTTGTTTGCTTTACAAAATATGCATTAATTTATCAAATTACCCCGCAAAATAAACAAAACTGAAGAAAACCTATGCATTTAAAGTGGTTAGGATTTGACAAAGAAAAAATAGGAAAGGTTCAAAAGTAGCAAATCCAATTTTTGGTTCTTCAGAAACAAGCTCATTTCAGGTAAAAGCTATTAGCTACTGCTCTCTAAAGAAAATACAATTGATAATGTTCAGTGTCACAAATAAGAACTAATTTTGAAAAGTTAACTAGTGGATTTCATGATGGCATGACTACATGAGCGGATGAGGAAAATGCTTGATGTCATCTACCTTAAGGTCAGCAGAGACTTGGACATAGTCCCCATCATATCCTTCTTTTCAAATTCAAAATGTGTGGATTTGAAAGGTGGACTGATGAACAAAGTTTAGTCTAGTCATACCTTGAGAGTGGTGGTCATTGGCTCAGTGTCTGGCTAGAGAAGTAACAAGTGGTGCTCCTCAGGGGTCGCTCTTTAATATCTTCAGCAGTGACATTGACAGTGGGATCAAGTACATTCTCATCAAGTTTGTGGATGACAGCAAGCTATGTGATAAGGTGAAGATGACTGAGGGATGGGATGCCACTGAGAGAGACTTAGCCAGCCTTTGTCAGTGGGACAAGGAGAAGCTCATGAGGTTCAAAAAATCCAAGTGCAGGGTACTGCACATGGGTAATGGCAACCAACCCCTTGTATCAGCACAAGTTGAAGGATGTCAGGACAGAGAACAGCCCTGCCACAATGGGCATAGGGATACTAGGAAATAGCAAGTGGACATGAAGTAGCAGTGTGTACCCTCACAGCCCAGAAAGCCACTCCTGTCCTGGACTGCACCAAAAGAATCGTGGTCAGCAGGTCAAGGTAGATGATCCTGCCCCTCTGCTCTGCCTTGGTGAGACCACATCTGGAGTACTCCATCCTGAATGCAACCCTAGCATACTGCTGACCGTCCCTGTTTTGTATCATCAGAAAAGTGTTACTATTGCCATGAAGTGACATATTACCTTTCATTAACCCTTACGTTTCCTAGATGATTGTGTTTTTTCTCCTTTTGTGACATCCATTCGTCACCCTCTCAGTTGGAGGACTGATAGGATTGAGATCTTACTTCTTCACAAGTGATCTTACTTCTTTAGAAGTTTAAAGCAACTATTTCTTCTTCCTGGTGATTATAGCGATAGTGAATCTTTCAACTGAAATGTAAAACTCGGGGGTGTTGTAGAATAAATAGAGTAGATATGCTAAGCCAGTTTAAGTGACAACACTTTTCGGGAAGAGAGGATAAAGATAAGGAATGAAGCAAGTCATTAATCTAGGCAAAAGTGAAAAAAAAAAAAAAAATCAGGGGAGCAGAAAAATGAATAGATAGGGCACGCACGAATCAATAGCAGGACTGTCATTAAACTCAAAAGGAGGCAAGTTTTGTTCCCTAAAGAAGGACAATTTTTGCAATGACCCTCATTGTCCACTTTGCATCATATCTCTTTGAAATTCTAGGCCCCTTTCTTCCATCTTGAATGCAGGATTGCATATATGCAATACTGTGAAACAAGAACATTCTGCCTCTAAAACAATTTTGCTCACACTTCCACCTGCTCACCCTGCCACATCATCTGCCTCCTGGAGCAGCCCAGCCTGGCCAAGGGGTGGATGGGGCCAGGCTGAATGAATGAATGAATGAATGAATGAATGAATGAATGAATGAATGAATGAATGAATGAATGAATGGGGCCTTATACATACTTCTAGAATTAGTCCAAGCACAGTAATTTTTTTTCCCTACAGGTTAAAGACTGCTGATTAGCTGCTTACTTTTTAGAAAGTTCTCTGTCCTTAGTATTTACACGAGTCTTTTTCTGACCTGCCGTAAGCCCGTTAGTCCAAACCAGGTAAGGAGTCTAATTTTACAGCTGGAGATAGTGTAACACTGTTACTAGTTGATACTTGCTATGTCATTGCATTCTAGGATTATGTAATAAACAAAAGAACTGCCTCATAGAAGAGAAGGACTTATTAATTACAATGCAGTAGTGATCTTGTTTTTGATGTTATTATTGCATATGTATATCTGCCTTTGCATTGTTAGTTCTAGAAGATACTGTCTACAGGTATTGCTGACAATTAAAAAAAAAAAATAAAAAATTACAATTCTTATTTATTCTTGGAAATATATTTCTTTGCTTGCTATGAATCAGTTAATACTGAGGCACGATATTTTGCTGTGCTAGTGCACTTTATTGAATGTATCAAAGTACATAAGACATATTGATATTGGAACAAGTAAACACAGAAACAAAGACTGTGTCTAAAAAACCATTCCAAAGTTTTAGGAAGGAAGGATTATTATAGAATTCTGAGACTGCCTGATACAAGAAGAAAGTGGTTTAGGCAGATTCACATCATTTGACTTAACACACTCATTCTATATAAAAGAATTTAATCTCCAAGACTGGCAAGCCGAATTTTTAACAGGAACACTACTACGCAAATCAAAGAGCACTTCTGTTGTCATGCTATGTACTAACTGCCAGACACTTGTTTGCTTTACAAAATATGCATTAATTTATCAAATTACCCCGCAAAATAAACAAAACTGAAGAAAACCTATGCATTTAAAGTGGTTAGGATTTGACAAAGAAAAAATAGGAAAGGTTCAAAAGTAGCAAATCCAATTTTTGGTTCTTCAGAAACAAGCTCATTTCAGGTAAAAGCTATTAGCTACTGCTCTCTAAAGAAAATACAATTGATAATGTTCAGTGTTACAAATAAGAACTAATTTTGAAAAGTTAACTAGTGGATTTCATGATGGCATGACTACATGAGCGGATGAGGAAAATGCTTGATGTCATCTACCTTAAGGTCAGCAGAGACTTGGACATAGTCCCCATCATATCCTTCTTTTCAAATTCAAAATGTGTGGATTTGAAAGGTGGACTGATGAACAAAGTTTAGTCTAGTCATACCTTGAGAGTGGTGGTCATTGGCTCAGTGTCTGGCTAGAGAAGTAACAAGTGGTGCTCCTCAGGGGTCGCTCTTTAATATCTTCAGCAGTGACATTGACAGTGGGATCAAGTACATTCTCATCAAGTTTGTGGATGACAGCAAGCTATGTGATAAGGTGAAGATGACTGAGGGATGGGATGCCACTGAGAGAGACTTAGCCAGCCTTTGTCAGTGGGACAAGGAGAAGCTCATGAGGTTCAAAAAATCCAAGTGCAGGGTACTGCACATGGGTAATGGCAACCAACCCCTTGTATCAGCACAAGTTGAAGGATGTCAGGACAGAGAACAGCCCTGCCACAATGGGCATAGGGATACTAGGAAATAGCAAGTGGACATGAAGTAGCAGTGTGTACCCTCACAGCCCAGAAAGCCACTCCTGTCCTGGACTGCACCAAAAGAATCGTGGTCAGCAGGTCAAGGTAGATGATCCTGCCCCTCTGCTCTGCCTTGGTGAGACCACATCTGGAGTACTCCATCCTGAATGCAACCCTAGCATACTGCTGACCGTCCCTGTTTTGTATCGTCAGAAAAGTGTTACTATTGCCATGAAGTGACATATTACCTTTCATTAACCCTTACCTTTCCGAGATGATTGTGTTTTTTCTCCTTTTGTGACATCCATTCGTCACCCTCTCAGTTGGAGGACTGATAGGATTGAGATCTTACTTCTTCACAAGTGATCTTACTTCTTTAGAAGTTTAAAGCAACTATTTCTTCTTCCTGGTGATTATAGCGATAGTGAATCTTTCAACTGAAATGTAAAACTCGGGGGTGTTGTAGAATAAATAGAGTAGATATGCTAAGCCAGTTTAAGTGACAACACTTTTCGGGAAGAGAGGATAAAGATAAGGAATGAAGCAAGTCATTAATCTGAGCAAAAGTGAAAAAAAAAAAAAATCAGGGGAGCAGAAAAATGAATAGATAGGGCACGCACAAATCAATAGCAGGACTGTCATTAAACTCAAAAGGAGGCAAGTTTTGTTCCCTAAAGAAGGACAATTTTTGCAATGACCCTCATTGTCCACTTTGCATCATATCTCTTTGAAATTCTAGGCCCCTTTCTTCCATCTTGAATGCAGGATTGCATATATGCAATACTGTGAAACAAGAACATTCTGCCTCTAAAACAATTTTGCTCACACTTCCACCTGCTCACCCTGCCACATCATCTGCCTCCTGGAGCAGCCCAGCCTGGCCAAGGGGTGGATGGGGCCAGGCTGAATGAATGAATGAATGAATGAATGAATGAATGAATGAATGAATGAATGAATGAATGAATGAATGAATGAATGAATGGGGCCTTATACATACTTCTAGAATTAGTCCAAGCACAGTAATTTTTTTTCCCTACAGGTTAAAGACTGCTGATTAGCTGCTTACTTTTTAGAAAGTTCTCTGTCCTTAGTATTTACACGAGTCTTTTTCTGACCTGCCGTAAGCCCGTTAGTCCAAACCAGATAAGGAGTCTAATTTTACAGCTGGAGATAGTGTAACACTGTTACTAGTTGATACTTGCTATGTCATTGCATTCTAGGATTATGTAATAAACAAAAGAACTGCCTCATAGAAGAGAAGGACTTATTAATTACAATGCAGTAGTGATCTTGTTTTTGGTGTTATTATTGCATATGTATATCTGCCTTTGCATTGTTAGTTCTAGAAGATACTGTCTACAGGTATTGCTGACAATTAAAAAAAAAAAATAAAAAATTACAATTCTTATTTATTCTTGGAAATATATTTCTTTGCTTGCTATGAATCAGTTAATACTGAGGCACGATATTTTGCTGTGCTAGTGCACTTTATTGAATGTATCAAAGTACATAAGACATATTGATATTGTAACAAGTAAACACAGAAACAAAGACTGTGTCTAAAAAACCATTCCAAAGTTTTAGGAAGGAAGGATTATTATAGAATTCTGAGACTGCCTGATACAAGAAGAAAGTGGTTTAGGCAGATTCACATCATTTGACTTAACACACTCATTCTATATAAAAGAATTTAATCTCCAAGACTGGCAAGCCGAATTTTTAACAGGAACACTACTACGCAAATCAAAGAGCACTTCTGTTGTCATGCTATGTACTAACTGCCAGACACTTGTTTGCTTTACAAAATATGCATTAATTTATCAAATTACCCCGCAAAATAAACAAAACTGAAGAAAACCTATGCATTTAAAGTGGTTAGGATTTGACAAAGAAAAAATAGGAAAGGTTCAAAAGTAGCAAATCCAATTTTTGGTTCTTCAGAAACAAGCTCATTTCAGGTAAAAGCTATTAGCTACTGCTCTCTAAAGAAAATACAATTGATAATGTTCAGTGTTACAAATAAGAACTAATTTTGAAAAGTTAACTAGTGGATTTCATGATGGCATGACTACATGAGCGGATGAGGAAAATGCTTGATGTCATCTACCTTAAGGTCAGCAGAGACTTGGACATAGTCCCCATCATATCCTTCTTTTCAAATTCAAAATGTGTGGATTTGAAAGGTGGACTGATGAACAAAGTTTAGTCTAGTCATACCTTGAGAGTGGTGGTCATTGGCTCAGTGTCTGGCTAGAGAAGTAACAAGTGGTGCTCCTCAGGGGTCGCTCTTTAATATCTTCAGCAGTGACATTGACAGTGGGATCAAGTACATTCTCATCAAGTTTGTGGATGACAGCAAGCTATGTGATAAGGTGAAGATGACTGAGGGATGGGATGCCACTGAGAGAGACTTAGCCAGCCTTTGTCAGTGGGACAAGGAGAAGCTCATGAGGTTCAAAAAATCCAAGTGCAGGGTACTGCACATGGGTAATGGCAACCAACCCCTTGTATCAGCACAAGTTGAAGGATGTCAGGACAGAGAACAGCCCTGCCACAATGGGCATAGGGATACTAGGAAATAGCAAGTGGACATGAAGTAGCAGTGTGTACCCTCACAGCCCAGAAAGCCACTCCTGTCCTGGACTGCACCAAAAGAATCGTGGTCAGCAGGTCAAGGTAGATGATCCTGCCCCTCTGCTCTGCCTTGGTGAGACCACATCTGGAGTACTCCATCCTGAATGCAACCCTAGCATACTGCTGACCGTCCCTGTTTTGTATCGTCAGAAAAGTGTTACTATTGCCATGAAGTGACATATTACCTTTCATTAACCCTTACGTTTCCTAGATGATTGTGTTTTTTCTCCTTTTGTGACATCCATTCGTCACCCTCTCAGTTGGAGGACTGATAGGATTGAGATCTTACTTCTTCACAAGTGATCTTACTTCTTTAGAAGTTTAAAGCAACTATTTCTTCTTCCTGGTGATTATAGCGATAGTGAATCTTTCAACTGAAATGTAAAACTCGGGGGTGTTGTAGAATAAATAGAGTAGATATGCTAAGCCAGTTTAAGTGACAACACTTTTCGGGAAGAGAGGATAAAGATAAGGAATGAAGCAAGTCATTAATCTAGGCAAAAGTGAAAAAAAAAAAAAAATCAGGGGAGCAGAAAAATGAATAGATAGGGCACGCACAAATCAATAGCAGGACTGTCATTAAACTCAAAAGGAGGCAAGTTTTGTTCCCTAAAGAAGGACAATTTTTGCAATGACCCTCATTGTCCACTTTGCATCATATCTCTTTGAAATTCTAGGCCCCTTTCTTCCATCTTGAATGCAGGATTGCATATATGCAATACTGTGAAACAAGAACATTCTGCCTCTAAAACAATTTTGCTCACACTTCCACCTGCTCACCCTGCCACATCATCTGCCTCCTGGAGCAGCCCAGCCTGGCCAAGGGGTGGATGGGGCCAGGCTGAATGAATGAATGAATGAATGAATGAATGAATGAATGAATGAATGAATGAATGAATGAATGAATGGGGCCTTATACATACTTCTAGAATTAGTCCAAGCACAGTAATTTTTTTTCCCTACAGGTTAAAGACTGCTGATTAGCTGCTTACTTTTTAGAAAGTTCTCTGTCCTTAGTATTTACACGAGTCTTTTTCTGACCTGCCGTAAGCCCGTTAGTCCAAACCAGGTAAGGAGTCTAATTTTACAGCTGGAGATAGTGTAACACTGTTACTAGTTGATACTTGCTATGTCATTGCATTCTAGGATTATGTAATAAACAAAAGAACTGCCTCATAGAAGAGAAGGACTTATTAATTACAATGCAGTAGTGATCTTGTTTTTGGTGTTATTATTGCATATGTATATCTGCCTTTGCATTGTTAGTTCTAGAAGATACTGTCTACAGGTATTGCTGACAATTAAAAAAAAAAAATAAAAAATTACAATTCTTATTTATTCTTGGAAATATATTTCTTTGCTTGCTATGAATCAGTTAATACTGAGGCACGATATTTTGCTGTGCTAGTGCACTTTATTGAATGTATCAAAGTACATAAGACATATTGATATTGGAACAAGTAAACACAGAAACAAAGACTGTGTCTAAAAAACCATTCCAAAGTTTTAGGAAGGAAGGATTATTATAGAATTCTGAGACTGCCTGATACAAGAAGAAAGTGGTTTAGGCAGATTCACATCATTTGACTTAACACACTCATTCTATATAAAAGAATTTAATCTCCAAGACTGGCAAGCCGAATTTTTAACAGGAACACTACTACGCAAATCAAAGAGCACTTCTGTTGTCATGCTATGTACTAACTGCCAGACACTTGTTTGCTTTACAAAATATGCATTAATTTATCAAATTACCCCGCAAAATAAACAAAACTGAAGAAAACCTATGCATTTAAAGTGGTTAGGATTTGACAAAGAAAAAATAGAAAAGGTTCAAAAGTAGCAAATCCAATTTTTGGTTCTTCAGAAACAAGCTCATTTCAGGTAAAAGCTATTAGCTACTGCTCTCTAAAGAAAATACAATTGATAATGTTCAGTGTTACAAATAAGAACTAATTTTGAAAAGTTAACTAGTGGATTTCATGATGGCATGACTACATGAGCGGATGAGGAAAATGCTTGATGTCATCTACCTTAAGGTCAGCAGAGACTTGGACATAGTCCCCATCATATCCTTCTTTTCAAATTCAAAATGTGTGGATTTGAAAGGTGGACTGATGAACAAAGTTTAGTCTAGTCATACCTTGAGAGTGGTGGTCATTGGCTCAGTGTCTGGCTAGAGAAGTAACAAGTGGTGCTCCTCAGGGGTCGCTCTTTAATATCTTCAGCAGTGACATTGACAGTGGGATCAAGTACATTCTCATCAAGTTTGTGGATGACAGCAAGCTATGTGATAAGGTGAAGATGACTGAGGGATGGGATGCCAGTGAGAGAGACTTAGCCAGCCTTTGTCAGTGGGACAAGGAGAAGCTCATGAGGTTCAAAAAATCCAAGTGCAGGGTACTGCACATGGGTAATGGCAACCAACCCCTTGTATCAGCACAAGTTGAAGGATGTCAGGACAGAGAACAGCCCTGCCACAATGGGCATAGGGATACTAGGAAATAGCAAGTGGACATGAAGTAGCAGTGTGTACCCTCACAGCCCAGAAAGCCACTCCTGTCCTGGACTGCACCAAAAGAATCGTGGTCAGCAGGTCAAGGTAGATGATCCTGCCCCTCTGCTCTGCCTTGGTGAGACCACATCTGGAGTACTCCATCCTGAATGCAACCCTAGCATACTGCTGACCGTCCCTGTTTTGTATCGTCAGAAAAGTGTTACTATTGCCATGAAGTGACATATTACCTTTCATTAACCCTTACGTTTCCTAGATGATTGTGTTTTTTCTCCTTTTGTGACATCCATTCGTCACCCTCTCAGTTGGAGGACTGATAGGATTGAGATCTTACTTCTTCACAAGTGATCTTACTTCTTTAGAAGTTTAAAGCAACTATTTCTTCTTCCTGGTGATTATAGCGATAGTGAATCTTTCAACTGAAATGTAAAACTCGGGGGTGTTGTAGAATAAATAGAGTAGATATGCTAAGCCAGTTTAAGTGACAACACTTTTCGGGAAGAGAGGATAAAGATAAGGAATGAAGCAAGTCATTAATCTAGGCAAAAGTGAAAAAAAAAAAAAAAATCAGGGGAGCAGAAAAATGAATAGATAGGGCACGCACGAATCAATAGCAGGACTGTCATTAAACTCAAAAGGAGGCAAGTTTTGTTCCCTAAAGAAGGACAATTTTTGCAATGACCCTCATTGTCCACTTTGCATCATATCTCTTTGAAATTCTAGGCCCCTTTCTTCCATCTTGAATGCAGGATTGCATATATGCAATACTGTGAAACAAGAACATTCTGCCTCTAAAACAATTTTGCTCACACTTCCACCTGCTCACCCTGCCACATCATCTGCCTCCTGGAGCAGCCCAGCCTGGCCAAGGGGTGGATGGGGCCAGGCTGAATGAATGAATGAATGAATGAATGAATGAATGAATGAATGAATGAATGAATGAATGAATGAATGGGGCCTTATACATACTTCTAGAATTAGTCCAAGCACAGTAATTTTTTTTCCCTACAGGTTAAAGACTGCTGATTAGCTGCTTACTTTTTAGAAAGTTCTCTGTCCTTAGTATTTACACGAGTCTTTTTCTGACCTGCCGTAAGCCCGTTAGTCCAAACCAGGTAAGGAGTCTAATTTTACAGCTGGAGATAGTGTAACACTGTTACTAGTTGATACTTGCTATGTCATTGCATTCTAGGATTATGTAATAAACAAAAGAACTGCCTCATAGAAGAGAAGGACTTATTAATTACAATGCAGTAGTGATCTTGTTTTTGATGTTATTATTGCATATGTATATCTGCCTTTGCATTGTTAGTTCTAGAAGATACTGTCTACAGGTATTGCTGACAATTAAAAAAAAAAAATAAAAAATTACAATTCTTATTTATTCTTGGAAATATATTTCTTTGCTTGCTATGAATCAGTTAATACTGAGGCACGATATTTTGCTGTGCTAGTGCACTTTATTGAATGTATCAAAGTACATAAGACATATTGATATTGGAACAAGTAAACACAGAAACAAAGACTGTGTCTAAAAAACCATTCCAAAGTTTTAGGAAGGAAGGATTATTATAGAATTCTGAGACTGCCTGATACAAGAAGAAAGTGGTTTAGGCAGATTCACATCATTTGACTTAACACACTCATTCTATATAAAAGAATTTAATCTCCAAGACTGGCAAGCCGAATTTTTAACAGGAACACTACTACGCAAATCAAAGAGCACTTCTGTTGTCATGCTATGTACTAACTGCCAGACACTTGTTTGCTTTACAAAATATGCATTAATTTATCAAATTACCCCGCAAAATAAACAAAACTGAAGAAAACCTATGCATTTAAAGTGGTTAGGATTTGACAAAGAAAAAATAGGAAAGGTTCAAAAGTAGCAAATCCAATTTTTGGTTCTTCAGAAACAAGCTCATTTCAGGTAAAAGCTATTAGCTACTGCTCTCTAAAGAAAATACAATTGATAATGTTCAGTGTTACAAATAAGAACTAATTTTGAAAAGTTAACTAGTGGATTTCATGATGGCATGACTACATGAGCGGATGAGGAAAATGCTTGATGTCATCTACCTTAAGGTCAGCAGAGACTTGGACATAGTCCCCATCATATCCTTCTTTTCAAATTCAAAATGTGTGGATTTGAAAGGTGGACTGATGAACAAAGTTTAGTCTAGTCATACCTTGAGAGTGGTGGTCATTGGCTCAGTGTCTGGCTAGAGAAGTAACAAGTGGTGCTCCTCAGGGGTCGCTCTTTAATATCTTCAGCAGTGACATTGACAGTGGGATCAAGTACATTCTCATCAAGTTTGTGGATGACAGCAAGCTATGTGATAAGGTGAAGATGACTGAGGGATGGGATGCCACTGAGAGAGACTTAGCCAGCCTTTGTCAGTGGGACAAGGAGAAGCTCATGAGGTTCAAAAAATCCAAGTGCAGGGTACTGCACATGGGTAATGGCAACCAACCCCTTGTATCAGCACAAGTTGAAGGATGTCAGGACAGAGAACAGCCCTGCCACAATGGGCATAGGGATACTAGGAAATAGCAAGTGGACATGAAGTAGCAGTGTGTACCCTCACAGCCCAGAAAGCCACTCCTGTCCTGGACTGCACCAAAAGAATCGTGGTCAGCAGGTCAAGGTAGATGATCCTGCCCCTCTGCTCTGCCTTGGTGAGACCACATCTGGAGTACTCCATCCTGAATGCAACCCTAGCATACTGCTGACCGTCCCTGTTTTGTATCGTCAGAAAAGTGTTACTATTGCCATGAAGTGACATATTACCTTTCATTAACCCTTACCTTTCCGAGATGATTGTGTTTTTTCTCCTTTTGTGACATCCATTCGTCACCCTCTCAGTTGGAGGACTGATAGGATTGAGATCTTACTTCTTCACAAGTGATCTTACTTCTTTAGAAGTTTAAAGCAACTATTTCTTCTTCCTGGTGATTATAGCGATAGTGAATCTTTCAACTGAAATGTAAAACTCGGGGGTGTTGTAGAATAAATAGAGTAGATATGCTAAGCCAGTTTAAGTGACAACACTTTTCGGGAAGAGAGGATAAAGATAAGGAATGAAGCAAGTCATTAATCTGAGCAAAAGTGAAAAAAAAAAAAAATCAGGGGAGCAGAAAAATGAATAGATAGGGCACGCACAAATCAATAGCAGGACTGTCATTAAACTCAAAAGGAGGCAAGTTTTGTTCCCTAAAGAAGGACAATTTTTGCAATGACCCTCATTGTCCACTTTGCATCATATCTCTTTGAAATTCTAGGCCCCTTTCTTCCATCTTGAATGCAGGATTGCATATATGCAATACTGTGAAACAAGAACATTCTGCCTCTAAAACAATTTTGCTCACACTTCCACCTGCTCACCCTGCCACATCATCTGCCTCCTGGAGCAGCCCAGCCTGGCCAAGGGGTGGATGGGGCCAGGCTGAATGAATGAATGAATGAATGAATGAATGAATGAATGAATGAATGAATGAATGAATGAATGAATGGGGCCTTATACATACTTCTAGAATTAGTCCAAGCACAGTAATTTTTTTTCCCTACAGGTTAAAGACTGCTGATTAGCTGCTTACTTTTTAGAAAGTTCTCTGTCCTTAGTATTTACACGAGTCTTTTTCTGACCTGCCGTAAGCCCGTTAGTCCAAACCAGGTAAGGAGTCTAATTTTACAGCTGGAGATAGTGTAACACTGTTACTAGTTGATACTTGCTATGTCATTGCATTCTAGGATTATGTAATAAACAAAAGAACTGCCTCATAGAAGAGAAGGACTTATTAATTACAATGCAGTAGTGATCTTGTTTTTGGTGTTATTATTGCATATGTATATCTGCCTTTGCATTGTTAGTTCTAGAAGATACTGTCTACAGGTATTGCTGACAATTAAAAAAAAAAAATAAAAAATTACAATTCTTATTTATTCTTGGAAATATATTTCTTTGCTTGCTATGAATCAGTTAATACTGAGGCACGATATTTTGCTGTGCTAGTGCACTTTATTGAATGTATCAAAGTACATAAGACATATTGATATTGGAACAAGTAAACACAGAAACAAAGACTGTGTCTAAAAAACCATTCCAAAGTTTTAGGAAGGAAGGATTATTATAGAATTCTGAGACTGCCTGATACAAGAAGAAAGTGGTTTAGGCAGATTCACATCATTTGACTTAACACACTCATTCTATATAAAAGAATTTAATCTCCAAGACTGGCAAGCCGAATTTTTAACAGGAACACTACTACGCAAATCAAAGAGCACTTCTGTTGTCATGCTATGTACTAACTGCCAGACACTTGTTTGCTTTACAAAATATGCATTAATTTATCAAATTACCCCGCAAAATAAACAAAACTGAAGAAAACCTATGCATTTAAAGTGGTTAGGATTTGACAAAGAAAAAATAGGAAAGGTTCAAAAGTAGCAAATCCAATTTTTGGTTCTTCAGAAACAAGCTCATTTCAGGTAAAAGCTATTAGCTACTGCTCTCTAAAGAAAATACAATTGATAATGTTCAGTGTTACAAATAAGAACTAATTTTGAAAAGTTAACTAGTGGATTTCATGATGGCATGACTACATGAGCGGATGAGGAAAATGCTTGATGTCATCTACCTTAAGGTCAGCAGAGACTTGGACATAGTCCCCATCATATCCTTCTTTTCAAATTCAAAATGTGTGGATTTGAAAGGTGGACTGATGAACAAAGTTTAGTCTAGTCATACCTTGAGAGTGGTGGTCATTGGCTCAGTGTCTGGCTAGAGAAGTAACAAGTGGTGCTCCTCAGGGGTCGCTCTTTAATATCTTCAGCAGTGACATTGACAGTGGGATCAAGTACATTCTCATCAAGTTTGTGGATGACAGCAAGCTATGTGATAAGGTGAAGATGACTGAGGGATGGGATGCCACTGAGAGAGACTTAGCCAGCCTTTGTCAGTGGGACAAGGAGAAGCTCATGAGGTTCAAAAAATCCAAGTGCAGGGTACTGCACATGGGTAATGGCAACCAACCCCTTGTATCAGCACAAGTTGAAGGATGTCAGGACAGAGAACAGCCCTGCCACAATGGGCATAGGGATACTAGGAAATAGCAAGTGGACATGAAGTAGCAGTGTGTACCCTCACAGCCCAGAAAGCCACTCCTGTCCTGGACTGCACCAAAAGAATCGTGGTCAGCAGGTCAAGGTAGATGATCCTGCCCCTCTGCTCTGCCTTGGTGAGACCACATCTGGAGTACTCCATCCTGAATGCAACCCTAGCATACTGCTGACCGTCCCTGTTTTGTATCGTCAGAAAAGTGTTACTATTGCCATGAAGTGACATATTACCTTTCATTAACCCTTACGTTTCCTAGATGATTGTGTTTTTTCTCCTTTTGTGACATCCATTCGTCACCCTCTCAGTTGGAGGACTGATAGGATTGAGATCTTACTTCTTCACAAGTGATCTTACTTCTTTAGAAGTTTAAAGCAACTATTTCTTCTTCCTGGTGATTATAGCGATAGTGAATCTTTCAACTGAAATGTAAAACTCGGGGGTGTTGTAGAATAAATAGAGTAGATATGCTAAGCCAGTTTAAGTGACAACACTTTTCGGGAAGAGAGGATAAAGATAAGGAATGAAGCAAGTCATTAATCTAGGCAAAAGTGAAAAAAAAAAAAAAATCAGGGGAGCAGAAAAATGAATAGATAGGGCACGCACAAATCAATAGCAGGACTGTCATTAAACTCAAAAGGAGGCAAGTTTTGTTCCCTAAAGAAGGACAATTTTTGCAATGACCCTCATTGTCCACTTTGCATCATATCTCTTTGAAATTCTAGGCCCCTTTCTTCCATCTTGAATGCAGGATTGCATATATGCAATACTGTGAAACAAGAACATTCTGCCTCTAAAACAATTTTGCTCACACTTCCACCTGCTCACCCTGCCACATCATCTGCCTCCTGGAGCAGCCCAGCCTGGCCAAGGGGTGGATGGGGCCAGGCTGAATGAATGAATGAATGAATGAATGAATGAATGAATGAATGAATGAATGAATGAATGAATGAATGGGGCCTTATACATACTTCTAGAATTAGTCCAAGCACAGTAATTTTTTTTCCCTACAGGTTAAAGACTGCTGATTAGCTGCTTACTTTTTAGAAAGTTCTCTGTCCTTAGTATTTACACGAGTCTTTTTCTGACCTGCCGTAAGCCCGTTAGTCCAAACCAGGTAAGGAGTCTAATTTTACAGCTGGAGATAGTGTAACACTGTTACTAGTTGATACTTGCTATGTCATTGCATTCTAGGATTATGTAATAAACAAAAGAACTGCCTCATAGAAGAGAAGGACTTATTAATTACAATGCAGTAGTGATCTTGTTTTTGGTGTTATTATTGCATATGTATATCTGCCTTTGCATTGTTAGTTCTAGAAGATACTGTCTACAGGTATTGCTGACAATTAAAAAAAAAAATAAAAAATTACAATTCTTATTTATTCTTGGAAATATATTTCTTTGCTTGCTATGAATCAGTTAATACTGAGGCACGATATTTTGCTGTGCTAGTGCACTTTATTGAATGTATCAAAGTACATAAGACATATTGATATTGGAACAAGTAAACACAGAAACAAAGACTGTGTCTAAAAAACCATTCCAAAGTTTTAGGAAGGAAGGATTATTATAGAATTCTGAGACTGCCTGATACAAGAAGAAAGTGGTTTAGGCAGATTCACATCATTTGACTTAACACACTCATTCTATATAAAAGAATTTAATCTCCAAGACTGGCAAGCCGAATTTTTAACAGGAACACTACTACGCAAATCAAAGAGCACTTCTGTTGTCATGCTATGTACTAACTGCCAGACACTTGTTTGCTTTACAAAATATGCATTAATTTATCAAATTACCCCGCAAAATAAACAAAACTGAAGAAAACCTATGCATTTAAAGTGGTTAGGATTTGACAAAGAAAAAATAGAAAAGGTTCAAAAGTAGCAAATCCAATTTTTGGTTCTTCAGAAACAAGCTCATTTCAGGTAAAAGCTATTAGCTACTGCTCTCTAAAGAAAATACAATTGATAATGTTCAGTGTTACAAATAAGAACTAATTTTGAAAAGTTAACTAGTGGATTTCATGATGGCATGACTACATGAGCGGATGAGGAAAATGCTTGATGTCATCTACCTTAAGGTCAGCAGAGACTTGGACATAGTCCCCATCATATCCTTCTTTTCAAATTCAAAATGTGTGGATTTGAAAGGTGGACTGATGAACAAAGTTTAGTCTAGTCATACCTTGAGAGTGGTGGTCATTGGCTCAGTGTCTGGCTAGAGAAGTAACAAGTGGTGCTCCTCAGGGGTCGCTCTTTAATATCTTCAGCAGTGACATTGACAGTGGGATCAAGTACATTCTCATCAAGTTTGTGGATGACAGCAAGCTATGTGATAAGGTGAAGATGACTGAGGGATGGGATGCCACTGAGAGAGACTTAGCCAGCCTTTGTCAGTGGGACAAGGAGAAGCTCATGAGGTTCAAAAAATCCAAGTGCAGGGTACTGCACATGGGTAATGGCAACCAACCCCTTGTATCAGCACAAGTTGAAGGATGTCAGGACAGAGAACAGCCCTGCCACAATGGGCATAGGGATACTAGGAAATAGCAAGTGGACATGAAGTAGCAGTGTGTACCCTCACAGCCCAGAAAGCCACTCCTGTCCTGGACTGCACCAAAAGAATCGTGGTCAGCAGGTCAAGGTAGATGATCCTGCCCCTCTGCTCTGCCTTGGTGAGACCACATCTGGAGTACTCCATCCTGAATGCAACCCTAGCATACTGCTGACCGTCCCTGTTTTGTATCGTCAGAAAAGTGTTACTATTGCCATGAAGTGACATATTACCTTTCATTAACCCTTACCTTTCCGAGATGATTGTGTTTTTTCTCCTTTTGTGACATCCATTCGTCACCCTCTCAGTTGGAGGACTGATAGGATTGAGATCTTACTTCTTCACAAGTGATCTTACTTCTTTAGAAGTTTAAAGCAACTATTTCTTCTTCCTGGTGATTATAGCGATAGTGAATCTTTCAACTGAAATGTAAAACTCGGGGGTGTTGTAGAATAAATAGAGTAGATATGCTAAGCCAGTTTAAGTGACAACACTTTTCGGGAAGAGAGGATAAAGATAAGGAATGAAGCAAGTCATTAATCTAGGCAAAAGTGAAAAAAAAAAAAAAATCAGGGGAGCAGAAAAATGAATAGATAGGGCACGCACAAATCAATAGCAGGACTGTCATTAAACTCAAAAGGAGGCAAGTTTTGTTCCCTAAAGAAGGACAATTTTTGCAATGACCCTCATTGTCCACTTTGCATCATATCTCTTTGAAATTCTAGGCCCCTTTCTTCCATCTTGAATGCAGGATTGCATATATGCAATACTGTGAAACAAGAACATTCTGCCTCTAAAACAATTTTGCTCACACTTCCACCTGCTCACCCTGCCACATCATCTGCCTCCTGGAGCAGCCCAGCCTGGCCAAGGGGTGGATGGGGCCAGGCTGAATGAATGAATGAATGAATGAATGAATGAATGAATGAATGAATGAATGAATGAATGAATGGGGCCTTATACATACTTCTAGAATTAGTCCAAGCACAGTAATTTTTTTTCCCTACAGGTTAAAGACTGCTGATTAGCTGCTTACTTTTTAGAAAGTTCTCTGTCCTTAGTATTTACACGAGTCTTTTTCTGACCTGCCGTAAGCCCGTTAGTCCAAACCAGGTAAGGAGTCTAATTTTACAGCTGGAGATAGTGTAACACTGTTACTAGTTGATACTTGCTATGTCATTGCATTCTAGGATTATGTAATAAACAAAAGAACTGCCTCATAGAAGAGAAGGACTTATTAATTACAATGCAGTAGTGATCTTGTTTTTGGTGTTATTATTGCATATGTATATCTGCCTTTGCATTGTTAGTTCTAGAAGATACTGTCTACAGGTATTGCTGACAATTAACAAAAAAAATAAAAAATTACAATTCTTATTTATTCTTGGAAATATATTTCTTTGCTTGCTATGAATCAGTTAATACTGAGGCACGATATTTTGCTGTGCTAGTGCACTTTATTGAATGTATCAAAGTACATAAGACATATTGATATTGGAACAAGTAAACACAGAAACAAAGACTGTGTCTAAAAAACCATTCCAAAGTTTTAGGAAGGAAGGATTATTATAGAATTCTGAGACTGCCTGATACAAGAAGAAAGTGGTTTAGGCAGATTCACATCATTTGACTTAACACACTCATTCTATATAAAAGAATTTAATCTCCAAGACTGGCAAGCCGAATTTTTAACAGGAACACTACTACGCAAATCAAAGAGCACTTCTGTTGTCATGCTATGTACTAACTGCCAGACACTTGTTTGCTTTACAAAATATGCATTAATTTATCAAATTACCCCGCAAAATAAACAAAACTGAAGAAAACCTATGCATTTAAAGTGGTTAGGATTTGACAAAGAAAAAATAGAAAAGGTTCAAAAGTAGCAAATCCAATTTTTGGTTCTTCAGAAACAAGCTCATTTCAGGTAAAAGCTATTAGCTACTGCTCTCTAAAGAAAATACAATTGATAATGTTCAGTGTTACAAATAAGAACTAATTTTGAAAAGTTAACTAGTGGATTTCATGATGGCATGACTACATGAGCGGATGAGGAAAATGCTTGATGTCATCTACCTTAAGGTCAGCAGAGACTTGGACATAGTCCCCATCATATCCTTCTTTTCAAATTCAAAATGTGTGGATTTGAAAGGTGGACTGATGAACAAAGTTTAGTCTAGTCATACCTTGAGAGTGGTGGTCATTGGCTCAGTGTCTGGCTAGAGAAGTAACAAGTGGTGCTCCTCAGGGGTCGCTCTTTAATATCTTCAGCAGTGACATTGACAGTGGGATCAAGTACATTCTCATCAAGTTTGTGGATGACAGCAAGCTATGTGATAAGGTGAAGATGACTGAGGGATGGGATGCCACTGAGAGAGACTTAGCCAGCCTTTGTCAGTGGGACAAGGAGAAGCTCATGAGGTTCAAAAAATCCAAGTGCAGGGTACTGCACATGGGTAATGGCAACCAACCCCTTGTATCAGCACAAGTTGAAGGATGTCAGGACAGAGAACAGCCCTGCCACAATGGGCATAGGGATACTAGGAAATAGCAAGTGGACATGAAGTAGCAGTGTGTACCCTCACAGCCCAGAAAGCCACTCCTGTCCTGGACTGCACCAAAAGAATCGTGGTCAGCAGGTCAAGGTAGATGATCCTGCCCCTCTGCTCTGCCTTGGTGAGACCACATCTGGAGTACTCCATCCTGAATGCAACCCTAGCATACTGCTGACCGTCCCTGTTTTGTATCGTCAGAAAAGTGTTACTATTGCCATGAAGTGACATATTACCTTTCATTAACCCTTACCTTTCCGAGATGATTGTGTTTTTTCTCCTTTTGTGACATCCATTCGTCACCCTCTCAGTTGGAGGACTGATAGGATTGAGATCTTACTTCTTCACAAGTGATCTTACTTCTTTAGAAGTTTAAAGCAACTATTTCTTCTTCCTGGTGATTATAGCGATAGTGAATCTTTCAACTGAAATGTAAAACTCGGGGGTGTTGTAGAATAAATAGAGTAGATATGCTAAGCCAGTTTAAGTGACAACACTTTTCGGGAAGAGAGGATAAAGATAAGGAATGAAGCAAGTCATTAATCTAGGCAAAAGTGAAAAAAAAAAAAAAAATCAGGGGAGCAGAAAAATGAATAGATAGGGCACGCACGAATCAATAGCAGGACTGTCATTAAACTCAAAAGGAGGCAAGTTTTGTTCCCTAAAGAAGGACAATTTTTGCAATGACCCTCATTGTCCACTTTGCATCATATCTCTTTGAAATTCTAGGCCCCTTTCTTCCATCTTGAATGCAGGATTGCATATATGCAATACTGTGAAACAAGAACATTCTGCCTCTAAAACAATTTTGCTCACACTTCCACCTGCTCACCCTGCCACATCATCTGCCTCCTGGAGCAGCCCAGCCTGGCCAAGGGGTGGATGGGGCCAGGCTGAATGAATGAATGAATGAATGAATGAATGAATGAATGAATGAATGAATGAATGAATGAATGAATGGGGCCTTATACATACTTCTAGAATTAGTCCAAGCACAGTAATTTTTTTTCCCTACAGGTTAAAGACTGCTGATTAGCTGCTTACTTTTTAGAAAGTTCTCTGTCCTTAGTATTTACACGAGTCTTTTTCTGACCTGCCGTAAGCCCGTTAGTCCAAACCAGGTAAGGAGTCTAATTTTACAGCTGGAGATAGTGTAACACTGTTACTAGTTGATACTTGCTATGTCATTGCATTCTAGGATTATGTAATAAACAAAAGAACTGCCTCATAGAAGAGAAGGACTTATTAATTACAATGCAGTAGTGATCTTGTTTTTGGTGTTATTATTGCATATGTATATCTGCCTTTGCATTGTTAGTTCTAGAAGATACTGTCTACAGGTATTGCTGACAATTAAAAAAAAAAAATAAAAAATTACAATTCTTATTTATTCTTGGAAATATGTTTCTTTGCTTGCTATGAATCAGTTAATACTGAGGCACGATATTTTGCTGTGCTAGTGCACTTTATTGAATGTATCAAAGTACATAAGACATATTGATATTGGAACAAGTAAACACAGAAACAAAGACTGTGTCTAAAAAACCATTCCAAAGTTTTAGGAAGGAAGGATTATTATAGAATTCTGAGACTGCCTGATACAAGAAGAAAGTGGTTTAGGCAGATTCACATCATTTGACTTAACACACTCATTCTATATAAAAGAATTTAATCTCCAAGACTGGCAAGCCGAATTTTTAACAGGAACACTACTACGCAAATCAAAGAGCACTTCTGTTGTCATGCTATGTACTAACTGCCAGACACTTGTTTGCTTTACAAAATATGCATTAATTTATCAAATTACCCCGCAAAATAAACAAAACTGAAGAAAACCTATGCATTTAAAGTGGTTAGGATTTGACAAAGAAAAAATAGGAAAGGTTCAAAAGTAGCAAATCCAATTTTTGGTTCTTCAGAAACAAGCTCATTTCAGGTAAAAGCTATTAGCTACTGCTATCTAAAGAAAATACAATTGATAATGTTCAGTGTTACAAATAAGAACTAATTTTGAAAAGTTAACTAGTGGATTTCATGATGGCATGACTACATGAGCGGATGAGGAAAATGCTTGATGTCATCTACCTTAAGGTCAGCAGAGACTTGGACATAGTCCCCATCATATCCTTCTTTTCAAATTCAAAATGTGTGGATTTGAAAGGTGGACTGATGAACAAAGTTTAGTCTAGTCATACCTTGAGAGTGGTGGTCATTGGCTCAGTGTCTGGCTAGAGAAGTAACAAGTGGTGCTCCTCAGGGGTCGCTCTTTAATATCTTCAGCAGTGACATTGACAGTGGGATCAAGTACATTCTCATCAAGTTTGTGGATGACAGCAAGCTATGTGATAAGGTGAAGATGACTGAGGGATGGGATGCCACTGAGAGAGACTTAGCCAGCCTTTGTCAGTGGGACAAGGAGAAGCTCATGAGGTTCAAAAAATCCAAGTGCAGGGTACTGCACATGGGTAATGGCAACCAACCCCTTGTATCAGCACAAGTTGAAGGATGTCAGGACAGAGAACAGCCCTGCCACAATGGGCATAGGGATACTAGGAAATAGCAAGTGGACATGAAGTAGCAGTGTGTACCCTCACAGCCCAGAAAGCCACTCCTGTCCTGGACTGCACCAAAAGAATCGTGGTCAGCAGGTCAAGGTAGATGATCCTGCCCCTCTGCTCTGCCTTGGTGAGACCACATCTGGAGTACTCCATCCTGAATGCAACCCTAGCATACTGCTGACCGTCCCTGTTTTGTATCGTCAGAAAAGTGTTACTATTGCCATGAAGTGACATATTACCTTTCATTAACCCTTACCTTTCCGAGATGATTGTGTTTTTTCTCCTTTTGTGACATCCATTCGTCACCCTCTCAGTTGGAGGACTGATAGGATTGAGATCTTACTTCTTCACAAGTGATCTTACTTCTTTAGAAGTTTAAAGCAACTATTTCTTCTTCCTGGTGATTATAGCGATAGTGAATCTTTCAACTGAAATGTAAAACTCGGGGGTGTTGTAGAATAAATAGAGTAGATATGCTAAGCCAGTTTAAGTGACAACACTTTTCGGGAAGAGAGGATAAAGATAAGGAATGAAGCAAGTCATTAATCTGAGCAAAAGTGAAAAAAAAAAAAAAAATCAGGGGAGCAGAAAAATGAATAGATAGGGCACGCACAAATCAATAGCAGGACTGTCATTAAACTCAAAAGGAGGCAAGTTTTGTTCCCTAAAGAAGGACAATTTTTGCAATGACCCTCATTGTCCACTTTGCATCATATCTCTTTGAAATTCTAGGCCCCTTTCTTCCATCTTGAATGCAGGATTGCATATATGCAATACTGTGAAACAAGAACATTCTGCCTCTAAAACAATTTTGCTCACACTTCCACCTGCTCACCCTGCCACATCATCTGCCTCCTGGAGCAGCCCAGCCTGGCCAAGGGGTGGATGGGGCCAGGCTGAATGAATGAATGAATGAATGAATGAATGAATGAATGAATGAATGAATGAATGAATGAATGAATGGGGCCTTATACATACTTCTAGAATTAGTCCAAGCACAGTAATTTTTTTTCCCTACAGGTTAAAGACTGCTGATTAGCTGCTTACTTTTTAGAAAGTTCTCTGTCCTTAGTATTTACACGAGTCTTTTTCTGACCTGCCGTAAGCCCGTTAGTCCAAACCAGGTAAGGAGTCTAATTTTACAGCTGGAGATAGTGTAACACTGTTACTAGTTGATACTTGCTATGTCATTGCATTCTAGGATTATGTAATAAACAAAAGAACTGCCTCATAGAAGAGAAGGACTTATTAATTACAATGCAGTAGTGATCTTGTTTTTGGTGTTATTATTGCATATGTATATCTGCCTTTGCATTGTTAGTTCTAGAAGATACTGTCTACAGGTATTGCTGACAATTAAAAAAAAAAAATAAAAAATTACAATTCTTATTTATTCTTGGAAATATATTTCTTTGCTTGCTATGAATCAGTTAATACTGAGGCACGATATTTTGCTGTGCTAGTGCACTTTATTGAATGTATCAAAGTACATAAGACATATTGATATTGGAACAAGTAAACACAGAAACAAAGACTGTGTCTAAAAAACCATTCCAAAGTTTTAGGAAGGAAGGATTATTATAGAATTCTGAGACTGCCTGATACAAGAAGAAAGTGGTTTAGGCAGATTCACATCATTTGACTTAACACACTCATTCTATATAAAAGAATTTAATCTCCAAGACTGGCAAGCCGAATTTTTAACAGGAACACTACTACGCAAATCAAAGAGCACTTCTGTTGTCATGCTATGTACTAACTGCCAGACACTTGTTTGCTTTACAAAATATGCATTAATTTATCAAATTACCCCGCAAAATAAACAAAACTGAAGAAAACCTATGCATTTAAAGTGGTTAGGATTTGACAAAGAAAAAATAGGAAAGGTTCAAAAGTAGCAAATCCAATTTTTGGTTCTTCAGAAACAAGCTCATTTCAGGTAAAAGCTATTAGCTACTGCTCTCTAAAGAAAATACAATTGATAATGTTCAGTGTTACAAATAAGAACTAATTTTGAAAAGTTAACTAGTGGATTTCATGATGGCATGACTACATGAGCGGATGAGGAAAATGCTTGATGTCATCTACCTTAAGGTCAGCAGAGACTTGGACATAGTCCCCATCATATCCTTCTTTTCAAATTCAAAATGTGTGGATTTGAAAGGTGGACTGATGAACAAAGTTTAGTCTAGTCATACCTTGAGAGTGGTGGTCATTGGCTCAGTGTCTGGCTAGAGAAGTAACAAGTGGTGCTCCTCAGGGGTCAGTACTGGGACCAATGCTCTTTAATATCTTCAGCAGTGACATTGACAGTGGGATCAAGTACATTCTGATCAAGTTTGTGGATGACAGCAAGCTATGTGATAAGGTGAAGATGACTGAGGGATGGGATGCCAGTGAGAGAGACTTAGCCAGCCTTTGTCAGTGGGACAAGGAGAAGCTCATGAGGTTCAAAAAATCCAAGTGCAGGGTACTGCACATGGGTAATGGCAACCAACCCCTTGTATCAGCACAAGTTGAAGGATGTCAGGACAGAGAACAGCCCTGCCACAATGGGCATAGGGATACTAGGAAATAGCAAGTGGACATGAAGTAGCAGTGTGTACCCTCACAGCCCAGAAAGCCACTCCTGTCCTGGACTGCACCAAAAGAATCGTGGTCAGCAGGTCAAGGTAGATGATCCTGCCCCTCTGCTCTGCCTTGGTGAGACCACATCTGGAGTACTCCATCCTGAATGCAACCCTAGCATACTGCTGACCGTCCCTGTTTTGTATCGTCAGAAAAGTGTTACTATTGCCATGAAGTGACATATTACCTTTCATTAACCCTTACGTTTCCGAGATGATTGTGTTTTTTCTCCTTTTGTGACATCCATTCGTCACCCTCTCAGTTGGAGGACTGATAGGATTGAGATCTTACTTCTTCACAAGTGATCTTACTTCTTTAGAAGTTTAAAGCAACTATTTCTTCTTCCTGGTGATTATAGCGATAGTGAATCTTTCAACTGAAATGTAAAACTCGGGGGTGTTGTAGAATAAATAGAGTAGATATGCTAAGCCAGTTTAAGTGACAACACTTTTCGGGAAGAGAGGATAAAGATAAGGAATGAAGCAAGTCATTAATCTGAGCAAAAGTGAAAAAAAAAAAAAAATCAGGGGAGCAGAAAAATGAATAGATAGGGCAGGCACAAATCAATAGCAGGACTGTCATTAAACTCAAAAGGAGGCAAGTTTTGTTCCCTAAAGAAGGACAATTTTTGCAATGACCCTCATTGTCCACTTTGCATCATATCTCTTTGAAATTCTAGGCCCCTTTCTTCCATCTTGAATGCAGGATTGCATATATGCAATACTGTGAAACAAGAACATTCTGCCTCTAAAACAATTTTGCTCACACTTCCACCTGCTCACCCTGCCACATCATCTGCCTCCTGGAGCAGCCCAGCCTGGCCAAGGGGTGGATGGGGCCAGGCTGAATGAATGAATGAATGAATGAATGAATGAATGAATGAATGAATGAATGAATGAATGAATGGGGCCTTATACATACTTCTAGAATTAGTCCAAGCACAGTAATTTTTTTTCCCTACAGGTTAAAGACTGCTGATTAGCTGCTTACTTTTTAGAAAGTTCTCTGTCCTTAGTATTTACACGAGTCTTTTTCTGACCTGCCGTAAGCCCGTTAGTCCAAACCAGGTAAGGAGTCTAATTTTACAGCTGGAGATAGTGTAACACTGTTACTAGTTGATACTTGCTATGTCATTGCATTCTAGGATTATGTAATAAACAAAAGAACTGCCTCATAGAAGAGAAGGACTTATTAATTACAATGCAGTAGTGATCTTGTTTTTGGTGTTATTATTGCATATGTATATCTGCCTTTGCATTGTTAGTTCTAGAAGATACTGTCTACAGGTATTGCTGACAATTAAAAAAAAAAAATAAAAAATTACAATTCTTATTTATTCTTGGAAATATATTTCTTTGCTTGCTATGAATCAGTTAATACTGAGGCACGATATTTTGCTGTGCTAGTGCACTTTATTGAATGTATCAAAGTACATAAGACATATTGATATTGGAACAAGTAAACACAGAAACAAAGACTGTGTCTAAAAAACCATTCCAAAGTTTTAGGAAGGAAGGATTATTATAGAATTCTGAGACTGCCTGATACAAGAAGAAAGTGGTTTAGGCAGATTCACATCATTTGACTTAACACACTCATTCTATATAAAAGAATTTAATCTCCAAGACTGGCAAGCCGAATTTTTAACAGGAACACTACTACGCAAATCAAAGAGCACTTCTGTTGTCATGCTATGTACTAACTGCCAGACACTTGTTTGCTTTACAAAATATGCATTAATTTATCAAATTACCCCGCAAAATAAACAAAACTGAAGAAAACCTATGCATTTAAAGTGGTTAGGATTTGTCAAAGAAAAAATAGGAAAGGTTCAAAAGTAGCAAATCCAATTTTTGGTTCTTCAGAAACAAGCTCATTTCAGGTAAAAGCTATTAGCTACTGCTCTCTAAAGAAAATACAATTGATAATGTTCAGTGTTACAAATAAGAACTAATTTTGAAAAGTTAACTAGTGGATTTCATGATGGCATGACTACATGAGCGGATGAGGAAAATGCTTGATGTCATCTACCTTAAGGTCAGCAGAGACTTGGACATAGTCCCCATCATATCCTTCTTTTCAAATTCAAAATGTGTGGATTTGAAAGGTGGACTGATGAACAAAGTTTAGTCTAGTCATACCTTGAGAGTGGTGGTCATTGGCTCAGTGTCTGGCTAGAGAAGTAACAAGTGGTGCTCCTCAGGGGTCAGTACTGGGACCAATGCTCTTTAATATCTTCAGCAGTGACATTGACAGTGGGATCAAGTACATTCTGATCAAGTTTGTGGATGACAGCAAGCTATGTGATAAGGTGAAGATGACTGAGGGATGGGATGCCAGTGAGAGAGACTTAGCCAGCCTTTGTCAGTGGGACAAGGAGAAGCTCATGAGGTTCAAAAAATCCAAGTGCAGGGTACTGCACATGGGTAATGGCAACCAACCCCTTGTATCAGCACAAGTTGAAGGATGTCAGGACAGAGAACAGCCCTGCCACAATGGGCATAGGGATACTAGGAAATAGCAAGTGGACATGAAGTAGCAGTGTGTACCCTCACAGCCCAGAAAGCCACTCCTGTCCTGGACTGCACCAAAAGAATCGTGGTCAGCAGGTCAAGGTAGATGATCCTGCCCCTCTGCTCTGCCTTGGTGAGACCACATCTGGAGTACTCCATCCTGAATGCAACCCTAGCATACTGCTGACCGTCCCTGTTTTGTATCGTCAGAAAAGTGTTACTATTGCCATGAAGTGACATATTACCTTTCATTAACCCTTACGTTTCCGAGATGATTGTGTTTTTTCTCCTTTTGTGACATCCATTCGTCACCCTCTCAGTTGGAGGACTGATAGGATTGAGATCTTACTTCTTCACAAGTGATCTTACTTCTTTAGAAGTTTAAAGCAACTATTTCTTCTTCCTGGTGATTATAGCGATAGTGAATCTTTCAACTGAAATGTAAAACTCGGGGGTGTTGTAGAATAAATAGAGTAGATATGCTAAGCCAGTTTAAGTGACAACACTTTTCGGGAAGAGAGGATAAAGATAAGGAATGAAGCAAGTCATTAATCTAGGCAAAAGTGAAAAAAAAAAAAAAATCAGGGGAGCAGAAAAATGAATAGATAGGGCACGCACGAATCAATAGCAGGACTGTCATTAAACTCAAAAGGAGGCAAGTTTTGTTCCCTAAAGAAGGACAATTTTTGCAATGACCCTCATTGTCCACTTTGCATCATATCTCTTTGAAATTCTAGGCCCCTTTCTTCCATCTTGAATGCAGGATTGCATATATGCAATACTGTGAAACAAGAACATTCTGCCTCTAAAACAATTTTGCTCACACTTCCACCTGCTCACCCTGCCACATCATCTGCCTCCTGGAGCAGCCCAGCCTGGCCAAGGGGTGGATGGGGCCAGGCTGAATGAATGAATGAATGAATGAATGAATGAATGAATGAATGAATGAATGAATGAATGAATGAATGAATGAATGGGGCCTTATACATACTTCTAGAATTAGTCCAAGCACAGTAATTTTTTTTCCCTACAGGTTAAAGACTGCTGATTAGCTGCTTACTTTTTAGAAAGTTCTCTGTCCTTAGTATTTACACGAGTCTTTTTCTGACCTGCCGTAAGCCCGTTAGTCCAAACCAGGTAAGGAGTCTAATTTTACAGCTGGAGATAGTGTAACACTGTTACTAGTTGATACTTGCTATGTCATTGCATTCTAGGATTATGTAATAAACAAAAGAACTGCCTCATAGAAGAGAAGGACTTATTAATTACAATGCAGTAGTGATCTTGTTTTTGGTGTTATTATTGCATATGTATATCTGCCTTTGCATTGTTAGTTCTAGAAGATACTGTCTACAGGTATTGCTGACAATTAAAAAAAAAAAAAAAAAAATTACAATTCTTATTTATTCTTGGAAATATATTTCTTTGCTTGCTATGAATCAGTTAATACTGAGGCACGATATTTTGCTGTGCTAGTGCACTTTATTGAATGTATCAAAGTACATAAGACATATTGATATTGGAACAAGTAAACACAGAAACAAAGACTGTGTCTAAAAAACCATTCCAAAGTTTTAGGAAGGAAGGATTATTATAGAATTCTGAGACTGCCTGATACAAGAAGAAAGTGGTTTAGGCAGATTCACATCATTTGACTTAACACACTCATTCTATATAAAAGAATTTAATCTCCAAGACTGGCAAGCCGAATTTTTAACAGGAACACTACTACGCAAATCAAAGAGCACTTCTGTTGTCATGCTATGTACTAACTGCCAGACACTTGTTTGCTTTACAAAATATGCATTAATTTATCAAATTACCCCGCAAAATAAACAAAACTGAAGAAAACCTATGCATTTAAAGTGGTTAGGATTTGACAAAGAAAAAATAGAAAAGGTTCAAAAGTAGCAAATCCAATTTTTGGTTCTTCAGAAACAAGCTCATTTCAGGTAAAAGCTATTAGCTACTGCTCTCTAAAGAAAATACAATTGATAATGTTCAGTGTTACAAATAAGAACTAATTTTGAAAAGATAACTAGTGGATTTCATGATGGCATGACTACATGAGCGGATGAGGAAAATGCTTGATGTCATCTACCTTAAGGTCAGCAGAGACTTGGACATAGTCCCCATCATATCCTTCTTTTCAAATTCAAAATGTGTGGATTTGAAAGGTGGACTGATGAACAAAGTTTAGTCTAGTCATACCTTGAGAGTGGTGGTCATTGGCTCAATGTCTGGCTAGAGAAGTAACAAGTGGTGCTCCTCAGGGGTCAGTACTGGGACCAATGCTCTTTAATATCTTCAGCAGTGACATTGACAGTGGGATCAAGTACATTCTGATCAAGTTTGTGGATGACAGCAAGCTATGTGATAAGGTGAAGATGACTGAGGGATGGGATGCCACTGAGAGAGACTTAGCCAGCCTTTGTCAGTGGGACAAGGAGAAGCTCATGAGGTTCAAAAAATCCAAGTGCAGGGTACTGCACATGGGTAATGGCAACCAACCCCTTGTATCAGCACAAGTTGAAGGATGTCAGGACAGAGAACAGCCCTGCCACAATGGGCATAGGGATACTAGGAAATAGCAAGTGGACATGAAGTAGCAGTGTGTACCCTCACAGCCCAGAAAGCCACTCCTGTCCTGGACTGCACCAAAAGAATCGTGGTCAGCAGGTCAAGGTAGATGATCCTGCCCCTCTGCTCTGCCTTGGTGAGACCACATCTGGAGTACTCCATCCTGAATGCAACCCTAGCATACTGCTGACCGTCCCTGTTTTGTATCGTCAGAAAAGTGTTACTATTGCCATGAAGTGACATATTACCTTTCATTAACCCTTACGTTTCCTAGATGATTGTGTTTTTTCTCCTTTTGTGACATCCATTCGTCACCCTCTCAGTTGGAGGACTGATAGGATTGAGATCTTACTTCTTCACAAGTGATCTTACTTCTTTAGAAGTTTAAAGCAACTATTTCTTCTTCCTGGTGATTATAGCGATAGTGAATCTTTCAACTGAAATGTAAAACTCGGGGGTGTTGTAGAATAAATAGAGTAGATATGCTAAGCCAGTTTAAGTGACAACACTTTTCGGGAAGAGAGGATAAAGATAAGGAATGAAGCAAGTCATTAATCTAGGCAAAAGTGAAAAAAAAAAAAAAATCAGGGGAGCAGAAAAATGAATAGATAGGGCACGCACAAATCAATAGCAGGACTGTCATTAAACTCAAAAGGAGGCAAGTTTTGTTCCCTAAAGAAGGACAATTTTTGCAATGACCCTCATTGTCCACTTTGCATCATATCTCTTTGAAATTCTAGGCCCCTTTCTTCCATCTTGAATGCAGGATTGCATATATGCAATACTGTGAAACAAGAACATTCTGCCTCTAAAACAATTTTGCTCACACTTCCACCTGCTCACCCTGCCACATCATCTGCCTCCTGGAGCAGCCCAGCCTGGCCAAGGGGTGGATGGGGCCAGGCTGAATGAATGAATGAATGAATGAATGAATGAATGAATGAATGAATGAATGAATGGGGCCTTATACATACTTCTAGAATTAGTCCAAGCACAGTAATTTTTTTTCCCTACAGGTTAAAGACTGCTGATTAGCTGCTTACTTTTTAGAAAGTTCTCTGTCCTTAGTATTTACACGAGTCTTTTTCTGACCTGCCGTAAGCCCGTTAGTCCAAACCAGGTAAGGAGTCTAATTTTACAGCTGGAGATAGTGTAACACTGTTACTAGTTGATACTTGCTATGTCATTGCATTCTAGGATTATGTAATAAACAAAAGAACTGCCTCATAGAAGAGAAGGACTTATTAATTACAATGCAGTAGTGATCTTGTTTTTGGTGTTATTATTGCATATGTATATCTGCCTTTGCATTGTTAGTTCTAGAAGATACTGTCTACAGGTATTGCTGACAATTAAAAAATAAAAATAAAAAATTACAATTCTTATTTATTCTTGGAAATATATTTCTTTGCTTGCTATGAATCAGTTAATACTGAGGCACGATATTTTGCTGTGCTAGTGCACTTTATTGAATGTATCAAAGTACATAAGACATATTGATATTGGAACAAGTAAACACAGAAACAAAGACTGTGTCTAAAAAACCATTCCAAAGTTTTAGGAAGGAAGGATTATTATAGAATTCTGAGACTGCCTGATACAAGAAGAAAGTGGTTTAGGCAGATTCACATCATTTGACTTAACACACTCATTCTATATAAAAGAATTTAATCTCCAAGACTGGCAAGCCGAATTTTTAACAGGAACACTACTACGCAAATCAAAGAGCACTTCTGTTGTCATGCTATGTACTAACTGCCAGACACTTGTTTGCTTTACAAAATATGCATTAATTTATCAAATTACCCCGCAAAATAAACAAAACTGAAGAAAACCTATGCATTTAAAGTGGTTAGGATTTGTCAAAGAAAAAATAGGAAAGGTTCAAAAGTAGCAAATCCAATTTTTGGTTCTTCAGAAACAAGCTCATTTCAGGTAAAAGCTATTAGCTACTGCTCTCTAAAGAAAATACAATTGATAATGTTCAGTGTTACAAATAAGAACTAATTTTGAAAAGATAACTAGTGGATTTCATGATGGCATGACTACATGAGCGGATGAGGAAAATGCTTGATGTCATCTACCTTAAGGTCAGCAGAGACTTGGACATAGTCCCCATCATATCCTTCTTTTCAAATTCAAAATGTGTGGATTTGAAAGGTGGACTGATGAACAAAGTTTAGTCTAGTCATACCTTGAGAGTGGTGGTCATTGGCTCAATGTCTGGCTAGAGAAGTAACAAGTGGTGCTCCTCAGGGGTCAGTACTGGGACCAATGCTCTTTAATATCTTCAGCAGTGACATTGACAGTGGGATCAAGTACATTCTGATCAAGTTTGTGGATGACAGCAAGCTATGTGATAAGGTGAAGATGACTGAGGGATGGGATGCCACTGAGAGAGACTTAGCCAGCCTTTGTCAGTGGGACAAGGAGAAGCTCATGAGGTTCAAAAAATCCAAGTGCAGGGTACTGCACATGGGTAATGGCAACCAACCCCTTGTATCAGCACAAGTTGAAGGATGTCAGGACAGAGAACAGCCCTGCCACAATGGGCATAGGGATACTAGGAAATAGCAAGTGGACATGAAGTAGCAGTGTGTACCCTCACAGCCCAGAAAGCCACTCCTGTCCTGGACTGCACCAAAAGAATCGTGGTCAGCAGGTCAAGGTAGATGATCCTGCCCCTCTGCTCTGCCTTGGTGAGACCACATCTGGAGTACTCCATCCTGAATGCAACCCTAGCATACTGCTGACCGTCCCTGTTTTGTATCGTCAGAAAAGTGTTACTATTGCCATGAAGTGACATATTACCTTTCATTAACCCTTACCTTTCCGAGATGATTGTGTTTTTTCTCCTTTTGTGACATCCATTCGTCACCCTCTCAGTTGGAGGACTGATAGGATTGAGATCTTACTTCTTCACAAGTGATCTTACTTCTTTAGAAGTTTAAAGCAACTATTTCTTCTTCCTGGTGATTATAGCGATAGTGAATCTTTCCACTGAAATGTAAAACTCGGGGGTGTTGTAGAATAAATAGAGTAGATATGCTAAGCCAGTTTAAGTGACAACACTTTTCGGGAAGAGAGGATAAAGATAAGGAATGAAGCAAGTCATTAATCTGAGCAAAAGTGAAAAAAAAAAAAAAATCAGGGGAGCAGAAAAATGAATAGATAGGGCACGCACAAATCAATAGCAGGACTGTCATTAAACTCAAAAGGAGGCAAGTTTTGTTCCCTAAAGAAGGACAATTTTTGCAATGACCCTCATTGTCCACTTTGCATCATATCTCTTTGAAATTCTAGGCCCCTTTCTTCCATCTTGAATGCAGGATTGCATATATGCAATACTGTGAAACAAGAACATTCTGCCTCTAAAACAATTTTGCTCACACTTCCACCTGCTCACCCTGCCACATCATCTGCCTCCTGGAGCAGCCCAGCCTGGCCAAGGGGTGGATGGGGCCAGGCTGAATGAATGAATGAATGAATGAATGAATGAATGAATGAATGAATGAATGAATGGGGCCTTATACATACTTCTAGAATTAGTCCAAGCACAGTAATTTTTTTTCCCTACAGGTTAAAGACTGCTGATTAGCTGCTTACTTTTTAGAAAGTTCTCTGTCCTTAGTATTTACACGAGTCTTTTTCTGACCTGCCGTAAGCCCGTTAGTCCAAACCAGGTAAGGAGTCTAATTTTACAGCTGGAGATAGTGTAACACTGTTACTAGTTGATACTTGCTATGTCATTGCATTCTAGGATTATGTAATAAACAAAAGAACTGCCTCATAGAAGAGAAGGACTTATTAATTACAATGCAGTAGTGATCTTGTTTTTGGTGTTATTATTGCATATGTATATCTGCCTTTGCATTGTTAGTTCTAGAAGATACTGTCTACAGGTATTGCTGACAATTAAAAAAAAAAAAATAAAAAATTACAATTCTTATTTATTCTTGGAAATATATTTCTTTGCTTGCTATGAATCAGTTAATACTGAGGCACGATATTTTGCTGTGCTAGTGCACTTTATTGAATGTATCAAAGTACATAAGACATATTGATATTGGAACAAGTAAACACAGAAACAAAGACTGTGTCTAAAAAACCATTCCAAAGTTTTAGGAAGGAAGGATTATTATAGAATTCTGAGACTGCCTGATACAAGAAGAAAGTGGTTTAGGCAGATTCACATCATTTGACTTAACACACTCATTCTATATAAAAGAATTTAATCTCCAAGACTGGCAAGCCGAATTTTTAACAGGAACACTACTACGCAAATCAAAGAGCACTTCTGTTGTCATGCTATGTACTAACTGCCAGACACTTGTTTGCTTTACAAAATATGCATTAATTTATCAAATTACCCCGCAAAATAAACAAAACTGAAGAAAACCTATGCATTTAAAGTGGTTAGGATTTGTCAAAGAAAAAATAGGAAAGGTTCAAAAGTAGCAAATCCAATTTTTGGTTCTTCAGAAACAAGCTCATTTCAGGTAAAAGCTATTAGCTACTGCTATCTAAAGAAAATACAATTGATAATGTTCAGTGTTACAAATAAGAACTAATTTTGAAAAGTTAACTAGTGGATTTCATGATGGCATGACTACATGAGCGGATGAGGAAAATGCTTGATGTCATCTACCTTAAGGTCAGCAGAGACTTGGACATAGTCCCCATCATATCCTTCTTTTCAAATTCAAAATGTGTGGATTTGAAAGGTGGACTGATGAACAAAGTTTAGTCTAGTCATACCTTGAGAGTGGTGGTCATTGGCTCAGTGTCTGGCTAGAGAAGTAACAAGTGGTGCTCCTCAGGGGTCGCTCTTTAATATCTTCAGCAGTGACATTGACAGTGGGATCAAGTACATTCTCATCAAGTTTGTGGATGACAGCAAGCTATGTGATAAGGTGAAGATGACTGAGGGATGGGATGCCAGTGAGAGAGACTTAGCCAGCCTTTGTCAGTGGGACAAGGAGAAGCTCATGAGGTTCAAAAAATCCAAGTGCAGGGTACTGCACATGGGTAATGGCAACCAACCCCTTGTATCAGCACAAGTTGAAGGATGTCAGGACAGAGAACAGCCCTGCCACAATGGGCATAGGGATACTAGGAAATAGCAAGTGGACATGAAGTAGCAGTGTGTACCCTCACAGCCCAGAAAGCCACTCCTGTCCTGGACTGCACCAAAAGAATCGTGGTCAGCAGGTCAAGGTAGATGATCCTGCCCCTCTGCTCTGCCTTGGTGAGACCACATCTGGAGTACTCCATCCTGAATGCAACCCTAGCATACTGCTGACCGTCCCTGTTTTGTATCGTCAGAAAAGTGTTACTATTGCCATGAAGTGACATATTACCTTTCATTAACCCTTACGTTTCCTAGATGATTGTGTTTTTTCTCCTTTTGTGACATCCATTCGTCACCCTCTCAGTTGGAGGACTGATAGGATTGAGATCTTACTTCTTCACAAGTGATCTTACTTCTTTAGAAGTTTAAAGCAACTATTTCTTCTTCCTGGTGATTATAGCGATAGTGAATCTTTCCACTGAAATGTAAAACTCGGGGGTGTTGTAGAATAAATAGAGTAGATATGCTAAGCCAGTTTAAGTGACAACACTTTTCGGGAAGAGAGGATAAAGATAAGGAATGAAGCAAGTCATTAATCTGAGCAAAAGTGAAAAAAAAAAAAAAATCAGGGGAGCAGAAAAATGAATAGATAGGGCACGCACAAATCAATAGCAGGACTGTCATTAAACTCAAAAGGAGGCAAGTTTTGTTCCCTAAAGAAGGACAATTTTTGCAATGACCCTCATTGTCCACTTTGCATCATATCTCTTTGAAATTCTAGGCCCCTTTCTTCCATCTTGAATGCAGGATTGCATATATGCAATACTGTGAAACAAGAACATTCTGCCTCTAAAACAATTTTGCTCACACTTCCACCTGCTCACCCTGCCACATCATCTGCCTCCTGGAGCAGCCCAGCCTGGCCAAGGGGTGGATGGGGCCAGGCTGAATGAATGAATGAATGAATGAATGAATGAATGAATGAATGAATGAATGAATGAATGGGGCCTTATACATACTTCTAGAATTAGTCCAAGCACAGTAATTTTTTTTCCCTACAGGTTAAAGACTGCTGATTAGCTGCTTACTTTTTAGAAAGTTCTCTGTCCTTAGTATTTACACGAGTCTTTTTCTGACCTGCCGTAAGCCCGTTAGTCCAAACCAGGTAAGGAGTCTAATTTTACAGCTGGAGATAGTGTAACACTGTTACTAGTTGATACTTGCTATGTCATTGCATTCTAGGATTATGTAATAAACAAAAGAACTGCCTCATAGAAGAGAAGGACTTATTAATTACAATGCAGTAGTGATCTTGTTTTTGGTGTTATTATTGCATATGTATATCTGCCTTTGCATTGTTAGTTCTAGAAGATACTGTCTACAGGTATTGCTGACAATTAAAAAATAAAAATAAAAAATTACAATTCTTATTTATTCTTGGAAATATATTTCTTTGCTTGCTATGAATCAGTTAATACTGAGGCACGATATTTTGCTGTGCTAGTGCACTTTATTGAATGTATCAAAGTACATAAGACATATTGATATTGGAACAAGTAAACACAGAAACAAAGACTGTGTCTAAAAAACCATTCCAAAGTTTTAGGAAGGAAGGATTATTATAGAATTCTGAGACTGCCTGATACAAGAAGAAAGTGGTTTAGGCAGATTCACATCATTTGACTTAACACACTCATTCTATATAAAAGAATTTAATCTCCAAGACTGGCAAGCCGAATTTTTAACAGGAACACTACTACGCAAATCAAAGAGCACTTCTGTTGTCATGCTATGTACTAACTGCCAGACACTTGTTTGCTTTACAAAATATGCATTAATTTATCAAATTACCCCGCAAAATAAACAAAACTGAAGAAAACCTATGCATTTAAAGTGGTTAGGATTTGACAAAGAAAAAATAGAAAAGGTTCAAAAGTAGCAAATCCAATTTTTGGTTCTTCAGAAACAAGCTCATTTCAGGTAAAAGCTATTAGCTACTGCTCTCTAAAGAAAATACAATTGATAATGTTCAGTGTTACAAATAAGAACTAATTTTGAAAAGATAACTAGTGGATTTCATGATGGCATGACTACATGAGCGGATGAGGAAAATGCTTGATGTCATCTACCTTAAGGTCAGCAGAGACTTGGACATAGTCCCCATCATATCCTTCTTTTCAAATTCAAAATGTGTGGATTTGAAAGGTGGACTGATGAACAAAGTTTAGTCTAGTCATACCTTGAGAGTGGTGGTCATTGGCTCAATGTCTGGCTAGAGAAGTAACAAGTGGTGCTCCTCAGGGGTCAGTACTGGGACCAATGCTCTTTAATATCTTCAGCAGTGACATTGACAGTGGGATCAAGTACATTCTGATCAAGTTTGTGGATGACAGCAAGCTATGTGATAAGGTGAAGATGACTGAGGGATGGGATGCCACTGAGAGAGACTTAGCCAGCCTTTGTCAGTGGGACAAGGAGAAGCTCATGAGGTTCAAAAAATCCAAGTGCAGGGTACTGCACATGGGTAATGGCAACCAACCCCTTGTATCAGCACAAGTTGAAGGATGTCAGGACAGAGAACAGCCCTGCCACAATGGGCATAGGGATACTAGGAAATAGCAAGTGGACATGAAGTAGCAGTGTGTACCCTCACAGCCCAGAAAGCCACTCCTGTCCTGGACTGCACCAAAAGAATCGTGGTCAGCAGGTCAAGGTAGATGATCCTGCCCCTCTGCTCTGCCTTGGTGAGACCACATCTGGAGTACTCCATCCTGAATGCAACCCTAGCATACTGCTGACCGTCCCTGTTTTGTATCGTCAGAAAAGTGTTACTATTGCCATGAAGTGACATATTACCTTTCATTAACCCTTACGTTTCCTAGATGATTGTGTTTTTTCTCCTTTTGTGACATCCATTCGTCACCCTCTCAGTTGGAGGACTGATAGGATTGAGATCTTACTTCTTCACAAGTGATCTTACTTCTTTAGAAGTTTAAAGCAACTATTTCTTCTTCCTGGTGATTATAGCGATAGTGAATCTTTCCACTGAAATGTAAAACTCGGGGGTGTTGTAGAATAAATAGAGTAGATATGCTAAGCCAGTTTAAGTGACAACACTTTTCGGGAAGAGAGGATAAAGATAAGGAATGAAGCAAGTCATTAATCTGAGCAAAAGTGAAAAAAAAAAAAAAATCAGGGGAGCAGAAAAATGAATAGATAGGGCACGCACAAATCAATAGCAGGACTGTCATTAAACTCAAAAGGAGGCAAGTTTTGTTCCCTAAAGAAGGACAATTTTTGCAATGACCCTCATTGTCCACTTTACATCATATCTCTTTGAAATTCTAGGCCCCTTTCTTCCATCTTGAATGCAGGATTGCATATATGCAATACTGTGAAACAAGAACATTCTGCCTCTAAAACAATTTTGCTCACACTTCCACCTGCTCACCCTGCCACATCATCTGCCTCCTGGAGCAGCCCAGCCTGGCCAAGGGGTGGATGGGGCCAGGCTGAATGAATGAATGAATGAATGAATGAATGAATGAATGAATGAATGAATGAATGAATGAATGAATGGGGCCTTATACATACTTCTAGAATTAGTCCAAGCACAGTAATTTTTTTTCCCTACAGGTTAAAGACTGCTGATTAGCTGCTTACTTTTTAGAAAGTTCTCTGTCCTTAGTATTTACACGAGTCTTTTTCTGACCTGCCGTAAGCCCGTTAGTCCAAACCAGGTAAGGAGTCTAATTTTACAGCTGGAGATAGTGTAACACTGTTACTAGTTGATACTTGCTATGTCATTGCATTCTAGGATTATGTAATAAACAAAAGAACTGCCTCATAGAAGAGAAGGACTTATTAATTACAATGCAGTAGTGATCTTGTTTTTGGTGTTATTATTGCATATGTATATCTGCCTTTGCATTGTTAGTTCTAGAAGATACTGTCTACAGGTATTGCTGACAATTAAAAAAAAAAAATAAAAAATTACAATTCTTATTTATTCTTGGAAATATATTTCTTTGCTTGCTATGAATCAGTTAATACTGAGGCACGATATTTTGCTGTGCTAGTGCACTTTATTGAATGTATCAAAGTACATAAGACATATTGATATTGGAACAAGTAAACACAGAAACAAAGACTGTGTCTAAAAAACCATTCCAAAGTTTTAGGAAGGAAGGATTATTATAGAATTCTGAGACTGCCTGATACAAGAAGAAAGTGGTTTAGGCAGATTCACATCATTTGACTTAACACACTCATTCTATATAAAAGAATTTAATCTCCAAGACTGGCAAGCCGAATTTTTAACAGGAACACTACTACGCAAATCAAAGAGCACTTCTGTTGTCATGCTATGTACTAACTGCCAGACACTTGTTTGCTTTACAAAATATGCATTAATTTATCAAATTACCCCGCAAAATAAACAAAACTGAAGAAAACCTATGCATTTAAAGTGGTTAGGATTTGTCAAAGAAAAAATAGGAAAGGTTCAAAAGTAGCAAATCCAATTTTTGGTTCTTCAGAAACAAGCTCATTTCAGGTAAAAGCTATTAGCTACTGCTCTCTAAAGAAAATACAATTGATAATGTTCAGTGTTACAAATAAGAACTAATTTTGAAAAGATAACTAGTGGATTTCATGATGGCATGACTACATGAGCGGATGAGGAAAATGCTTGATGTCATCTACCTTAAGGTCAGCAGAGACTTGGACATAGTCCCCATCATATCCTTCTTTTCAAATTCAAAATGTGTGGATTTGAAAGGTGGACTGATGAACAAAGTTTAGTCTAGTCATACCTTGAGAGTGGTGGTCATTGGCTCAATGTCTGGCTAGAGAAGTAACAAGTGGTGCTCCTCAGGGGTCAGTACTGGGACCAATGCTCTTTAATATCTTCAGCAGTGACATTGACAGTGGGATCAAGTACATTCTGATCAAGTTTGTGGATGACAGCAAGCTATGTGATAAGGTGAAGATGACTGAGGGATGGGATGCCACTGAGAGAGACTTAGCCAGCCTTTGTCAGTGGGACAAGGAGAAGCTCATGAGGTTCAAAAAATCCAAGTGCAGGGTACTGCACATGGGTAATGGCAACCAACCCCTTGTATCAGCACAAGTTGAAGGATGTCAGGACAGAGAACAGCCCTGCCACAATGGGCATAGGGATACTAGGAAATAGCAAGTGGACATGAAGTAGCAGTGTGTACCCTCACAGCCCAGAAAGCCACTCCTGTCCTGGACTGCACCAAAAGAATCGTGGTCAGCAGGTCAAGGTAGATGATCCTGCCCCTCTGCTCTGCCTTGGTGAGACCACATCTGGAGTACTCCATCCTGAATGCAACCCTAGCATACTGCTGACCGTCCCTGTTTTGTATCGTCAGAAAAGTGTTACTATTGCCATGAAGTGACATATTACCTTTCATTAACCCTTACGTTTCCTAGATGATTGTGTTTTTTCTCCTTTTGTGACATCCATTCGTCACCCTCTCAGTTGGAGGACTGATAGGATTGAGATCTTACTTCTTCACAAGTGATCTTACTTCTTTAGAAGTTTAAAGCAACTATTTCTTCTTCCTGGTGATTATAGCGATAGTGAATCTTTCAACTGAAATGTAAAACTCGGGGGTGTTGTAGAATAAATAGAGTAGATATGCTAAGCCAGTTTAAGTGACAACACTTTTCGGGAAGAGAGGATAAAGATAAGGAATGAAGCAAGTCATTAATCTAGGCAAAAGTGAAAAAAAAAAAAAAATCAGGGGAGCAGAAAAATGAATAGATAGGGCACGCACGAATCAATAGCAGGACTGTCATTAAACTCAAAAGGAGGCAAGTTTTGTTCCCTAAAGAAGGACAATTTTTGCAATGACCCTCATTGTCCACTTTGCATCATATCTCTTTGAAATTCTAGGCCCCTTTCTTCCATCTTGAATGCAGGATTGCATATATGCAATACTGTGAAACAAGAACATTCTGCCTCTAAAACAATTTTGCTCACACTTCCACCTGCTCACCCTGCCACATCATCTGCCTCCTGGAGCAGCCCAGCCTGGCCAAGGGGTGGATGGGGCCAGGCTGAATGAATGAATGAATGAATGAATGAATGAATGAATGAATGAATGAATGAATGAATGAATGAATGGGGCCTTATACATACTTCTAGAATTAGTCCAAGCACAGTAATTTTTTTTCCCTACAGGTTAAAGACTGCTGATTAGCTGCTTACTTTTTAGAAAGTTCTCTGTCCTTAGTATTTACACGAGTCTTTTTCTGACCTGCCGTAAGCCCGTTAGTCCAAACCAGGTAAGGAGTCTAATTTTACAGCTGGAGATAGTGTAACACTGTTACTAGTTGATACTTGCTATGTCATTGCATTCTAGGATTATGTAATAAACAAAAGAACTGCCTCATAGAAGAGAAGGACTTATTAATTACAATGCAGTAGTGATCTTGTTTTTGGTGTTATTATTGCATATGTATATCTGCCTTTGCATTGTTAGTTCTAGAAGATACTGTCTACAGGTATTGCTGACAATTAAAAAAAAAAAATAAAAAATTACAATTCTTATTTATTCTTGGAAATATATTTCTTTGCTTGCTATGAATCAGTTAATACTGAGGCACGATATTTTGCTGTGCTAGTGCACTTTATTGAATGTATCAAAGTACATAAGACATATTGATATTGGAACAAGTAAACACAGAAACAAAGACTGTGTCTAAAAAACCATTCCAAAGTTTTAGGAAGGAAGGATTATTATAGAATTCTGAGACTGCCTGATACAAGAAGAAAGTGGTTTAGGCAGATTCACATCATTTGACTTAACACACTCATTCTATATAAAAGAATTTAATCTCCAAGACTGGCAAGCCGAATTTTTAACAGGAACACTACTACGCAAATCAAAGAGCACTTCTGTTGTCATGCTATGTACTAACTGCCAGACACTTGTTTGCTTTACAAAATATGCATTAATTTATCAAATTACCCCGCAAAATAAACAAAACTGAAGAAAACCTATGCATTTAAAGTGGTTAGGATTTGACAAAGAAAAAATAGAAAAGGTTCAAAAGTAGCAAATCCAATTTTTGGTTCTTCAGAAACAAGCTCATTTCAGGTAAAAGCTATTAGCTACTGCTCTCTAAAGAAAATACAATTGATAATGTTCAGTGTTACAAATAAGAACTAATTTTGAAAAGATAACTAGTGGATTTCATGATGGCATGACTACATGAGCGGATGAGGAAAATGCTTGATGTCATCTACCTTAAGGTCAGCAGAGACTTGGACATAGTCCCCATCATATCCTTCTTTTCAAATTCAAAATGTGTGGATTTGAAAGGTGGACTGATGAACAAAGTTTAGTCTAGTCATACCTTGAGAGTGGTGGTCATTGGCTCAATGTCTGGCTAGAGAAGTAACAAGTGGTGCTCCTCAGGGGTCAGTACTGGGACCAATGCTCTTTAATATCTTCAGCAGTGACATTGACAGTGGGATCAAGTACATTCTGATCAAGTTTGTGGATGACAGCAAGCTATGTGATAAGGTGAAGATGACTGAGGGATGGGATGCCACTGAGAGAGACTTAGCCAGCCTTTGTCAGTGGGACAAGGAGAAGCTCATGAGGTTCAAAAAATTCAAGTGCAGGGTACTGCACATGGGTAATGGCAACCAACCCCTTGTATCAGCACAAGTTGAAGGATGTCAGGACAGAGAACAGCCCTGCCACAATGGGCATAGGGATACTAGGAAATAGCAAGTGGACATGAAGTAGCAGTGTGTACCCTCACAGCCCAGAAAGCCACTCCTGTCCTGGACTGCACCAAAAGAATCGTGGTCAGCAGGTCAAGGTAGATGATCCTGCCCCTCTGCTCTGCCTTGGTGAGACCACATCTGGAGTACTCCATCCTGAATGCAACCCTAGCATACTGCTGACCGTCCCTGTTTTGTATCGTCAGAAAAGTGTTACTATTGCCATGAAGTGACATATTACCTTTCATTAACCCTTACGTTTCCTAGATGATTGTGTTTTTTCTCCTTTTGTGACATCCATTCGTCACCCTCTCAGTTGGAGGACTGATAGGATTGAGATCTTACTTCTTCACAAGTGATCTTACTTCTTTAGAAGTTTAAAGCAACTATTTCTTCTTCCTGGTGATTATAGCGATAGTGAATCTTTCAACTGAAATGTAAAACTCGGGGGTGTTGTAGAATAAATAGAGTAGATATGCTAAGCCAGTTTAAGTGACAACACTTTTCGGGAAGAGAGGATAAAGATAAGGAATGAAGCAAGTCATTAATCTAGGCAAAAGTGAAAAAAAAAAAAAAATCAGGGGAGCAGAAAAATGAATAGATAGGGCACGCACAAATCAATAGCAGGACTGTCATTAAACTCAAAAGGAGGCAAGTTTTGTTCCCTAAAGAAGGACAATTTTTGCAATGACCCTCATTGTCCACTTTGCATCATATCTCTTTGAAATTCTAGGCCCCTTTCTTCCATCTTGAATGCAGGATTGCATATATGCAATACTGTGAAACAAGAACATTCTGCCTCTAAAACAATTTTGCTCACACTTCCACCTGCTCACCCTGCCACATCATCTGCCTCCTGGAGCAGCCCAGCCTGGCCAAGGGGTGGATGGGGCCAGGCTGAATGAATGAATGAATGAATGAATGAATGAATGAATGAATGAATGAATGAATGAATGAATGAATGGGGCCTTATACATACTTCTAGAATTAGTCCAAGCACAGTAATTTTTTTTCCCTACAGGTTAAAGACTGCTGATTAGCTGCTTACTTTTTAGAAAGTTCTCTGTCCTTAGTATTTACACGAGTCTTTTTCTGACCTGCCGTAAGCCCGTTAGTCCAAACCAGGTAAGGAGTCTAATTTTACAGCTGGAGATAGTGTAACACTGTTACTAGTTGATACTTGCTATGTCATTGCATTCTAGGATTATGTAATAAACAAAAGAACTGCCTCATAGAAGAGAAGGACTTATTAATTACAATGCAGTAGTGATCTTGTTTTTGGTGTTATTATTGCATATGTATATCTGCCTTTGCATTGTTAGTTCTAGAAGATACTGTCTACAGGTATTGCTGACAATTAAAAAAAAAAAATAAAAAATTACAATTCTTATTTATTCTTGGAAATATATTTCTTTGCTTGCTATGAATCAGTTAATACTGAGGCACGATATTTTGCTGTGCTAGTGCACTTTATTGAATGTATCAAAGTACATAAGACATATTGATATTGGAACAAGTAAACACAGAAACAAAGACTGTGTCTAAAAAACCATTCCAAAGTTTTAGGAAGGAAGGATTATTATAGAATTCTGAGACTGCCTGATACAAGAAGAAAGTGGTTTAGGCAGATTCACATCATTTGACTTAACACACTCATTCTATATAAAAGAATTTAATCTCCAAGACTGGCAAGCCGAATTTTTAACAGGAACACTACTACGCAAATCAAAGAGCACTTCTGTTGTCATGCTATGTACTAACTGCCAGACACTTGTTTGCTTTACAAAATATGCATTAATTTATCAAATTACCCCGCAAAATAAACAAAACTGAAGAAAACCTATGCATTTAAAGTGGTTAGGATTTGACAAAGAAAAAATAGAAAAGGTTCAAAAGTAGCAAATCCAATTTTTGGTTCTTCAGAAACAAGCTCATTTCAGGTAAAAGCTATTAGCTACTGCTCTCTAAAGAAAATACAATTGATAATGTTCAGTGTTACAAATAAGAACTAATTTTGAAAAGATAACTAGTGGATTTCATGATGGCATGACTACATGAGCGGATGAGGAAAATGCTTGATGTCATCTACCTTAAGGTCAGCAGAGACTTGGACATAGTCCCCATCATATCCTTCTTTTCAAATTCAAAATGTGTGGATTTGAAAGGTGGACTGATGAACAAAGTTTAGTCTAGTCATACCTTGAGAGTGGTGGTCATTGGCTCAATGTCTGGCTAGAGAAGTAACAAGTGGTGCTCCTCAGGGGTCAGTACTGGGACCAATGCTCTTTAATATCTTCAGCAGTGACATTGACAGTGGGATCAAGTACATTCTGATCAAGTTTGTGGATGACAGCAAGCTATGTGATAAGGTGAAGATGACTGAGGGATGGGATGCCACTGAGAGAGACTTAGCCAGCCTTTGTCAGTGGGACAAGGAGAAGCTCATGAGGTTCAAAAAATTCAAGTGCAGGGTACTGCACATGGGTAATGGCAACCAACCCCTTGTATCAGCACAAGTTGAAGGATGTCAGGACAGAGAACAGCCCTGCCACAATGGGCATAGGGATACTAGGAAATAGCAAGTGGACATGAAGTAGCAGTGTGTACCCTCACAGCCCAGAAAGCCACTCCTGTCCTGGACTGCACCAAAAGAATCGTGGTCAGCAGGTCAAGGTAGATGATCCTGCCCCTCTGCTCTGCCTTGGTGAGACCACATCTGGAGTACTCCATCCTGAATGCAACCCTAGCATACTGCTGACCGTCCCTGTTTTGTATCGTCAGAAAAGTGTTACTATTGCCATGAAGTGACATATTACCTTTCATTAACCCTTACGTTTCCTAGATGATTGTGTTTTTTCTCCTTTTGTGACATCCATTCGTCACCCTCTCAGTTGGAGGACTGATAGGATTGAGATCTTACTTCTTCACAAGTGATCTTACTTCTTTAGAAGTTTAAAGCAACTATTTCTTCTTCCTGGTGATTATAGCGATAGTGAATCTTTCAACTGAAATGTAAAACTCGGGGGTGTTGTAGAATAAATAGAGTAGATATGCTAAGCCAGTTTAAGTGACAACACTTTTCGGGAAGAGAGGATAAAGATAAGGAATGAAGCAAGTCATTAATCTAGGCAAAAGTGAAAAAAAAAAAAAAATCAGGGGAGCAGAAAAATGAATAGATAGGGCACGCACGAATCAATAGCAGGACTGTCATTAAACTCAAAAGGAGGCAAGTTTTGTTCCCTAAAGAAGGACAATTTTTGCAATGACCCTCATTGTCCACTTTACATCATATCTCTTTGAAATTCTAGGCCCCTTTCTTCCATCTTGAATGCAGGATTGCATATATGCAATACTGTGAAACAAGAACATTCTGCCTCTAAAACAATTTTGCTCACACTTCCACCTGCTCACCCTGCCACATCATCTGCCTCCTGGAGCAGCCCAGCCTGGCCAAGGGGTGGATGGGGCCAGGCTGAATGAATGAATGAATGAATGAATGAATGAATGAATGAATGAATGAATGAATGAATGAATGAATGGGGCCTTATACATACTTCTAGAATTAGTCCAAGCACAGTAATTTTTTTTCCCTACAGGTTAAAGACTGCTGATTAGCTGCTTACTTTTTAGAAAGTTCTCTGTCCTTAGTATTTACACGAGTCTTTTTCTGACCTGCCGTAAGCCCGTTAGTCCAAACCAGGTAAGGAGTCTAATTTTACAGCTGGAGATAGTGTAACACTGTTACTAGTTGATACTTGCTATGTCATTGCATTCTAGGATTATGTAATAAACAAAAGAACTGCCTCATAGAAGAGAAGGACTTATTAATTACAATGCAGTAGTGATCTTGTTTTTGGTGTTATTATTGCATATGTATATCTGCCTTTGCATTGTTAGTTCTAGAAGATACTGTCTACAGGTATTGCTGACAATTAAAAAAAAAAAATAAAAAATTACAATTCTTATTTATTCTTGGAAATATATTTCTTTGCTTGCTATGAATCAGTTAATACTGAGGCACGATATTTTGCTGTGCTAGTGCACTTTATTGAATGTATCAAAGTACATAAGACATATTGATATTGGAACAAGTAAACACAGAAACAAAGACTGTGTCTAAAAAACCATTCCAAAGTTTTAGGAAGGAAGGATTATTATAGAATTCTGAGACTGCCTGATACAAGAAGAAAGTGGTTTAGGCAGATTCACATCATTTGACTTAACACACTCATTCTATATAAAAGAATTTAATCTCCAAGACTGGCAAGCCGAATTTTTAACAGGAACACTACTACGCAAATCAAAGAGCACTTCTGTTGTCATGCTATGTACTAACTGCCAGACACTTGTTTGCTTTACAAAATATGCATTAATTTATCAAATTACCCCGCAAAATAAACAAAACTGAAGAAAACCTATGCATTTAAAGTGGTTAGGATTTGACAAAGAAAAAATAGGAAAGGTTCAAAAGTAGCAAATCCAATTTTTGGTTCTTCAGAAACAAGCTCATTTCAGGTAAAAGCTATTAGCTACTGCTCTCTAAAGAAAATACAATTGATAATGTTCAGTGTTACAAATAAGAACTAATTTTGAAAAGATAACTAGTGGATTTCATGATGGCATGACTACATGAGCGGATGAGGAAAATGCTTGATGTCATCTACCTTAAGGTCAGCAGAGACTTGGACATAGTCCCCATCATATCCTTCTTTTCAAATTCAAAATGTGTGGATTTGAAAGGTGGACTGATGAACAAAGTTTAGTCTAGTCATACCTTGAGAGTGGTGGTCATTGGCTCAATGTCTGGCTAGAGAAGTAACAAGTGGTGCTCCTCAGGGGTCGCTCTTTAATATCTTCAGCAGTGACATTGACAGTGGGATCAAGTACATTCTCATCAAGTTTGTGGATGACAGCAAGCTATGTGATAAGGTGAAGATGACTGAGGGATGGGATGCCACTGAGAGAGACTTAGCCAGCCTTTGTCAGTGGGACAAGGAGAAGCTCATGAGGTTCAAAAAATCCAAGTGCAGGGTACTGCACATGGGTAATGGCAACCAACCCCTTGTATCAGCACAAGTTGAAGGATGTCAGGACAGAGAACAGCCCTGCCACAATGGGCATAGGGATACTAGGAAATAGCAAGTGGACATGAAGTAGCAGTGTGTACCCTCACAGCCCAGAAAGCCACTCCTGTCCTGGACTGCACCAAAAGAATCGTGGTCAGCAGGTCAAGGTAGATGATCCTGCCCCTCTGCTCTGCCTTGGTGAGACCACATCTGGAGTACTCCATCCTGAATGCAACCCTAGCATACTGCTGACCGTCCCTGTTTTGTATCGTCAGAAAAGTGTTACTATTGCCATGAAGTGACATATTACCTTTCATTAACCCTTACGTTTCCGAGATGATTGTGTTTTTTCTCCTTTTGTGACATCCATTCGTCACCCTCTCAGTTGGAGGACTGATAGGATTGAGATCTTACTTCTTCACAAGTGATCTTACTTCTTTAGAAGTTTAAAGCAACTATTTCTTCTTCCTGGTGATTATAGCGATAGTGAATCTTTCAACTGAAATGTAAAACTCGGGGGTGTTGTAGAATAAATAGAGTAGATATGCTAAGCCAGTTTAAGTGACAACACTTTTCGGGAAGAGAGGATAAAGATAAGGAATGAAGCAAGTCATTAATCTAGGCAAAAGTGAAAAAAAAAAAAAAATCAGGGGAGCAGAAAAATGAATAGATAGGGCACGCACGAATCAATAGCAGGACTGTCATTAAACTCAAAAGGAGGCAAGTTTTGTTCCCTAAAGAAGGACAATTTTTGCAATGACCCTCATTGTCCACTTTGCATCATATCTCTTTGAAATTCTAGGCCCCTTTCTTCCATCTTGAATGCAGGATTGCATATATGCAATACTGTGAAACAAGAACATTCTGCCTCTAAAACAATTTTGCTCACACTTCCACCTGCTCACCCTGCCACATCATCTGCCTCCTGGAGCAGCCCAGCCTGGCCAAGGGGTGGATGGGGCCAGGCTGAATGAATGAATGAATGAATGAATGAATGAATGAATGAATGAATGAATGAATGAATGAATGGGGCCTTATACATACTTCTAGAATTAGTCCAAGCACAGTAATTTTTTTTCCCTACAGGTTAAAGACTGCTGATTAGCTGCTTACTTTTTAGAAAGTTCTCTGTCCTTAGTATTTACACGAGTCTTTTTCTGACCTGCCGTAAGCCCGTTAGTCCAAACCAGGTAAGGAGTCTAATTTTACAGCTGGAGATAGTGTAACACTGTTACTAGTTGATACTTGCTATGTCATTGCATTCTAGGATTATGTAATAAACAAAAGAACTGCCTCATAGAAGAGAAGGACTTATTAATTACAATGCAGTAGTGATCTTGTTTTTGGTGTTATTATTGCATATGTATATCTGCCTTTGCATTGTTAGTTCTAGAAGATACTGTCTACAGGTATTGCTGACAATTAAAAAAAAAAAATAAAAAATTACAATTCTTATTTATTCTTGGAAATATATTTCTTTGCTTGCTATGAATCAGTTAATACTGAGGCACGATATTTTGCTGTGCTAGTGCACTTTATTGAATGTATCAAAGTACATAAGACATATTGATATTGGAACAAGTAAACACAGAAACAAAGACTGTGTCTAAAAAACCATTCCAAAGTTTTAGGAAGGAAGGATTATTATAGAATTCTGAGACTGCCTGATACAGGAAGAAAGTGGTTTAGGCAGATTCACATCATTTGACTTAACACACTCATTCTATATAAAAGAATTTAATCTCCAAGACTGGCAAGCCGAATTTTTAACAGGAACACTACTACGCAAATCAAAGAGCACTTCTGTTGTCATGCTATGTACTAACTGCCAGACACTTGTTTGCTTTACAAAATATGCATTAATTTATCAAATTACCCCGCAAAATAAACAAAACTGAAGAAAACCTATGCATTTAAAGTGGTTAGGATTTGACAAAGAAAAAATAGAAAAGGTTCAAAAGTAGCAAATCCAATTTTTGGTTCTTCAGAAACAAGCTCATTTCAGGTAAAAGCTATTAGCTACTGCTCTCTAAAGAAAATACAATTGATAATGTTCAGTGTTACAAATAAGAACTAATTTTGAAAAGATAACTAGTGGATTTCATGATGGCATGACTACATGAGCGGATGAGGAAAATGCTTGATGTCATCTACCTTAAGGTCAGCAGAGACTTGGACATAGTCCCCATCATATCCTTCTTTTCAAATTCAAAATGTGTGGATTTGAAAGGTGGACTGATGAACAAAGTTTAGTCTAGTCATACCTTGAGAGTGGTGGTCATTGGCTCAATGTCTGGCTAGAGAAGTAACAAGTGGTGCTCCTCAGGGGTCAGTACTGGGACCAATGCTCTTTAATATCTTCAGCAGTGACATTGACAGTGGGATCAAGTACATTCTGATCAAGTTTGTGGATGACAGCAAGCTATGTGATAAGGTGAAGATGACTGAGGGATGGGATGCCACTGAGAGAGACTTAGCCAGCCTTTGTCAGTGGGACAAGGAGAAGCTCATGAGGTTCAAAAAATCCAAGTGCAGGGTACTGCACATGGGTAATGGCAACCAACCCCTTGTATCAGCACAAGTTGAAGGATGTCAGGACAGAGAACAGCCCTGCCACAATGGGCATAGGGATACTAGGAAATAGCAAGTGGACATGAAGTAGCAGTGTGTACCCTCACAGCCCAGAAAGCCACTCCTGTCCTGGACTGCACCAAAAGAATCGTGGTCAGCAGGTCAAGGTAGATGATCCTGCCCCTCTGCTCTGCCTTGGTGAGACCACATCTGGAGTACTCCATCCTGAATGCAACCCTAGCATACTGCTGACCGTCCCTGTTTTGTATCGTCAGAAAAGTGTTACTATTGCCATGAAGTGACATATTACCTTTCATTAACCCTTACGTTTCCTAGATGATTGTGTTTTTTCTCCTTTTGTGACATCCATTCGTCACCCTCTCAGTTGGAGGACTGATAGGATTGAGATCTTACTTCTTCACAAGTGATCTTACTTCTTTAGAAGTTTAAAGCAACTATTTCTTCTTCCTGGTGATTATAGCGATAGTGAATCTTTCAACTGAAATGTAAAACTCGGGGGTGTTGTAGAATAAATAGAGTAGATATGCTAAGCCAGTTTAAGTGACAACACTTTTCGGGAAGAGAGGATAAAGATAAGGAATGAAGCAAGTCATTAATCTAGGCAAAAGTGAAAAAAAAAAAAAAAATCAGGGGAGCAGAAAAATGAATAGATAGGGCACGCACGAATCAATAGCAGGACTGTCATTAAACTCAAAAGGAGGCAAGTTTTGTTCCCTAAAGAAGGACAATTTTTGCAATGACCCTCATTGTCCACTTTGCATCATATCTCTTTGAAATTCTAGGCCCCTTTCTTCCATCTTGAATGCAGGATTGCATATATGCAATACTGTGAAACAAGAACATTCTGCCTCTAAAACAATTTTGCTCACACTTCCACCTGCTCACCCTGCCACATCATCTGCCTCCTGGAGCAGCCCAGCCTGGCCAAGGGGTGGATGGGGCCAGGCTGAATGAATGAATGAATGAATGAATGAATGAATGAATGAATGAATGAATGAATGAATGAATGAATGAATGGGGCCTTATACATACTTCTAGAATTAGTCCAAGCACAGTAATTTTTTTTCCCTACAGGTTAAAGACTGCTGATTAGCTGCTTACTTTTTAGAAAGTTCTCTGTCCTTAGTATTTACACGAGTCTTTTTCTGACCTGCCGTAAGCCCGTTAGTCCAAACCAGGTAAGGAGTCTAATTTTACAGCTGGAGATAGTGTAACACTGTTACTAGTTGATACTTGCTATGTCATTGCATTCTAGGATTATGTAATAAACAAAAGAACTGCCTCATAGAAGAGAAGGACTTATTAATTACAATGCAGTAGTGATCTTGTTTTTGGTGTTATTATTGCATATGTATATCTGCCTTTGCATTGTTAGTTCTAGAAGATACTGTCTACAGGTATTGCTGACAATTAAAAAAAAAAAATAAAAAATTACAATTCTTATTTATTCTTGGAAATATATTTCTTTGCTTGCTATGAATCAGTTAATACTGAGGCACGATATTTTGCTGTGCTAGTGCACTTTATTGAATGTATCAAAGTACATAAGACATATTGATATTGGAACAAGTAAACACAGAAACAAAGACTGTGTCTAAAAAACCATTCCAAAGTTTTAGGAAGGAAGGATTATTATAGAATTCTGAGACTGCCTGATACAAGAAGAAAGTGGTTTAGGCAGATTCACATCATTTGACTTAACACACTCATTCTATATAAAAGAATTTAATCTCCAAGACTGGCAAGCCAAATTTTTAACAGGAACACTACTACGCAAATCAAAGAGCACTTCTGTTGTCATGCTATGTACTAACTGCCAGACACTTGTTTGCTTTACAAAATATGCATTAATTTATCAAATTACCCCGCAAAATAAACAAAACTGAAGAAAACCTATGCATTTAAAGTGGTTAGGATTTGACAAAGAAAAAATAGGAAAGGTTCAAAAGTAGCAAATCCAATTTTTGGTTCTTCAGAAACAAGCTCATTTCAGGTAAAAGCTATTAGCTACTGCTCTCTAAAGAAAATACAATTGATAATGTTCAGTGTTACAAATAAGAACTAATTTTGAAAAGTTAACTAGTGGATTTCATGATGGCATGACTACATGAGCGGATGAGGAAAATGCTTGATGTCATCTACCTTAAGGTCAGCAGAGACTTGGACATAGTCCCCATCATATCCTTCTTTTCAAATTCAAAATGTGTGGATTTGAAAGGTGGACTGATGAACAAAGTTTAGTCTAGTCATACCTTGAGAGTGGTGGTCATTGGCTCAGTGTCTGGCTAGAGAAGTAACAAGTGGTGCTCCTCAGGGGTCGCTCTTTAATATCTTCAGCAGTGACATTGACAGTGGGATCAAGTACATTCTCATCAAGTTTGTGGATGACAGCAAGCTATGTGATAAGGTGAAGATGACTGAGGGATGGGATGCCAGTGAGAGAGACTTAGCCAGCCTTTGTCAGTGGGACAAGGAGAAGCTCATGAGGTTCAAAAAATCCAAGTGCAGGGTACTGCACATGGGTAATGGCAACCAACCCCTTGTATCAGCACAAGTTGAAGGATGTCAGGACAGAGAACAGCCCTGCCACAATGGGCATAGGGATACTAGGAAATAGCAAGTGGACATGAAGTAGCAGTGTGTACCCTCACAGCCCAGAAAGCCACTCCTGTCCTGGACTGCACCAAAAGAATCGTGGTCAGCAGGTCAAGGTAGATGATCCTGCCCCTCTGCTCTGCCTTGGTGAGACCACATCTGGAGTACTCCATCCTGAATGCAACCCTAGCATACTGCTGACCGTCCCTGTTTTGTATCGTCAGAAAAGTGTTACTATTGCCATGAAGTGACATATTAACTTTCATTAACCCTTACGTTTCCTAGATGATTGTGTTTTTTCTCCTTTTGTGACATCCATTCGTCACCCTCTCAGTTGGAGGACTGATAGGATTGAGATCTTACTTCTTCACAAGTGATCTTACTTCTTTAGAAGTTTAAAGCAACTATTTCTTCTTCCTGGTGATTATAGCGATAGTGAATCTTTCAACTGAAATGTAAAACTCGGGGGTGTTGTAGAATAAATAGAGTAGATATGCTAAGCCAGTTTAAGTGACAACACTTTTCGGGAAGAGAGGATAAAGATAAGGAATGAAGCAAGTCATTAATCTAGGCAAAAGTGAAAAAAAAAAAAAAAATCAGGGGAGCAGAAAAATGAATAGATAGGGCACGCACGAATCAATAGCAGGACTGTCATTAAACTCAAAAGGAGGCAAGTTTTGTTCCCTAAAGAAGGACAATTTTTGCAATGACCCTCATTGTCCACTTTGCATCATATCTCTTTGAAATTCTAGGCCCCTTTCTTCCATCTTGAATGCAGGATTGCATATATGCAATACTGTGAAACAAGAACATTCTGCCTCTAAAACAATTTTGCTCACACTTCCACCTGCTCACCCTGCCACATCATCTGCCTCCTGGAGCAGCCCAGCCTGGCCAAGGGGTGGATGGGGCCAGGCTGAATGAATGAATGAATGAATGAATGAATGAATGAATGAATGAATGAATGAATGAATGAATGAATGAATGAATGGGGCCTTATACATACTTCTAGAATTAGTCCAAGCACAGTAATTTTTTTTCCCTACAGGTTAAAGACTGCTGATTAGCTGCTTACTTTTTAGAAAGTTCTCTGTCCTTAGTATTTACACGAGTCTTTTTCTGACCTGCCGTAAGCCCGTTAGTCCAAACCAGGTAAGGAGTCTAATTTTACAGCTGGAGATAGTGTAACACTGTTACTAGTTGATACTTGCTATGTCATTGCATTCTAGGATTATGTAATAAACAAAAGAACTGCCTCATAGAAGAGAAGGACTTATTAATTACAATGCAGTAGTGATCTTGTTTTTGGTGTTATTATTGCATATGTATATCTGCCTTTGCATTGTTAGTTCTAGAAGATACTGTCTACAGGTATTGCTGACAATTAAAAAAAAAAAAAAAAAAATTACAATTCTTATTTATTCTTGGAAATATATTTCTTTGCTTGCTATGAATCAGTTAATACTGAGGCACGATATTTTGCTGTGCTAGTGCACTTTATTGAATGTATCAAAGTACATAAGACATATTGATATTGGAACAAGTAAACACAGAAACAAAGACTGTGTCTAAAAAACCATTCCAAAGTTTTAGGAAGGAAGGATTATTATAGAATTCTGAGACTGCCTGATACAAGAAGAAAGTGGTTTAGGCAGATTCACATCATTTGACTTAACACACTCATTCTATATAAAAGAATTTAATCTCCAAGACTGGCAAGCCGAATTTTTAACAGGAACACTACTACGCAAATCAAAGAGCACTTCTGTTGTCATGCTATGTACTAACTGCCAGACACTTGTTTGCTTTACAAAATATGCATTAATTTATCAAATTACCCCGCAAAATAAACAAAACTGAAGAAAACCTATGCATTTAAAGTGGTTAGGATTTGTCAAAGAAAAAATAGGAAAGGTTCAAAAGTAGCAAATCCAATTTTTGGTTCTTCAGAAACAAGCTCATTTCAGGTAAAAGCTATTAGCTACTGCTCTCTAAAGAAAATACAATTGATAATGTTCAGTGTTATAAATAAGAACTAATTTTGAAAAGTTAACTAGTGGATTTCATGATGGCATGACTACATGAGCGGATGAGGAAAATGCTTGATGTCATCTACCTTAAGGTCAGCAGAGACTTGGACATAGTCCCCATCATATCCTTCTTTTCAAATTCAAAATGTGTGGATTTGAAAGGTGGACTGATGAACAAAGTTTAGTCTAGTCATACCTTGAGAGTGGTGGTCATTGGCTCAGTGTCTGGCTAGAGAAGTAACAAGTGGTGCTCCTCAGGGGTCGCTCTTTAATATCTTCAGCAGTGACATTGACAGTGGGATCAAGTACATTCTCATCAAGTTTGTGGATGACAGCAAGCTATGTGATAAGGTGAAGATGACTGAGGGATGGGATGCCAGTGAGAGAGACTTAGCCAGCCTTTGTCAGTGGGACAAGGAGAAGCTCATGAGGTTCAAAAAATCCAAGTGCAGGGTACTGCACATGGGTAATGGCAACCAACCCCTTGTATCAGCACAAGTTGAAGGATGTCAGGACAGAGAACAGCCCTGCCACAATGGGCATAGGGATACTAGGAAATAGCAAGTGGACATGAAGTAGCAGTGTGTACCCTCACAGCCCAGAAAGCCACTCCTGTCCTGGACTGCACCAAAAGAATCGTGGTCAGCAGGTCAAGGTAGATGATCCTGCCCCTCTGCTCTGCCTTGGTGAGACCACATCTGGAGTACTCCATCCTGAATGCAACCCTAGCATACTGCTGACCGTCCCTGTTTTGTATCGTCAGAAAAGTGTTACTATTGCCATGAAGTGACATATTACCTTTCATTAACCCTTACGTTTCCTAGATGATTGTGTTTTTTCTCCTTTTGTGACATCCATTCGTCACCCTCTCAGTTGGAGGACTGATAGGTTTGAGATCTTACTTCTTCACAAGTGATCTTACTTCTTTAGAAGTTTAAAGCAACTATTTCTTCTTCCTGGTGATTATAGCGATAGTGAATCTTTCAACTGAAATGTAAAACTCGGGGGTGTTGTAGAATAAATAGAGTAGATATGCTAAGCCAGTTTAAGTGACAACACTTTTCGGGAAGAGAGGATAAAGATAAGGAATGAAGCAAGTCATTAATCTAGGCAAAAGTGAAAAAAAAAAAAAAATCAGGGGAGCAGAAAAATGAATAGATAGGGCACGCACGAATCAATAGCAGGACTGTCATTAAACTCAAAAGGAGGCAAGTTTTGTTCCCTAAAGAAGGACAATTTTTGCAATGACCCTCATTGTCCACTTTGCATCATATCTCTTTGAAATTCTAGGCCCCTTTCTTCCATCTTGAATGCAGGATTGCATATATGCAATACTGTGAAACAAGAACATTCTGCCTCTAAAACAATTTTGCTCACACTTCCACCTGCTCACCCTGCCACATCATCTGCCTCCTGGAGCAGCCCAGCCTGGCCAAGGGGTGGATGGGGCCAGGCTGAATGAATGAATGAATGAATGAATGAATGAATGAATGAATGAATGAATGGGGCCTTATACATACTTCTAGAATTAGTCCAAGCACAGTAATTTTTTTTCCCTACAGGTTAAAGACTGCTGATTAGCTGCTTACTTTTTAGAAAGTTCTCTGTCCTTAGTATTTACACGAGTCTTTTTCTGACCTGCCGTAAGCCCGTTAGTCCAAACCAGGTAAGGAGTCTAATTTTACAGCTGGAGATAGTGTAACACTGTTACTAGTTGATACTTGCTATGTCATTGCATTCTAGGATTATGTAATAAACAAAAGAACTGCCTCATAGAAGAGAAGGACTTATTAATTACAATGCAGTAGTGATCTTGTTTTTGGTGTTATTATTGCATATGTATATCTGCCTTTGCATTGTTAGTTCTAGAAGATACTGTCTACAGGTATTGCTGACAATTAAAAAAAAAAAATAAAAAATTACAATTCTTATTTATTCTTGGAAATATATTTCTTTGCTTGCTATGAATCAGTTAATACTGAGGCACGATATTTTGCTGTGCTAGTGCACTTTATTGAATGTATCAAAGTACATAAGACATATTGATATTGTAACAAGTAAACACAGAAACAAAGACTGTGTCTAAAAAACCATTCCAAAGTTTTAGGAAGGAAGGATTATTATAGAATTCTGAGACTGCCTGATACAAGAAGAAAGTGGTTTAGGCAGATTCACATCATTTGACTTAACACACTCATTCTATATAAAAGAATTTAATCTCCAAGACTGGCAAGCCGAATTTTTAACAGGAACACTACTACGCAAATCAAAGAGCACTTCTGTTGTCATGCTATGTACTAACTGCCAGACACTTGTTTGCTTTACAAAATATGCATTAATTTATCAAATTACCCCGCAAAATAAACAAAACTGAAGAAAACCTATGCATTTAAAGTGGTTAGGATTTGACAAAGAAAAAATAGGAAAGGTTCAAAAGTAGCAAATCCAATTTTTGGTTCTTCAGAAACAAGCTCATTTCAGGTAAAAGCTATTAGCTACTGCTCTCTAAAGAAAATACAATTGATAATGTTCAGTGTTACAAATAAGAACTAATTTTGAAAAGTTAACTAGTGGATTTCATGATGGCATGACTACATGAGCGGATGAGGAAAATGCTTGATGTCATCTACCTTAAGGTCAGCAGAGACTTGGACATAGTCCCCATCATATCCTTCTTTTCAAATTCAAAATGTGTGGATTTGAAAGGTGGACTGATGAACAAAGTTTAGTCTAGTCATACCTTGAGAGTGGTGGTCATTGGCTCAGTGTCTGGCTAGAGAAGTAACAAGTGGTGCTCCTCAGGGGTCGCTCTTTAATATCTTCAGCAGTGACATTGACAGTGGGATCAAGTACATTCTCATCAAGTTTGTGGATGACAGCAAGCTATGTGATAAGGTGAAGATGACTGAGGGATGGGATGCCAGTGAGAGAGACTTAGCCAGCCTTTGTCAGTGGGACAAGGAGAAGCTCATGAGGTTCAAAAAATCCAAGTGCAGGGTACTGCACATGGGTAATGGCAACCAACCCCTTGTATCAGCACAAGTTGAAGGATGTCAGGACAGAGAACAGCCCTGCCACAATGGGCATAGGGATACTAGGAAATAGCAAGTGGACATGAAGTAGCAGTGTGTACCCTCACAGCCCAGAAAGCCACTCCTGTCCTGGACTGCACCAAAAGAATCGTGGTCAGCAGGTCAAGGTAGATGATCCTGCCCCTCTGCTCTGCCTTGGTGAGACCACATCTGGAGTACTCCATCCTGAATGCAACCCTAGCATACTGCTGACCGTCCCTGTTTTGTATCGTCAGAAAAGTGTTACTATTGCCATGAAGTGACATATTACCTTTCATTAACCCTTACGTTTCCTAGATGATTGTGTTTTTTCTCCTTTTGTGACATCCATTCGTCACCCTCTCAGTTGGAGGACTGATAGGATTGAGATCTTACTTCTTCACAAGTGATCTTACTTCTTTAGAAGTTTAAAGCAACTATTTCTTCTTCCTGGTGATTATAGCGATAGTGAATCTTTCCACTGAAATGTAAAACTCGGGGGTGTTGTAGAATAAATAGAGTAGATATGCTAAGCCAGTTTAAGTGACAACACTTTTCGGGAAGAGAGGATAAAGATAAGGAATGAAGCAAGTCATTAATCTGAGCAAAAGTGAAAAAAAAAAAAAAAAATCAGGGGAGCAGAAAAATGGGCACGCACGAATCAATAGCAGGACTGTCATTAAACTCAAAAGGAGGCAAGTTTTGTTCCCTAAAGAAGGACAATTTTTGCAATGACCCTCATTGTCCACTTTGCATCATATCTCTTTGAAATTCTAGGCCCCTTTCTTCCATCTTGAATGCAGGATTGCATATATGCAATACTGTGAAACAAGAACATTCTGCCTCTAAAACAATTTTGCTCACACTTCCACCTGCTCACCCTGCCACATCATCTGCCTCCTGGAGCAGCCCAGCCTGGCCAAGGGGTGGATGGGGCCAGGCTGAATGAATGAATGAATGAATGAATGAATGAATGAATGAATGAATGAATGAATGAATGAATGGGGCCTTATACATACTTCTAGAATTAGTCCAAGCACAGTAATTTTTTTTCCCTACAGGTTAAAGACTGCTGATTAGCTGCTTACTTTTTAGAAAGTTCTCTGTCCTTAGTATTTACACGAGTCTTTTTCTGACCTGCCGTAAGCCCGTTAGTCCAAACCAGGTAAGGAGTCTAATTTTACAGCTGGAGATAGTGTAACACTGTTACTAGTTGATACTTGCTATGTCATTGCATTCTAGGATTATGTAATAAACAAAAGAACTGCCTCATAGAAGAGAAGGACTTATTAATTACAATGCAGTAGTGATCTTGTTTTTGGTGTTATTATTGCATATGTATATCTGCCTTTGCATTGTTAGTTCTAGAAGATACTGTCTACAGGTATTGCTGACAATTAAAAAAAAAAAATAAAAAATTACAATTCTTATTTATTGGAAATATATTTCTTTGCTTGCTATGAATCAGTTAATACTGAGGCACGATATTTTGCTGTGCTAGTGCACTTTATTGAATGTATCAAAGTACATAAGACATATTGATATTGGAACAAGTAAACACAGAAACAAAGACTGTGTCTAAAAAACCATTCCAAAGTTTTAGGAAGGAAGGATTATTATAGAATTCTGAGACTGCCTGATACAAGAAGAAAGTGGTTTAGGCAGATTCACATCATTTGACTTAACACACTCATTCTATATAAAAGAATTTAATCTCCAAGACTGGCAAGCCGAATTTTTAACAGGAACACTACTACGCAAATCAAAGAGCACTTCTGTTGTCATGCTATGTACTAACTGCCAGACACTTGTTTGCTTTACAAAATATGCATTAATTTATCAAATTACCCCGCAAAATAAACAAAACTGAAGAAAACCTATGCATTTAAAGTGGTTAGGATTTGACAAAGAAAAAATAGGAAAGGTTCAAAAGTAGCAAATCCAATTTTTGGTTCTTCAGAAACAAGCTCATTTCAGGTAAAAGCTATTAGCTACTGCTCTCTAAAGAAAATACAATTGATAATGTTCAGTGTTACAAATAAGAACTAATTTTGAAAAGTTAACTAGTGGATTTCATGATGGCATGACTACATGAGCGGATGAGGAAAATGCTTGATGTCATCTACCTTAAGGTCAGCAGAGACTTGGACATAGTCCCCATCATATCCTTCTTTTCAAATTCAAAATGTGTGGATTTGAAAGGTGGACTGATGAACAAAGTTTAGTCTAGTCATACCTTGAGAGTGGTGGTCATTGGCTCAGTGTCTGGCTAGAGAAGTAACAAGTGGTGCTCCTCAGGGGTCGCTCTTTAATATCTTCAGCAGTGACATTGACAGTGGGATCAAGTACATTCTCATCAAGTTTGTGGATGACAGCAAGCTATGTGATAAGGTGAAGATGACTGAGGGATGGGATGCCAGTGAGAGAGACTTAGCCAGCCTTTGTCAGTGGGACAAGGAGAAGCTCATGAGGTTCAAAAAATCCAAGTGCAGGGTACTGCACATGGGTAATGGCAACCAACCCCTTGTATCAGCACAAGTTGAAGGATGTCAGGACAGAGAACAGCCCTGCCACAATGGGCATAGGGATACTAGGAAATAGCAAGTGGACATGAAGTAGCAGTGTGTACCCTCACAGCCCAGAAAGCCACTCCTGTCCTGGACTGCACCAAAAGAATCGTGGTCAGCAGGTCAAGGTAGATGATCCTGCCCCTCTGCTCTGCCTTGGTGAGACCACATCTGGAGTACTCCATCCTGAATGCAACCCTAGCATACTGCTGACCGTCCCTGTTTTGTATCGTCAGAAAAGTGTTACTATTGCCATGAAGTGACATATTACCTTTCATTAACCCTTACGTTTCCTAGATGATTGTGTTTTTTCTCCTTTTGTGACATCCATTCGTCACCCTCTCAGTTGGAGGACTGATAGGATTGAGATCTTACTTCTTCACAAGTGATCTTACTTCTTTAGAAGTTTAAAGCAACTATTTCTTCTTCCTGGTGATTATAGCGATAGTGAATCTTTCAACTGAAATGTAAAACTCGGGGGTGTTGTAGAATAAATAGAGTAGATATGCTAAGCCAGTTTAAGTGACAACACTTTTCGGGAAGAGAGGATAAAGATAAGGAATGAAGCAAGTCATTAATCTAGGCAAAAGTGAAAAAAAAAAAAAAATCAGGGGAGCAGAAAAATGAATAGATAGGGCACGCACAAATCAATAGCAGGACTGTCATTAAACTCAAAAGGAGGCAAGTTTTGTTCCCTAAAGAAGGACAATTTTTGCAATGACCCTCATTGTCCACTTTGCATCATATCTCTTTGAAATTCTAGGCCCCTTTCTTCCATCTTGAATGCAGGATTGCATATATGCAATACTGTGAAACAAGAACATTCTGCCTCTAAAACAATTTTGCTCACACTTCCACCTGCTCACCCTGCCACATCATCTGCCTCCTGGAGCAGCCCAGCCTGGCCAAGGGGTGGATGGGGCCAGGCTGAATGAATGAATGAATGAATGAATGAATGAATGAATGAATGAATGAATGAATGAATGAATGGGGCCTTATACATACTTCTAGAATTAGTCCAAGCACAGTAATTTTTTTTCCCTACAGGTTAAAGACTGCTGATTAGCTGCTTACTTTTTAGAAAGTTCTCTGTCCTTAGTATTTACACGAGTCTTTTTCTGACCTGCCGTAAGCCCGTTAGTCCAAACCAGGTAAGGAGTCTAATTTTACAGCTGGAGATAGTGTAACACTGTTACTAGTTGATACTTGCTATGTCATTGCATTCTAGGATTATGTAATAAACAAAAGAACTGCCTCATAGAAGAGAAGGACTTATTAATTACAATGCAGTAGTGATCTTGTTTTTGGTGTTATTATTGCATATGTATATCTGCCTTTGCATTGTTAGTTCTAGAAGATACTGTCTACAGGTATTGCTGACAATTAAAAAAAAAAAATAAAAAATTACAATTCTTATTTATTCTTGGAAATATATTTCTTTGCTTGCTATGAATCAGTTAATACTGAGGCACGATATTTTGCTGTGCTAGTGCACTTTATTGAATGTATCAAAGTACATAAGACATATTGATATTGGAACAAGTAAACACAGAAACAAAGACTGTGTCTAAAAAACCATTCCAAAGTTTTAGGAAGGAAGGATTATTATAGAATTCTGAGACTGCCTGATACAAGAAGAAAGTGGTTTAGGCAGATTCACATCATTTGACTTAACACACTCATTCTATATAAAAGAATTTAATCTCCAAGACTGGCAAGCCGAATTTTTAACAGGAACACTACTACGCAAATCAAAGAGCACTTCTGTTGTCATGCTATGTACTAACTGCCAGACACTTGTTTGCTTTACAAAATATGCATTAATTTATCAAATTACCCCGCAAAATAAACAAAACTGAAGAAAACCTATGCATTTAAAGTGGTTAGGATTTGACAAAGAAAAAATAGGAAAGGTTCAAAAGTAGCAAATCCAATTTTTGGTTCTTCAGAAACAAGCTCATTTCAGGTAAAAGCTATTAGCTACTGCTCTCTAAAGAAAATACAATTGATAATGTTCAGTGTTACAAATAAGAACTAATTTTGAAAAGTTAACTAGTGGATTTCATGATGGCATGACTACATGAGCGGATGAGGAAAATGCTTGATGTCATCTACCTTAAGGTCAGCAGAGACTTGGACATAGTCCCCATCATATCCTTCTTTTCAAATTCAAAATGTGTGGATTTGAAAGGTGGACTGATGAACAAAGTTTAGTCTAGTCATACCTTGAGAGTGGTGGTCATTGGCTCAGTGTCTGGCTAGAGAAGTAACAAGTGGTGCTCCTCAGGGGTCGCTCTTTAATATCTTCAGCAGTGACATTGACAGTGGGATCAAGTACATTCTCATCAAGTTTGTGGATGACAGCAAGCTATGTGATAAGGTGAAGATGACTGAGGGATGGGATGCCAGTGAGAGAGACTTAGCCAGCCTTTGTCAGTGGGACAAGGAGAAGCTCATGAGGTTCAAAAAATCCAAGTGCAGGGTACTGCACATGGGTAATGGCAACCAACCCCTTGTATCAGCACAAGTTGAAGGATGTCAGGACAGAGAACAGCCCTGCCACAATGGGCATAGGGATACTAGGAAATAGCAAGTGGACATGAAGTAGCAGTGTGTACCCTCACAGCCCAGAAAGCCACTCCTGTCCTGGACTGCACCAAAAGAATCGTGGTCAGCAGGTCAAGGTAGATGATCCTGCCCCTCTGCTCTGCCTTGGTGAGACCACATCTGGAGTACTCCATCCTGAATGCAACCCTAGCATACTGCTGACCGTCCCTGTTTTGTATCGTCAGAAAAGTGTTACTATTGCCATGAAGTGACATATTACCTTTCATTAACCCTTACGTTTCCTAGATGATTGTGTTTTTTCTCCTTTTGTGACATCCATTCGTCACCCTCTCAGTTGGAGGACTGATAGGATTGAGATCTTACTTCTTCACAAGTGATCTTACTTCTTTAGAAGTTTAAAGCAACTATTTCTTCTTCCTGGTGATTATAGCGATAGTGAATCTTTCAACTGAAATGTAAAACTCGGGGGTGTTGTAGAATAAATAGAGTAGATATGCTAAGCCAGTTTAAGTGACAACACTTTTCGGGAAGAGAGGATAAAGATAAGGAATGAAGCAAGTCATTAATCTAGGCAAAAGTGAAAAAAAAAAAAAAATCAGGGGAGCAGAAAAATGAATAGATAGGGCACGCACAAATCAATAGCAGGACTGTCATTAAACTCAAAAGGAGGCAAGTTTTGTTCCCTAAAGAAGGACAATTTTTGCAATGACCCTCATTGTCCACTTTGCATCATATCTCTTTGAAATTCTAGGCCCCTTTCTTCCATCTTGAATGCAGGATTGCATATATGCAATACTGTGAAACAAGAACATTCTGCCTCTAAAACAATTTTGCTCACACTTCCACCTGCTCACCCTGCCACATCATCTGCCTCCTGGAGCAGCCCAGCCTGGCCAAGGGGTGGATGGGGCCAGGCTGAATGAATGAATGAATGAATGAATGAATGAATGAATGAATGAATGAATGAATGAATGAATGAATGGGGCCTTATACATACTTCTAGAATTAGTCCAAGCACAGTAATTTTTTTTCCCTACAGGTTAAAGACTGCTGATTAGCTGCTTACTTTTTAGAAAGTTCTCTGTCCTTAGTATTTACACGAGTCTTTTTCTGACCTGCCGTAAGCCCGTTAGTCCAAACCAGGTAAGGAGTCTAATTTTACAGCTGGAGATAGTGTAACACTGTTACTAGTTGATACTTGCTATGTCATTGCATTCTAGGATTATGTAATAAACAAAAGAACTGCCTCATAGAAGAGAAGGACTTATTAATTACAATGCAGTAGTGATCTTGTTTTTGGTGTTATTATTGCATATGTATATCTGCCTTTGCATTGTTAGTTCTAGAAGATACTGTCTACAGGTATTGCTGACAATTAAAAAAAAAAAATAAAAAATTACAATTCTTATTTATTCTTGGAAATATATTTCTTTGCTTGCTATGAATCAGTTAATACTGAGGCACGATATTTTGCTGTGCTAGTGCACTTTATTGAATGTATCAAAGTACATAAGACATATTGATATTGGAACAAGTAAACACAGAAACAAAGACTGTGTCTAAAAAACCATTCCAAAGTTTTAGGAAGGAAGGATTATTATAGAATTCTGAGACTGCCTGATACAAGAAGAAAGTGGTTTAGGCAGATTCACATCATTTGACTTAACACACTCATTCTATATAAAAGAATTTAATCTCCAAGACTGGCAAGCCGAATTTTTAACAGGAACACTACTACGCAAATCAAAGAGCACTTCTGTTGTCATGCTATGTACTAACTGCCAGACACTTGTTTGCTTTACAAAATATGCATTAATTTATCAAATTACCCCGCAAAATAAACAAAACTGAAGAAAACCTATGCATTTAAAGTGGTTAGGATTTGACAAAGAAAAAATAGGAAAGGTTCAAAAGTAGCAAATCCAATTTTTGGTTCTTCAGAAACAAGCTCATTTCAGGTAAAAGCTATTAGCTACTGCTCTCTAAAGAAAATACAATTGATAATGTTCAGTGTTACAAATAAGAACTAATTTTGAAAAGTTAACTAGTGGATTTCATGATGGCATGACTACATGAGCGGATGAGGAAAATGCTTGATGTCATCTACCTTAAGGTCAGCAGAGACTTGGACATAGTCCCCATCATATCCTTCTTTTCAAATTCAAAATGTGTGGATTTGAAAGGTGGACTGATGAACAAAGTTTAGTCTAGTCATACCTTGAGAGTGGTGGTCATTGGCTCAGTGTCTGGCTAGAGAAGTAACAAGTGGTGCTCCTCAGGGGTCGCTCTTTAATATCTTCAGCAGTGACATTGACAGTGGGATCAAGTACATTCTCATCAAGTTTGTGGATGACAGCAAGCTATGTGATAAGGTGAAGATGACTGAGGGATGGGATGCCAGTGAGAGAGACTTAGCCAGCCTTTGTCAGTGGGACAAGGAGAAGCTCATGAGGTTCAAAAAATCCAAGTGCAGGGTACTGCACATGGGTAATGGCAACCAACCCCTTGTATCAGCACAAGTTGAAGGATGTCAGGACAGAGAACAGCCCTGCCACAATGGGCATAGGGATACTAGGAAATAGCAAGTGGACATGAAGTAGCAGTGTGTACCCTCACAGCCCAGAAAGCCACTCCTGTCCTGGACTGCACCAAAAGAATCGTGGTCAGCAGGTCAAGGTAGATGATCCTGCCCCTCTGCTCTGCCTTGGTGAGACCACATCTGGAGTACTCCATCCTGAATGCAACCCTAGCATACTGCTGACCGTCCCTGTTTTGTATCGTCAGAAAAGTGTTACTATTGCCATGAAGTGACATATTACCTTTCATTAACCCTTACGTTTCCGAGATGATTGTGTTTTTTCTCCTTTTGTGACATCCATTCGTCACCCTCTCAGTTGGAGGACTGATAGGATTGAGATCTTACTTCTTCACAAGTGATCTTACTTCTTTAGAAGTTTAAAGCAACTATTTCTTCTTCCTGGTGATTATAGCGATAGTGAATCTTTCAACTGAAATGTAAAACTCGGGGGTGTTGTAGAATAAATAGAGTAGATATGCTAAGCCAGTTTAAGTGACAACACTTTTCGGGAAGAGAGGATAAAGATAAGGAATGAAGCAAGTCATTAATCTAGGCAAAAGTGAAAAAAAAAAAAAAAATCAGGGGAGCAGAAAAATGAATAGATAGGGCACGCACGAATCAATAGCAGGACTGTCATTAAACTCAAAAGGAGGCAAGTTTTGTTCCCTAAAGAAGGACAATTTTTGCAATGACCCTCATTGTCCACTTTGCATCATATCTCTTTGAAATTCTAGGCCCCTTTCTTCCATCTTGAATGCAGGATTGCATATATGCAATACTGTGAAACAAGAACATTCTGCCTCTAAAACAATTTTGCTCACACTTCCACCTGCTCACCCTGCCACATCATCTGCCTCCTGGAGCAGCCCAGCCTGGCCAAGGGGTGGATGGGGCCAGGCTGAATGAATGAATGAATGAATGAATGAATGAATGAATGAATGAATGAATGAATGAATGGGGCCTTATACATACTTCTAGAATTAGTCCAAGCACAGTAATTTTTTTTCCCTACAGGTTAAAGACTGCTGATTAGCTGCTTACTTTTTAGAAAGTTCTCTGTCCTTAGTATTTACACGAGTCTTTTTCTGACCTGCCGTAAGCCCGTTAGTCCAAACCAGGTAAGGAGTCTAATTTTACAGCTGGAGATAGTGTAACACTGTTACTAGTTGATACTTGCTATGTCATTGCATTCTAGGATTATGTAATAAACAAAAGAACTGCCTCATAGAAGAGAAGGACTTATTAATTACAATGCAGTAGTGATCTTGTTTTTGGTGTTATTATTGCATATGTATATCTGCCTTTGCATTGTTAGTTCTAGAAGATACTGTCTACAGGTATTGCTGACAATTAAAAAAAAAAAATAAAAAATTACAATTCTTATTTATTCTTGGAAATATATTTCTTTGCTTGCTATGAATCAGTTAATACTGAGGCACGATATTTTGCTGTGCTAGTGCACTTTATTGAATGTATCAAAGTACATAAGACATATTGATATTGGAACAAGTAAACACAGAAACAAAGACTGTGTCTAAAAAACCATTCCAAAGTTTTAGGAAGGAAGGATTATTATAGAATTCTGAGACTGCCTGATACAAGAAGAAAGTGGTTTAGGCAGATTCACATCATTTGACTTAACACACTCATTCTATATAAAAGAATTTAATCTCCAAGACTGGCAAGCCGAATTTTTAACAGGAACACTACTACGCAAATCAAAGAGCACTTCTGTTGTCATGCTATGTACTAACTGCCAGACACTTGTTTGCTTTACAAAATATGCATTAATTTATCAAATTACCCCGCAAAATAAACAAAACTGAAGAAAACCTATGCATTTAAAGTGGTTAGGATTTGACAAAGAAAAAATAGGAAAGGTTCAAAAGTAGCAAATCCAATTTTTGGTTCTTCAGAAACAAGCTCATTTCAGGTAAAAGCTATTAGCTACTGCTATGTAAAGAAAATACAATTGATAATGTTCAGTGTTACAAATAAGAACTAATTTTGAAAAGTTAACTAGTGGATTTCATGATGGCATGACTACATGAGCGGATGAGGAAAATGCTTGATGTCATCTACCTTAAGGTCAGCAGAGACTTGGACATAGTCCCCATCATATCCTTCTTTTCAAATTCAAAATGTGTGGATTTGAAAGGTGGACTGATGAACAAAGTTTAGTCTAGTCATACCTTGAGAGTGGTGGTCATTGGCTCAGTGTCTGGCTAGAGAAGTAACAAGTGGTGCTCCTCAGGGGTCGCTCTTTAATATCTTCAGCAGTGACATTGACAGTGGGATCAAGTACATTCTCATCAAGTTTGTGGATGACAGCAAGCTATGTGATAAGGTGAAGATGACTGAGGGATGGGATGCCAGTGAGAGAGACTTAGCCAGCCTTTGTCAGTGGGACAAGGAGAAGCTCATGAGGTTCAAAAAATCCAAGTGCAGGGTACTGCACATGGGTAATGGCAACCAACCCCTTGTATCAGCACAAGTTGAAGGATGTCAGGACAGAGAACAGCCCTGCCACAATGGGCATAGGGATACTAGGAAATAGCAAGTGGACATGAAGTAGCAGTGTGTACCCTCACAGCCCAGAAAGCCACTCCTGTCCTGGACTGCACCAAAAGAATCGTGGTCAGCAGGTCAAGGTAGATGATCCTGCCCCTCTGCTCTGCCTTGGTGAGACCACATCTGGAGTACTCCATCCTGAATGCAACCCTAGCATACTGCTGACCGTCCCTGTTTTGTATCGTCAGAAAAGTGTTACTATTGCCATGAAGTGACATATTACCTTTCATTAACCCTTACGTTTCCTAGATGATTGTGTTTTTTCTCCTTTTGTGACATCCATTCGTCACCCTCTCAGTTGGAGGACTGATAGGATTGAGATCTTACTTCTTCACAAGTGATCTTACTTCTTTAGAAGTTTAAAGCAACTATTTCTTCTTCCTGGTGATTATAGCGATAGTGAATCTTTCAACTGAAATGTAAAACTCGGGGGTGTTGTAGAATAAATAGAGTAGATATGCTAAGCCAGTTTAAGTGACAACACTTTTCGGGAAGAGAGGATAAAGATAAGGAATGAAGCAAGTCATTAATCTGAGCAAAAGTGAAAAAAAAAAAAAAAAATCAGGGGAGCAGAAAAATGGGCACGCACGAATCAATAGCAGGACTGTCATTAAACTCAAAAGGAGGCAAGTTTTGTTCCCTAAAGAAGGACAATTTTTGCAATGACCCTCATTGTCCACTTTGCATCATATCTCTTTGAAATTCTAGGCCCCTTTCTTCCATCTTGAATGCAGGATTGCATATATGCAATACTGTGAAACAAGAACATTCTGCCTCTAAAACAATTTTGCTCACACTTCCACCTGCTCACCCTGCCACATCATCTGCCTCCTGGAGCAGCCCAGCCTGGCCAAGGGGTGGATGGGGCCAGGCTGAATGAATGAATGAATGAATGAATGAATGAATGAATGAATGAATGGGGCCTTATACATACTTCTAGAATTAGTCCAAGCACAGTAATTTTTTTTCCCTACAGGTTAAAGACTGCTGATTAGCTGCTTACTTTTTAGAAAGTTCTCTGTCCTTAGTATTTACACGAGTCTTTTTCTGACCTGCCGTAAGCCCGTTAGTCCAAACCAGGTAAGGAGTCTAATTTTACAGCTGGAGATAGTGTAACACTGTTACTAGTTGATACTTGCTATGTCATTGCATTCTAGGATTATGTAATAAACAAAAGAACTGCCTCATAGAAGAGAAGGACTTATTAATTACAATGCAGTAGTGATCTTGTTTTTGGTGTTATTATTGCATATGTATATCTGCCTTTGCATTGTTAGTTCTAGAAGATACTGTCTACAGGTATTGCTGACAATTAAAAAAAAAAAATAAAAAATTACAATTCTTATTTATTGGAAATATATTTCTTTGCTTGCTATGAATCAGTTAATACTGAGGCACGATATTTTGCTGTGCTAGTGCACTTTATTGAATGTATCAAAGTACATAAGACATATTGATATTGGAACAAGTAAACACAGAAACAAAGACTGTGTCTAAAAAACCATTCCAAAGTTTTAGGAAGGAAGGATTATTATAGAATTCTGAGACTGCCTGATACAAGAAGAAAGTGGTTTAGGCAGATTCACATCATTTGACTTAACACACTCATTCTATATAAAAGAATTTAATCTCCAAGACTGGCAAGCCGAATTTTTAACAGGAACACTACTACGCAAATCAAAGAGCACTTCTGTTGTCATGCTATGTACTAACTGCCAGACACTTGTTTGCTTTACAAAATATGCATTAATTTATCAAATTACCCCACAAAATAAACAAAACTGAAGAAAACCTATGCATTTAAAGTGGTTAGGATTTGACAAAGAAAAAATAGGAAAGGTTCAAAAGTAGCAAATCCAATTTTTGGTTCTTCAGAAACAAGCTCATTTCAGGTAAAAGCTATTAGCTACTGCTCTCTAAAGAAAATACAATTGATAATGTTCAGTGTTACAAATAAGAACTAATTTTGAAAAGTTAACTAGTGGATTTCATGATGGCATGACTACATGAGCAGATGAGGAAAATGCTTGATGTCATCTACCTTAAGGTCAGCAGAGACTTGGACATAGTCCCCATCATATCCTTCTTTTCAAATTCAAAATGTGTGGATTTGAAAGGTGGACTGATGAACAAAGTTTAGTCTAGTCATACCTTGAGAGTGGTGGTCATTGGCTCAGTGTCTGGCTAGAGAAGTAACAAGTGGTGCTCCTCAGGGGTCGCTCTTTAATATCTTCAGCAGTGACATTGACAGTGGGATCAAGTACATTCTCATCAAGTTTGTGGATGACAGCAAGCTATGTGATAAGGTGAAGATGACTGAGGGATGGGATGCCACTGAGAGAGACTTAGCCAGCCTTTGTCAGTGGGACAAGGAGAAGCTCATGAGGTTCAAAAAATCCAAGTGCAGGGTACTGCACATGGGTAATGGCAACCAACCCCTTGTATCAGCACAAGTTGAAGGATGTCAGGACAGAGAACAGCCCTGCCACAATGGGCATAGGGATACTAGGAAATAGCAAGTGGACATGAAGTAGCAGTGTGTACCCTCACAGCCCAGAAAGCCACTCCTGTCCTGGACTGCACCAAAAGAATCGTGGTCAGCAGGTCAAGGTAGATGATCCTGCCCCTCTGCTCTGCCTTGGTGAGACCACATCTGGAGTACTCCATCCTGAATGCAACCCTAGCATACTGCTGACCGTCCCTGTTTTGTATCGTCAGAAAAGTGTTACTATTGCCATGAAGTGACATATTACCTTTCATTAACCCTTACGTTTCCGAGATGATTGTGTTTTTTCTCCTTTTGTGACATCCATTCGTCACCCTCTCAGTTGGAGGACTGATAGGATTGAGATCTTACTTCTTCACAAGTGATCTTACTTCTTTAGAAGTTTAAAGCAACTATTTCTTCTTCCTGGTGATTATAGCGATAGTGAATCTTTCAACTGAAATGTAAAACTCGGGGGTGTTGTAGAATAAATAGAGTAGATATGCTAAGCCAGTTTAAGTGACAACACTTTTCGGGAAGAGAGGATAAAGATAAGGAATGAAGCAAGTCATTAATCTAGGCAAAAGTGAAAAAAAAAAAAAAATCAGGGGAGCAGAAAAATGAATAGATAGGGCACGCACAAATCAATAGCAGGACTGTCATTAAACTCAAAAGGAGGCAAGTTTTGTTCCCTAAAGAAGGACAATTTTTGCAATGACCCTCATTGTCCACTTTGCATCATATCTCTTTGAAATTCTAGGCCCCTTTCTTCCATCTTGAATGCAGGATTGCATATATGCAATACTGTGAAACAAGAACATTCTGCCTCTAAAACAATTTTGCTCACACTTCCACCTGCTCACCCTGCCACATCATCTGCCTCCTGGAGCAGCCCAGCCTGGCCAAGGGGTGGATGGGGCCAGGCTGAATGAATGAATGAATGAATGAATGAATGAATGAATGAATGAATGAATGAATGAATGAATGAATGGGGCCTTATACATACTTCTAGAATTAGTCCAAGCACAGTAATTTTTTTTCCCTACAGGTTAAAGACTGCTGATTAGCTGCTTACTTTTTAGAAAGTTCTCTGTCCTTAGTATTTACACGAGTCTTTTTCTGACCTGCCGTAAGCCCGTTAGTCCAAACCAGGTAAGGAGTCTAATTTTACAGCTGGAGATAGTGTAACACTGTTACTAGTTGATACTTGCTATGTCATTGCATTCTAGGATTATGTAATAAACAAAAGAACTGCCTCATAGAAGAGAAGGACTTATTAATTACAATGCAGTAGTGATCTTGTTTTTGGTGTTATTATTGCATATGTATATCTGCCTTTGCATTGTTAGTTCTAGAAGATACTGTCTACAGGTATTGCTGACAATTAAAAAAAAAAAATAAAAAATTACAATTCTTATTTATTCTTGGAAATATATTTCTTTGCTTGCTATGAATCAGTTAATACTGAGGCACGATATTTTGCTGTGCTAGTGCACTTTATTGAATGTATCAAAGTACATAAGACATATTGATATTGGAACAAGTAAACACAGAAACAAAGACTGTGTCTAAAAAACCATTCCAAAGTTTTAGGAAGGAAGGATTATTATAGAATTCTGAGACTGCCTGATACAAGAAGAAAGTGGTTTAGGCAGATTCACATCATTTGACTTAACACACTCATTCTATATAAAAGAATTTAATCTCCAAGACTGGCAAGCCGAATTTTTAACAGGAACACTACTACGCAAATCAAAGAGCACTTCTGTTGTCATGCTATGTACTAACTGCCAGACACTTGTTTGCTTTACAAAATATGCATTAATTTATCAAATTACCCCGCAAAATAAACAAAACTGAAGAAAACCTATGCATTTAAAGTGGTTAGGATTTGACAAAGAAAAAATAGGAAAGGTTCAAAAGTAGCAAATCCAATTTTTGGTTCTTCAGAAACAAGCTCATTTCAGGTAAAAGCTATTAGCTACTGCTCTCTAAAGAAAATACAATTGATAATGTTCAGTGTTACAAATAAGAACTAATTTTGAAAAGTTAACTAGTGGATTTCATGATGGCATGACTACATGAGCGGATGAGGAAAATGCTTGATGTCATCTACCTTAAGGTCAGCAGAGACTTGGACATAGTCCCCATCATATCCTTCTTTTCAAATTCAAAATGTGTGGATTTGAAAGGTGGACTGATGAACAAAGTTTAGTCTAGTCATACCTTGAGAGTGGTGGTCATTGGCTCAGTGTCTGGCTAGAGAAGTAACAAGTGGTGCTCCTCAGGGGTCGCTCTTTAATATCTTCAGCAGTGACATTGACAGTGGGATCAAGTACATTCTCATCAAGTTTGTGGATGACAGCAAGCTATGTGATAAGGTGAAGATGACTGAGGGATGGGATGCCAGTGAGAGAGACTTAGCCAGCCTTTGTCAGTGGGACAAGGAGAAGCTCATGAGGTTCAAAAAATCCAAGTGCAGGGTACTGCACATGGGTAATGGCAACCAACCCCTTGTATCAGCACAAGTTGAAGGATGTCAGGACAGAGAACAGCCCTGCCACAATGGGCATAGGGATACTAGGAAATAGCAAGTGGACATGAAGTAGCAGTGTGTACCCTCACAGCCCAGAAAGCCACTCCTGTCCTGGACTGCACCAAAAGAATCGTGGTCAGCAGGTCAAGGTAGATGATCCTGCCCCTCTGCTCTGCCTTGGTGAGACCACATCTGGAGTACTCCATCCTGAATGCAACCCTAGCATACTGCTGACCGTCCCTGTTTTGTATCGTCAGAAAAGTGTTACTATTGCCATGAAGTGACATATTACCTTTCATTAACCCTTACGTTTCCGAGATGATTGTGTTTTTTCTCCTTTTGTGACATCCATTCGTCACCCTCTCAGTTGGAGGACTGATAGGATTGAGATCTTACTTCTTCACAAGTGATCTTACTTCTTTAGAAGTTTAAAGCAACTATTTCTTCTTCCTGGTGATTATAGCGATAGTGAATCTTTCAACTGAAATGTAAAACTCGGGGGTGTTGTAGAATAAATAGAGTAGATATGCTAAGCCAGTTTAAGTGACAACACTTTTCGGGAAGAGAGGATAAAGATAAGGAATGAAGCAAGTCATTAATCTAGGCAAAAGTGAAAAAAAAAAAAAAAATCAGGGGAGCAGAAAAATGAATAGATAGGGCACGCACGAATCAATAGCAGGACTGTCATTAAACTCAAAAGGAGGCAAGTTTTGTTCCCTAAAGAAGGACAATTTTTGCAATGACCCTCATTGTCCACTTTGCATCATATCTCTTTGAAATTCTAGGCCCCTTTCTTCCATCTTGAATGCAGGATTGCATATATGCAATACTGTGAAACAAGAACATTCTGCCTCTAAAACAATTTTGCTCACACTTCCACCTGCTCACCCTGCCACATCATCTGCCTCCTGGAGCAGCCCAGCCTGGCCAAGGGGTGGATGGGGCCAGGCTGAATGAATGAATGAATGAATGAATGAATGAATGAATGAATGAATGAATGAATGAATGAATGAATGGGGCCTTATACATACTTCTAGAATTAGTCCAAGCACAGTAATTTTTTTTCCCTACAGGTTAAAGACTGCTGATTAGCTGCTTACTTTTTAGAAAGTTCTCTGTCCTTAGTATTTACACGAGTCTTTTTCTGACCTGCCGTAAGCCCGTTAGTCCAAACCAGGTAAGGAGTCTAATTTTACAGCTGGAGATAGTGTAACACTGTTACTAGTTGATACTTGCTATGTCATTGCATTCTAGGATTATGTAATAAACAAAAGAACTGCCTCATAGAAGAGAAGGACTTATTAATTACAATGCAGTAGTGATCTTGTTTTTGGTGTTATTATTGCATATGTATATCTGCCTTTGCATTGTTAGTTCTAGAAGATACTGTCTACAGGTATTGCTGACAATTAAAAAAAAAAAATAAAAAATTACAATTCTTATTTATTCTTGGAAATATATTTCTTTGCTTGCTATGAATCAGTTAATACTGAGGCACGATATTTTGCTGTGCTAGTGCACTTTATTGAATGTATCAAAGTACATAAGACATATTGATATTGGAACAAGTAAACACAGAAACAAAGACTGTGTCTAAAAAACCATTCCAAAGTTTTAGGAAGGAAGGATTATTATAGAATTCTGAGACTGCCTGATACAAGAAGAAAGTGGTTTAGGCAGATTCACATCATTTGACTTAACACACTCATTCTATATAAAAGAATTTAATCTCCAAGACTGGCAAGCCGAATTTTTAACAGGAACACTACTACGCAAATCAAAGAGCACTTCTGTTGTCATGCTATGTACTAACTGCCAGACACTTGTTTGCTTTACAAAATATGCATTAATTTATCAAATTACCCCGCAAAATAAACAAAACTGAAGAAAACCTATGCATTTAAAGTGGTTAGGATTTGACAAAGAAAAAATAGAAAAGGTTCAAAAGTAGCAAATCCAATTTTTGGTTCTTCAGAAACAAGCTCATTTCAGGTAAAAGCTATTAGCTACTGCTATGTAAAGAAAATACAATTGATAATGTTCAGTGTTACAAATAAGAACTAATTTTGAAAAGTTAACTAGTGGATTTCATGATGGCATGACTACATGAGCGGATGAGGAAAATGCTTGATGTCATCTACCTTAAGGTCAGCAGAGACTTGGACATAGTCCCCATCATATCCTTCTTTTCAAATTCAAAATGTGTGGATTTGAAAGGTGGACTGATGAACAAAGTTTAGTCTAGTCATACCTTGAGAGTGGTGGTCATTGGCTCAATGTCTGGCTAGAGAAGTAACAAGTGGTGCTCCTCAGGGGTCGCTCTTTAATATCTTCAGCAGTGACATTGACAGTGGGATCAAGTACATTCTCATCAAGTTTGTGGATGACAGCAAGCTATGTGATAAGGTGAAGATGACTGAGGGATGGGATGCCAGTGAGAGAGACTTAGCCAGCCTTTGTCAGTGGGACAAGGAGAAGCTCATGAGGTTCAAAAAATCCAAGTGCAGGGTACTGCACATGGGTAATGGCAACCAACCCCTTGTATCAGCACAAGTTGAAGGATGTCAGGACAGAGAACAGCCCTGCCACAATGGGCATAGGGATACTAGGAAATAGCAAGTGGACATGAAGTAGCAGTGTGTACCCTCACAGCCCAGAAAGCCACTCCTGTCCTGGACTGCACCAAAAGAATCGTGGTCAGCAGGTCAAGGTAGATGATCCTGCCCCTCTGCTCTGCCTTGGTGAGACCACATCTGGAGTACTCCATCCTGAATGCAACCCTAGCATACTGCTGACCGTCCCTGTTTTGTATCGTCAGAAAAGTGTTACTATTGCCATGAAGTGACATATTACCTTTCATTAACCCTTACGTTTCCTAGATGATTGTGTTTTTTCTCCTTTTGTGACATCCATTCGTCACCCTCTCAGTTGGAGGACTGATAGGATTGAGATCTTACTTCTTCACAAGTGATCTTACTTCTTTAGAAGTTTAAAGCAACTATTTCTTCTTCCTGGTGATTATAGCGATAGTGAATCTTTCAACTGAAATGTAAAACTCGGGGGTGTTGTAGAATAAATAGAGTAGATATGCTAAGCCAGTTTAAGTGACAACACTTTTCGGGAAGAGAGGATAAAGATAAGGAATGAAGCAAGTCATTAATCTAGGCAAAAGTGAAAAAAAAAAAAAAATCAGGGGAGCAGAAAAATGAATAGATAGGGCACGCACAAATCAATAGCAGGACTGTCATTAAACTCAAAAGGAGGCAAGTTTTGTTCCCTAAAGAAGGACAATTTTTGCAATGACCCTCATTGTCCACTTTGCATCATATCTCTTTGAAATTCTAGGCCCCTTTCTTCCATCTTGAATGCAGGATTGCATATATGCAATACTGTGAAACAAGAACATTCTGCCTCTAAAACAATTTTGCTCACACTTCCACCTGCTCACCCTGCCACATCATCTGCCTCCTGGAGCAGCCCAGCCTGGCCAAGGGGTGGATGGGGCCAGGCTGAATGAATGAATGAATGAATGAATGAATGAATGAATGAATGAATGAATGAATGAATGAATGAATGAATGGGGCCTTATACATACTTCTAGAATTAGTCCAAGCACAGTAATTTTTTTTCCCTACAGGTTAAAGACTGCTGATTAGCTGCTTACTTTTTAGAAAGTTCTCTGTCCTTAGTATTTACACGAGTCTTTTTCTGACCTGCCGTAAGCCCGTTAGTCCAAACCAGGTAAGGAGTCTAATTTTACAGCTGGAGATAGTGTAACACTGTTACTAGTTGATACTTGCTATGTCATTGCATTCTAGGATTATGTAATAAACAAAAGAACTGCCTCATAGAAGAGAAGGACTTATTAATTACAATGCAGTAGTGATCTTGTTTTTGGTGTTATTATTGCATATGTATATCTGCCTTTGCATTGTTAGTTCTAGAAGATACTGTCTACAGGTATTGCTGACAATTAAAAAAAAAAAATAAAAAATTACAATTCTTATTTATTCTTGGAAATATATTTCTTTGCTTGCTATGAATCAGTTAATACTGAGGCACGATATTTTGCTGTGCTAGTGCACTTTATTGAATGTATCAAAGTACATAAGACATATTGATATTGGAACAAGTAAACACAGAAACAAAGACTGTGTCTAAAAAACCATTCCAAAGTTTTAGGAAGGAAGGATTATTATAGAATTCTGAGACTGCCTGATACAAGAAGAAAGTGGTTTAGGCAGATTCACATCATTTGACTTAACACACTCATTCTATATAAAAGAATTTAATCTCCAAGACTGGCAAGCCGAATTTTTAACAGGAACACTACTACGCAAATCAAAGAGCACTTCTGTTGTCATGCTATGTACTAACTGCCAGACACTTGTTTGCTTTACAAAATATGCATTAATTTATCAAATTACCCCGCAAAATAAACAAAACTGAAGAAAACCTATGCATTTAAAGTGGTTAGGATTTGACAAAGAAAAAATAGGAAAGGTTCAAAAGTAGCAAATCCAATTTTTGGTTCTTCAGAAACAAGCTCATTTCAGGTAAAAGCTATTAGCTACTGCTCTCTAAAGAAAATACAATTGATAATGTTCAGTGTTACAAATAAGAACTAATTTTGAAAAGTTAACTAGTGGATTTCATGATGGCATGACTACATGAGCGGATGAGGAAAATGCTTGATGTCATCTACCTTAAGGTCAGCAGAGACTTGGACATAGTCCCCATCATATCCTTCTTTTCAAATTCAAAATGTGTGGATTTGAAAGGTGGACTGATGAACAAAGTTTAGTCTAGTCATACCTTGAGAGTGGTGGTCATTGGCTCAATGTCTGGCTAGAGAAGTAACAAGTGGTGCTCCTCAGGGGTCGCTCTTTAATATCTTCAGCAGTGACATTGACAGTGGGATCAAGTACATTCTCATCAAGTTTGTGGATGACAGCAAGCTATGTGATAAGGTGAAGATGACTGAGGGATGGGATGCCAGTGAGAGAGACTTAGCCAGCCTTTGTCAGTGGGACAAGGAGAAGCTCATGAGGTTCAAAAAATCCAAGTGCAGGGTACTGCACATGGGTAATGGCAACCAACCCCTTGTATCAGCACAAGTTGAAGGATGTCAGGACAGAGAACAGCCCTGCCACAATGGGCATAGGGATACTAGGAAATAGCAAGTGGACATGAAGTAGCAGTGTGTACCCTCACAGCCCAGAAAGCCACTCCTGTCCTGGACTGCACCAAAAGAATCGTGGTCAGCAGGTCAAGGTAGATGATCCTGCCCCTCTGCTCTGCCTTGGTGAGACCACATCTGGAGTACTCCATCCTGAATGCAACCCTAGCATACTGCTGACCGTCCCTGTTTTGTATCGTCAGAAAAGTGTTACTATTGCCATGAAGTGACATATTACCTTTCATTAACCCTTACGTTTCCTAGATGATTGTGTTTTTTCTCCTTTTGTGACATCCATTCGTCACCCTCTCAGTTGGAGGACTGATAGGATTGAGATCTTACTTCTTCACAAGTGATCTTACTTCTTTAGAACTTTAAAGCAACTATTTCTTCTTCCTGGTGATTATAGCGATAGTGAATCTTTCAACTGAAATGTAAAACTCGGGGGTGTTGTAGAATAAATAGAGTAGATATGCTAAGCCAGTTTAAGTGACAACACTTTTCGGGAAGAGAGGATAAAGATAAGGAATGAAGCAAGTCATTAATCTAGGCAAAAGTGAAAAAAAAAAAAAAATCAGGGGAGCAGAAAAATGAATAGATAGGGCACGCACAAATCAATAGCAGGACTGTCATTAAACTCAAAAGGAGGCAAGTTTTGTTCCCTAAAGAAGGACAATTTTTGCAATGACCCTCATTGTCCACTTTGCATCATATCTCTTTGAAATTCTAGGCCCCTTTCTTCCATCTTGAATGCAGGATTGCATATATGCAATACTGTGAAACAAGAACATTCTGCCTCTAAAACAATTTTGCTCACACTTCCACCTGCTCACCCTGCCACATCATCTGCCTCCTGGAGCAGCCCAGCCTGGCCAAGGGGTGGATGGGGCCAGGCTGAATGAATGAATGAATGAATGAATGAATGAATGAATGAATGAATGAATGAATGAATGGGGCCTTATACATACTTCTAGAATTAGTCCAAGCACAGTAATTTTTTTTCCCTACAGGTTAAAGACTGCTGATTAGCTGCTTACTTTTTAGAAAGTTCTCTGTCCTTAGTATTTACACGAGTCTTTTTCTGACCTGCCGTAAGCCCGTTAGTCCAAACCAGGTAAGGAGTCTAATTTTACAGCTGGAGATAGTGTAACACTGTTACTAGTTGATACTTGCTATGTCATTGCATTCTAGGATTATGTAATAAACAAAAGAACTGCCTCATAGAAGAGAAGGACTTATTAATTACAATGCAGTAGTGATCTTGTTTTTGGTGTTATTATTGCATATGTATATCTGCCTTTGCATTGTTAGTTCTAGAAGATACTGTCTACAGGTATTGCTGACAATTAAAAAAAAAAATAAAAAATTACAATTCTTATTTATTCTTGGAAATATATTTCTTTGCTTGCTATGAATCAGTTAATACTGAGGCACGATATTTTGCTGTGCTAGTGCACTTTTTTGAATGTATCAAAGTACATAAGACATATTGATATTGGAACAAGTAAACACAGAAACAAAGACTGTGTCTAAAAAACCATTCCAAAGTTTTAGGAAGGAAGGATTATTATAGAATTCTGAGACTGCCTGATACAAGAAGAAAGTGGTTTAGGCAGATTCACATCATTTGACTTAACACACTCATTCTATATAAAAGAATTTAATCTCCAAGACTGGCAAGCCGAATTTTTAACAGGAACACTACTACGCAAATCAAAGAGCACTTCTGTTGTCATGCTATGTACTAACTGCCAGACACTTGTTTGCTTTACAAAATATGCATTAATTTATCAAATTACCCCACAAAATAAACAAAACTGAAGAAAACCTATGCATTTAAAGTGGTTAGGATTTGACAAAGAAAAAATAGGAAAGGTTCAAAAGTAGCAAATCCAATTTTTGGTTCTTCAGAAACAAGCTCATTTCAGGTAAAAGCTATTAGCTACTGCTCTCTAAAGAAAATACAATTGATAATGTTCAGTGTTACAAATAAGAACTAATTTTGAAAAGTTAACTAGTGGATTTCATGATGGCATGACTACATGAGCGGATGAGGATAATGCTTGATGTCATCTACCTTAAGGTCAGCAGAGACTTGGACATAGTCCCCATCATATCCTTCTTTTCAAATTCAAAATGTGTGGATTTGAAAGGTGGACTGATGAACAAAGTTTAGTCTAGTCATACCTTGAGAGTGGTGGTCATTGGCTCAATGTCTGGCTAGAGAAGTAACAAGTGGTGCTCCTCAGAGGTCGCTCTTTAATATCTTCAGCAGTGACATTGACAGTGGGATCAAGTACATTCTCATCAAGTTTGTGGATGACAGCAAGCTATGTGATAAGGTGAAGATGACTGAGGGATGGGATGCCAGTGAGAGAGACTTAGCCAGCCTTTGTCAGTGGGACAAGGAGAAGCTTATGAGGTTCAAAAAATCCAAGTGCAGGGTACTGCACATGGGTAATGGCAACCAACCCCTTGTATCAGCACAAGTTGAAGGATGTCAGGACAGAGAACAGCCCTGCCACAATGGGCATAGGGATACTAGGAAATAGCAAGTGGACATGAAGTAGCAGTGTGTACCCTCACAGCCCAGAAAGCAAAATATCTCTTGGCTCACTTAAATACTGTCCTTGCCCTGTAAGTTTTAGCAAGTCACTTAAATTAGTGGTTGTAACACAATGAAAAGCACGACAGTGATAGCAGAGTAGCAAGACCCCAGGCTGCAGTGAGTGAAAACTTGCTAAACAGAGCAGTCATGGAGACAGAAAGAAGGAACAAAAAACCTGCTTATCCTTGGAAGGCCTCAGCTATGCAGGGATCTCCAGATGAGATACCCTCACCTCCACTGCCAACACTTAAATGAGGTCTGGGAAGAGGAAGATCCTGTCAATACCCATACTGGTCATTCATGTGCACTGCATACACTTGAGCTCCCCTGGCTTGGCCCTGCCCCATCTATTCATTTTTCTGCTCCCCTGATTTTTTTATTTTTTTTTTTCACTTTTGCTCAGATTAATGACTTGCTTCATTCCTTAACTTCATCCTCTCTTCCCGAAAAGTGTTGTCAGCAGGTCACTTAAACTGGCTTAGCATATCTACTCTATTTATTCTACAACACCCCTGAGTTTTACATTTCAGTTGAAAAATTCACTATCTCTATAATAACCTGGAAGAAGAAATAGTTGCTTTAAACTTCTAAAGAAGTAAGATCGCTTGTGAAGAAATAAGATCTCAATCCTATCAGTCCTCCAACTGAGAGGGTGACGAATGGATGTCACAAAAGGAGAAAAAACACAATCATCTCGGAAATGTAAGGGTTAATGAAAGGTAATATGTCACTTCATGGCAATAATAACACTTTTCTGACGATACAAAACAGGGACGGTCAGCAGTATGCTAGTGTTGCATTCAGGATGGAGTACTCCAGATGTGGTCTCACATCTGAGTGCCCATATCTATGGGAGTGCAGACAGGGCTAGGCTCTGGGAGTTATATGCTCATATTCTGAATCCAGCAGGCCTACCGTCTCTTTCAGTAGTTCTCTAAAAGTATCGGACTTAGCGTGCGAATGAAATGCCGTTTCTGCGGTGAGAAGCAGCAAGATGAGTATTTCATGGTCTCTGCTGCCATCTATTGTCACTTATTGGTACTAACAATTCTTGTTGGGATTCTCTTCATAACGGGAAACAGCACTTATGTACTATACTGTTGCAGGGACTTCAGAAGCTTGCTTCCTGTGACAAACCTAACTGCAGCTTTTCCATCTTTGAGTATGTACTGGGGATTATTGCCAAGCCCCAAGTAGGGGTATGAAAGAACAACAAAGGAATTCCATGAATTGTTATGGGCTGTGGATATATCCAGTTCTGCTTACTAATTTAAAAATAAAAATAAAATTAAAAAACAAAAATTCTATGCTTTGTGGAAAGCAGCATCTTCTCTTGAAATCTTATCTGTCTTAGGAAAAAACACCTTTGTTTCTCAGCTTTGGTGCTGTCTTGTTCTTGATATGCTTTGTGAATTAACATGACAGTTTTCTAATGACAGCTCTCTCCCACGATCATCCCAGCGAACATCTGCTGCATCAACACAGGAATCTTCCTGAATTTCATTTCTCTATGTGCAGATTTCCAGAAGAGTGCAATGGAACCAGCAACAGGTTTTGCAAGAATGGGACTTATTTATTTCTCTGATCCATACTCCAATAATATTATTGTGTAAATAAATATGAAGCTTGAATTTTGCCAAGTTTTGAACTTTGAATGGACTTTGGCCTGTTTAAAGAAAGAATGTTCCTGAGCCTTTTCAGCATCACCAATCATCCGGCTTGCCTGGGTGGCATTAGCTGAAGAGTCATTGTCTTGGGCTGAAGATAACGTGCCCTTAGTATACATGAGTAACAAAGCTTCTTAGTAACGTATGACTAAAACATAAAATGAGAAAGCATAACACTAGTGGGAATCTGGACCTTGCTTTTGTGAAGGGAATGCATCAGTGTCTGATTCAAGGGAAGCAGTTGCAATTTTGAAGGAGTTCTCCAGGTGTTTGCCAGAGGTTTTTGATGAAATATTGCTCTGTCTCTGGGGCTATAACCTTGTTTTTCCCTGTTTGTGTTAAAGGCAGATTTACAATTCGCAATCAGTTAATATTGTTTGATCCTTAATTTCAGTTTTATTTACTTTCTTGCCAGAGTAACCTGGCATGTGCAAGAATTTATGTCTTCCTACTTGTTTTCTCAGGCCGTATTCAATTAATCCCAAAAAGTAAGCCATTATTGGTGTGTTTATTGGGGATTGGCTGCTTCTGTTGTTACAAAATCATCTACGGGCAGTAAGATGCACCCGCGTGGATATCATCCACGAAAGATAAACTTCTTTATCCTGCTCTCCTAGCTGTAATTTAACCAGTGGAACTGCTAGGGTAGACTTCCCAAATTCTCATCCTTCATTTATGCAAGCAGAAATTGTCCCCTCTTTCTCAGTAATTTACTTTCATTCCGATGGGGAAGAGCTCTCTCTGGGCTCTTCCAGCCCCCCCCTTCCCCATTTCTCTCTGAGTGGATCCCTGGATCCTACGGCCCTACTCCAGTGCCGTGACACTAACAGCTGCTGTTATTCCCAGTTTACCTCCTCCTCTCCAGAGGCTCCCAGTACCAACACTGGGATTCTCTCTGCAGAGGCTAGTCTCACTTCCAGTGCCCTGCCCTCTCCTCTCACCTCCCCCTTTGCAAGTAATGCTGTTTGCAGCAGAAGTCTCCGGCTGCAGCTCACTCTCTCACACCAAGTTCTGCTCGCGGGGAAACGGTGTGGGGGGTTGCACCAGCACCAGCACTGATTAACTCACTTTCTCTTTAACCCTTTTTCCTTTGTCGCACCCTCAGTTACACTTCCACATACCCTCCATTCTACTTCTGTATACCAGTAACAATTACCTTTCTTATACCACCAAAACAGTTTGTCTCATTCCTTTCAAAATCCACAAATCAAACCGCACAATTCTTCAACTTCCACAAACATCCAGCACTTGGTCTCTCCTGATTAGGTACTCAATTAGAAAACTGGTCCCACTATTCCCTTTATGTTCCTAGTTTCTTATTTAATATTCCCCCGGGCGCTCCTGCAACACCCTTCCAATGTGACAACATACACCTGAGAGGTGTTTTGTTCGTTTTTCTGTTTGTCTGTTTGGTTTGGTATTTTTTCTGGTGTGAGAGCAACCTGTCCACCACCGAATAACTAACTAACTAACTAACTAACACTTGAGGAGCATACACATACATTATGGAATTTCGAGCGACCATTCTTTGTAGTGTGGTTCTCTGTGGCTCCACTTCTGTGTTTTGTGATGACAAGGGTAGAAGGGAAAAGCCTCTCTTAAAGAGGCAGCTGGAGATTCGAGGAGCGACAGATGCTGTGCTCTCAGGGAGCACATTGGAAGAAGTCGGGAGAGATCCTTTCTGGACTGCGCAGTAAATAACCCCCTGCGGAGGAAAGGCAGCAGGCTGAATTCGGACGTTCTGGGCTTCAGAACGGCACAACTTCGCTCTCACGGCTCGGAAGTGGCACTCGCGGTGAACTGCTCCGGAGCGATTGCCGTTGCTGCCCGAGAATCGCGCTTATCGCCGACTGCGGCTTTCAGCCTCCAGCCGCGGTGTCTTGTTAAACCGTACCCGAGAAAGCGCGACTGCAGCCGGGGGCTTTTCTCCGATCTGCGGGCTCTTCTCCGCACATCCGAAAGGAGCGGTTTGGACTTCGCCGTGCGTACATCTATGCAGAATGAACTACGCCTGGCTCTGAATGTTGTGTCCGTGCCTTCATTTCGAGCCACAATTCTTTGTAGTGTGGTTCTCTGTGGCTCCACTTCTGTGTTTTGTGATGACAAGGGTAGAAGGGAAAAGCCTCTCTTAAAGAGGCAGCTGGAGAGTACCCCTACTCGGTCAGCAACAGCAAACGCTCCGGACCAGTTGCGCTGCGGAGCAAGTGCCGCTTCCGGAGCGAGTGCCACTTCCGAGCCGTGAGAGCGAAGTTGTGCCGTTCTGAAGCCCAGAACGTCCGAATTCAGCCTGCTGCCTTTCCTCCGCAGGGGGTTGTTTTCTGCGCAGTCCAGAAAGGATCTCTCCCGACTTCTTCCAAAGTGCTCCCTGAGAGCACAGCATCTGTCGCTCCTCGAATCTCCAGCTGCCTCTTTAAGAGAGGCTTTTCCCTTCTACCCTTGTCATCACAAAACACAGAAGTGGAGCCACAGAGAACCACACTACAAAGAATGGTCGCTCGAAATTCCATAATGTATGTGTATGCTCCTCAAGTGTTAGTTAGTTAGTTAGTTAGTTATTCGGTGGTGGAGAGGTTGCTCTCACACCAGAAAAAATACCAAACCAAACAGACAAACAGAAAAACGAACAAAACACCTCTCAGGTGTATGTTGTCACATTGGAAGGGTGTTGCAGGAGCGCCCGGGGGAATATTAAATAAGAAACTAGGAACATAAAGGGAATAGTGGGACCAGTTTTCTAATTGAGTACCTAATCAGGAGAGACCAAGTGCTGGATGTTTGTGGAAGTTGAAGAATTGTGCGGTTTGATTTGTGGATTTTGAAAGGAATGAGACAAACTGTTTTGGTGGTATAAGAAAGGTAATTGTTACTGGTATACAGAAGTAGAATGGAGGGTATGTGGAAGTGTAACTGAGGGTGCGACAAAGGAAAAAGGGTTAAAGAGAAAGTGAGTTAATCAGTGCTGGTGTGAGAGCAACCCCCCACACCGTTTCCCCGCGAGCAGAACTTGGTGTGAGAGAGTGAGCTGCAGCCGGAGACTTCTGCTGCAAACAGCATTACTTGCAAAGGGGGAGGTGAGAGGAGAGGGCAGGGCACTGGAAGTGAGACTAGCCTCTGCAGAGAGAATCCCAGTGTTGGTACTGGGAGCCTCTGGAGAGGAGGAGGTAAACTGGGAATAACAGCAGCTGTTAGTGTCACGGCACTGGAGTAGGGCCGTAGGATCCAGGGATCCACTCAGAGAGAAATGGGGAAGGGGGGGCTGGAAGAGCCCAGAGAGAGCTCTTCCCCATCGGAATGAAAGTAATGCGTAAATTACTGAGAAAGAGGGGACAATTTCTGCTTGCATAAATGAAGGATGAGAATTTGGGAAGTCTACCCTAGCAGTTCCACTGGTTAAATTACAGCTAGGAGAGCAGGATAAAGAAGTTTATCTTTCGTGGATGATATCCACGCGGGTGCATCTTACTGCCCGTAGATGATTTTGTAACAACAGAAGCAGCCAATCCCCAATAAACACACCAATAATGGCTTACTTTTTGGGATTAATTGAATACGGCCTGAGAAAACAAGTAGGAAGACATAAATTCTTGTACATGCCAGGTTACTCTGGCAAGAAAGTAAATAAAACTGAAATTAAGGATCAAACAATATTAACTGATTGCGAATTGTAAATCTGCCTTTAACACAAACAGGGAAAAACAAGGTTATAGCCCCAGAGACAGAGCAATATTTCATCAAAAACCTCTGGCAAACACCTGGAGAACTCCTTCAAAATTGCAACTGCTTCCCTTGAATCAGACACTGATGCATTCCCTTCACAAAAGCAAGGTCCAGATTCCCACTAGTGTTATGCTTTCTCATTTTATGTTTTAGTCATACGTTACTAAGAAGCTTTGTTACTCATGTATACTAAGGGCACGTTATCTTCAGCCCAAGACAATGACTCTTCAGCTAATGCCACCCAGGCAAGCCGGATGATTGGTGATGCTGAAAAGGCTCAGGAACATTCTTTCTTTAAACAGGCCAAAGTCCATTCAAAGTTCAAAACTTGGCAAAATTCAAGCTTCATATTTATTTACACAATAATATTATTGGAGTATGGATCAGAGAAATAAATAAGTCCCATTCTTGCAAAACCTGTTGCTGGTTCCATTGCACTCTTCCGGAAATCTGCACATAGAGAAATGAAATTCAGGAAGATTCCTGTGTTGATGCAGCAGATGTTCGCTGGGATGATCGTGGGAGAGAGCTGTCATTAGAAAACTGTCATGTTAATTCACAAAGCATATCAAGAACAAGACAGCACCAAAGCTGAGAAACAAAGGTGTTTTTTCCTAAGACAGATAAGATTTCAAGAGAAGATGCTGCTTTCCACAAAGCATAGAATTTTTGTTTTTTAATTTTATTTTTATTTTTAAATTAGTAAGCAGAACTGGATATATCCACAGCCCATAACAATTCATGGAATTCCTTTGTTGTTCTTTCATACCCCTACTTGGGGCTTGGCAATAATCCCCAGTACATACTCAAAGATGGAAAAGCTGCAGTTAGGTTTGTCACAGGAAGCAAGCTTCTGAAGTCCCTGCAACAGTATAGTACATAAGTGCTGTTTCCCGTTATGAAGAGAATCCCAACAAGAATTGTTAGTACCAATAAGTGACAATAGATGGCAGCAGAGACCATGAAATACTCATCTTGCTGCTTCTCACCGCAGAAACGGCATTTCATTCGCACGCTAAGTCCGATACTTTTAGAGAACTACTGAAAGAGACGGTAGGCCTGCTGGATTCAGAATATGAGCATATAACTCCCAGAGCCTAGCCCTGTCTGCACTCCCATAGATATGGGCACTCAGATGTGAGACCACATCTGGAGTACTCCATCCTGAATGCAACACTAGCATACTGCTGACCGTCCCTGTTTTGTATGATCAGAAAAGTGTTATTATTGCCATGAAGTGACATATTACCTTTCATTAACCCTTACATTTCCGAGATGATTGTGTTTTGTCTCCTTTTGTGACATCCATTCGTCACAATCTCAGTTGGAAGACTGATAGGATTGAGATCTTATTTCTTCACAAGCGATCTTACCTCTTTAGAAGTTTAAAGCAACTATTTCTTCATCCAGGTTATTATAGAGATAGTGAATTTTTCAACTGCAATGTAAAACTCGGGGGTGTTATAGAATAAATAGAGTAGATATGCTAAGCCAGTTTAAGTGACAACACTTTTCGGGAAGAGAGGATAAAGTTAAGGAATGAAGCAAGTCATTAATCTGAGCAAAAGTGAAAAAAAAAAAAAAAAAAATCAGGGGAGCAGAAAAATGAATAGATAGGGCAGGCACAAATCAATAGCAGGACTAACAGTCATTGAACTCAACAGGAGGCAAGTTTTGTTCCCTAAAGAAGGACAATTTTTGCAATGACCCTCATTGTCCACTTTGCATCATATCTCTTTGAAATTCCAGGCCCCTTTCTTCCATCTTGAATGCAGGATTGCATATATGCAATACTGTGAAACAAGAACATTCTGCCTCTAAAACAATTTTGCTCCCACTTCCGCCTGCTCACCCTGCCACATCATCTGCCTCCTGGAGCAGCCCAGCCTGGCCAAGGGATAGATGAGACTGATCAATTTCCTCAAATTATGAGCCACACTGATATTACTGATAAATAAAAATACTGATAAACAAAAACGTTCAGATAATAGATGCAAAATATATTATATTGCATAAACATCATCTTTAAATGACATAAAAAATTAGTCTCACCATCTTAGTATATATAGTATAAAGTACATTCTATATTCTATATTAAGTATATCTAGTATAAAGTACATACAGTACTAAACATTTTGAAAAAGGCAATGAAAAATGAAAATTTGTATAGAATTAAAATTGAGATTTTGAAGTAGTGAGTGAATGGTAATCAAAGAAATAAAGTGAAAATTTAGATTTTGTTGAATCCCAGGGAGTATACTCATGCAGGCAGTCCAGTTCGCTAATGTAGCTGTCTTTTCATATGGTCCTAAACTTCTACATTAGATTCAGTTCTTGCTTGCCTGCTTGTAGTCAGAACTCCAGAGAGATTTCCTTTTGGAATGTTAAAAATTGAGTTCTCTCCTGAATCAGCTTCCACAAAACAAATATTCCTCACTCAAACTTCCTCACACAAGGCTACTTTGTAAGAAGAAAAAGATTAAATACAAGGCAAAATATCTCCTGGCTCACTTAAATACTGTCCTTGCCCTGTAAGTTTTAGCAAGTCACTTAAATTAGTGGTTGTAACACAATGAAAAGCACGACAGTGATAGCAGAGTAGCAAGACCCCAGGCTGCAGTGAGTGAAAACCTGCTAAACAGAGCAGTCATGGAGACAGAAGGAAGGAACAAAAACCTGCTTATCCTTGGAAGGCCTCAGCTATGCAGGGATCTCCAGATGAGATACCCACACCTCCACTGCCAACAACCCATTCAAGATGGAAGAAAGGGGCCTAGAATTTTAACCAAAAACCAAACCCAACGCTAAAGCTACCCTAACAATAAACCTAACCCAAACCCTAAACCTAACCCTAACCCTAACCCTTACCCTAACCCTAACCCTAACCCTACCCCAAACCCAAATCCAAAACCTAACCCTAACCCTAACCCCAACCCTAACCCTACCTTAACCCTAAACCCAACCCTGACCCTACCGTAAACCTAACCCTACCCTAAACCTAACCCTAATCCTAACCCTAACCCTAACCCTTACCCTAACACTTACCCTAACCCTAACAATAACCCTAACCCTAAACCTAACAGTAACCCTAACCCTAACCCTAACCCTAACCCTAACCCTAAGCCAAAGCCTAATCCTTACCTTAACCCTAACCCTAACCCTAACCCTAACCCTAACCCCAACCCTAACCCTAACCCTAACTTTACCCTAACCCTAACCCTAACCCTAAACCTAACCCTAACCCTAACCCTAACCCTAACCCTAATCCTAACCCTAACCCTAACCCATAACCTAACCCTTACCCTAACCCTAACACTAACCCTAACCCTAACCCTAACCCTAACCCTAACCCTAACCCTAACCCTAACCCTAACCCTAACCCTAACCCTAACCCTAACCCTAACCCTAACTTTATCCTAGCCCTAACCCCAACTCTAACTCTAACCCTAACCCTAACCCTAACCCTAACCCTAACCCTAACCCTTACCCTACCCCAAACCCAAATCCTAAACCTAACCCTAACCCTAACCCTAACCCCAACACTAACCCTACCTTAACCGTAAACCCAACCCTAATCCTACCCTAACCCTAACCCTAACCCTAACCCTAACCCCAAAACCTAACCCTAACCCTAACCCTAACCCTACCCTTACCCTAACCCTAACCCTAACCCTAACCCTAACCCTAACCCTAACCCTAACCCTAACCCTACCCTAACCCTAAACCTAACCCTATTCCTAACCCTAACCCTAACCCTAACCCTAACCCTAACCCTTACACTAACCCTAACACTAACCCTAACTCTAAACCTAACCGTAACCCTAACCCTAACCCTAACCCTAAACCTAACCCTAACCCTTACCTTAACCCTAACCCTAACCCTAAACCTAACCCTAACCCTAACCCTAATCCTAACCCTAACCCTAACCCTAACCCTAACCCTAACCCTAACCCTAACCCTATCTTTACCCTAACCCTAACCCTAACCCTAAACCTAACCCCAACCCTAACCCTAATCCTAACCCTAACCTTAACCCTAACCCTACCCTAACTCTAACCCTAACCCTAACCCTAACCCTAACCCTAACCCTAACCCTTACCCTAACCCTAACCCTAACCCTTACCCTAACCCTAACCCTAACCCTACTCTAACCCTAACCCTAACCCTACCCCTAACCCTATCCTAACCCTACCCCTAACCTTAACCCCAACCCTACCCTAACCCCAACCCTAACCCTATCCCTAACCCTAACCCTAACCCTAACCTAACCCTTACCCTAAACCTAATCCTAACTGTAACCCTAACCCTAACCCTTACCCTAACCATAATCCTAACTGTAACCCTAACCCTAACCCTAACCCTAACCCTACCCTAACTCTAACCCTAACCCTAACCCTAACCCTAACCCTAACCCTAACCCTAACCCTAACCCTAACCCTAAACCTAACCCTAACCCTAACCCTAACCCTAACCCTAATCCTAACTTTACCCTAACCCTAACCCTAACCCTAACCCCAACCCTAACCCTAACCCTAATCCTACCCTAAACCTAACCCTAACCCTAACCCTAACCCTAACCCTTACCCTAACCCTAACCCTTACCCTAACCCTTACCCTAACCCTAACCCTAACCCTAACCCTAACCTTAACCCTACCCCTACCCCTAACCCTAACCCTATCCTAACCCCAACCCTAACCCCAACCCTAACCCTACCCCTAACCCTAACCCTAACCATAACCCTAACCCTAACCCTAACCCTAAACCTAACCCCAAAGCAAAACCCAACCCTAACCGTAACCCTTACCCTAACCCTAACCCTGCCCTAACCCTAACCCTAACCCTAACCCTAACCCTAACCCTAACCCTAACCCTAACCCTAACCCTAACCCTAACCCTAACCCTAACCCTAACCCTAACCCTACCCTAACCCTAACCCTAAACCTAACCCCAACCCAAAACCCAAACCTAACCCTAACCCTTACCCTAACCCTAACCCTAACCCTACCCTAACCCTAACCCTAACCCTAACCCTAACCCTAACCGCACCCTAACCCTAACCCTAACCCTAACCCTAACACTAACCCTACCCTAACCCTAACCCTTACCCTAACCCTAACCCTAACCCTAACCCTACCCTAACCCTAACCCTAACCCTAACCCTACCCTAACCCTAACCCTAACCCTAACCCTAACCCTAACCCTAACCCTAATTATTCGTCAATTTATCAGAATAACAGTACTATACATTTTGAAAAATTCAATGAAAAATGAAAATTTGTATAGAATTGAAATTGAGATTTTGAAGTAGTGAGTGAATGGTAATCAAAGAAATAAAGTGAAAATTTAGATTTTGTTGAATTCCAGGGAGTATACTCATGCAGGCAGTCCAGTTCGCTAATGTAGCTGTCTTTTCATATGGTCCTAAACTTCTACATTAGATTCAGTTGTTGCTTGCCTGCTTGTAGTCAGAACTCCAGAGAGATTTCCCTTTGGAATGTTAAAAATTGAGTTCTCCTGAATCAGCTTCCACAAAACAAATGTTCCTCACACAAACTTCCTCACACAAGGCTACTTAGTAAGAAGAAAAAGATTAAATACCAGGCAAAATATCTCCTGGCTCACTTAAATACTGTCCTTGCCCTGTAAGTTTTAGCAAGTCACTTAAATTAGTGGTTGTAACACAATGAAAAGCACGACAGTGATAGCAGAGTAGCAAGACCCCAGGCTGCAGTGAGTGAAAACTTGCTAAACAGAGCAGTCATGGAGACAGAAAGAAGGAACAAAAAACCTGCTTATCCTTGGAAGGCCTCAGCTATGCAGGGATCTCCAGATGAGATACCCTCACCTCCACTGCCAACACTTAAATGAGGTCTGGGAAGAGGAAGATCCTGTCAATACCCATACTGGTCATTCATGTGCACTGCATACACTTCAGCTCCCCTGGCTTGGCCCTGCCAAATTCAAAATTACTGTGCTTGTACTAATTATAGAAGTATGTATAAGGCCCCATTCATTCATTCATTCATTCATTCATTCATTCATTCATTCATTCATTCATTCATTCATTCATTCAGCCTGGCCCCATCCACCCCTTGGCCAGGCTGGGCTGCTCCAGGAGGCAGATGATGTGGCAGGGTGAGCAGGTGGAAGTGTGAGCAAAATTGTTTTAGAGGCAGAATGTTCTTGTTTCACAGTATTGCATATATGCAATCCTGCATTCAAGATGGAAGAAAGGGGCCTAGAATTTCAAAGAGATATGATGCAAAGTGGACAAAGAGGGTCATTGCAAAAATTGTCCTTCTTTAGGGAACAAAACTTGCCTCCTTTTGAGTTTAATGACAGTCCTGCTATTGATTTGTGCCTGCCCTATCTATTCATTTTTCTGCTCCCCTGATTTTTTTTTTTTTTTCACCTTTGCCTAGATTAATGACTTGCTTCATTCCTTATCTTTATCCTCTCTTCCCGAAAAGTGTTGTCACTTAAACTGGCTTAGCATATCTACTCTATTTATTCTACAACACCCCCGAGTTTTACATTTCAGTTGAAAGATTCACTATCGCTATAATCACCAGGAAGAAGAAATAGTTGCTTTAAACTTCTAAAGAAGTAAGATCACTTGTGAAGAAGTAAGATCTCAATCCTATCAGTCCTCCAACTGAGAGGGTGACGAATGGATGTCACAAAAGGAGAAAAAACACAATCATCTAGGAAACGTAAGGGTTAATGAAAGGTAATATGTCACTTCATGGCAATAGTAACACTTTTCTGACGATACAAAACAGGGACGGTCAGCAGTATGCTAGGGTTGCATTCAGGATGGAGTACTCCAGATGTGGTCTCACCAAGGCAGAGCAGAGGGGCAGGATCATCTACCTTGACCTGCTGACCACGATTCTTTTGGTGCAGTCCAGGACAGGAGTGGCTTTCTGGGCTGTGAGGGTACACACTGCTACTTCATGTCCACTTGCTATTTCCTAGTATCCCTATGCCCATTGTGGCAGGGCTGTTCTCTGTCCTGACATCCTTCAACTTGTGCTGATACAAGGGGTTGGTTGCCATTACCCATGTGCAGTACCCTGCACTTGGATTTTTTGAACCTCATGAGCTTCTCCTTGTCCCACTGACAAAGGCTGGCTAAGTCTCTCTCAGTGGCATCCCATCCCTCAGTCATCTTCACCTTATCACATAGCTTTTTGTCATCCACAAACTTGATGAGAATGTACTTGATCCCACTGTCAATGTCACTGCTGAAGATATTAAAGAGCGACCCCTGAGGAGCACCACTTGTTACTTCTCTAGCCAGACACTGAGCCAATGACCACCACTCTCAAGGTATGACTAGACTAAACTTTGTTCATCAGTCCACCTTTCAAATCCACACATTTTGAATTTGAAAAGAAGGATATGATGGGGACTATGTCCAAGTCTCTGCTGACCTTAAGGTAGATGACATCAAGCATTTTCCTCATCCGCTCATGTAGTCATGCCATCATGAAATCCACTAGTTATCTTTTCAAAATTAGTTCTTATTTGTAACACTGAACATTATCAATTGTATTTTCTTTACATAGCAGTAGCTAATAGCTTTTACCTGAAATGAGCTTGTTTCTGAAGAACCAAAAATTGGATTTGCTACTTTTGAACCTTTCCTATTTTTTCTTTGTCAAATCCTAACCACTTTAAATGCATAGGTTTTCTTCAGTTTTGTTTATTTTGCGGGGTAATTTGATAAATTAATGCATATTTTGTAAAGCAAACAAGTGTCTGGCAGTTAGTACATAGCATGACAACAGAAGTGCTCTTTGATTTGCGTAGTAGTGTTCCTGTTAAAAATTCGGCTTGCCAGTCTTGGAGATTAAATTCTTTTATATAGAATGAGTGTGTTAAGTCAAATGATGTGAATCTGCCTAAACCACTTTCTTCTTGTATCAGGCAGTCTCAGAATTCTATAATAATCCTTCCTTCCTAAAACTTTGGAATGGTTTTTTAGACACAGTCTTTGTTTCTGTGTTTACTTGTTACAATATCAATATGTCTTATGTACTTTGATACATTCAATAAAGTGCACTAGCACAGCAAAATATCGTGCCTCAGTATTAACTGATTCATAGCAAGCAAAGAAATATATTTCCAAGAATAAATAAGAATTGTAATTTTTTATTTTTTTTTTTTAATTGTCAGCAATACCTGTAGACAGTATCTTCTAGAACTAACAATGCAAAGGCAGATATACATATGCAATAATAACACCAAAAACAAGATCACTACTGCATTGTAATTAATAAGTCCTTCTCTTCTATGAGGCAGTTCTTTTGTTTATTACATAATCCTAGAATGCAATGACATAGCAAGTATCAACTAGTAACAGTGTTACACTATCTCCAGCTGTAAAATTAGACTCCTTACCTGGTTTGGACTAACGGGCTTACGGCAGGTCAGAAAAAGACTCGTGTAAATACTAAGGACAGAGAACTTTCTAAAAAGTAAGCAGCTAATCAGCAGTCTTTAACCTGTAGGGAAAAAAAATTACTGTGCTTGGACTAATTCTAGAAGTATGTATAAGGCCCCATTCATTCATTCATTCATTCATTCATTCATTCATTCATTCATTCATTCATTCATTCATTCATTCAGCCTGGCCCCATCCACCCCTTGGCCAGGCTGGGCTGCTCCAGGAGGCAGATGATGTGGCAGGGTGAGCAGGTGGAAGTGTGAGCAAAATTGTTTTAGAGGCAGAATGTTCTTGTTTCACAGTATTGCATATATGCAATCCTGCATTCAAGATGGAAGAAAGGGGCCTAGAATTTCAAAGAGATATGATGCAAAGTGGACAATGAGGGTCATTGCAAAAATTGTCCTTCTTTAGGGAACAAAACTTGCCTCCTTTTGAGTTTAATGACAGTCCTGCTATTGATTTGTGCGTGCCCTATCTATTCATTTTTCTGCTCCCCTGATTTTTTTTTTTTTTTTTCACTTTTGCTCAGATTAATGACTTGCTTCATTCCTTATCTTTATCCTCTCTTCCCGAAAAGTGTTGTCACTTAAACTGGCTTAGCATATCTACTCTATTTATTCTACAACACCCCCGAGTTTTACATTTCAGTTGAAAGATTCACTATCGCTATAATCACCAGGAAGAAGAAATAGTTGCTTTAAACTTCTAAAGAAGTAAGATCACTTGTGAAGAAGTAAGATCTCAATCCTATCAGTCCTCCAACTGAGAGGGTGACGAATGGATGTCACAAAAGGAGAAAAAACACAATCATCTAGGAAACGTAAGGGTTAATGAAAGGTAATATGTCACTTCATGGCAATAGTAACACTTTTCTGACGATACAAAACAGGGACGGTCAGCAGTATGCTAGGGTTGCATTCAGGATGGAGTACTCCAGATGTGGTCTCACCAAGGCAGAGCAGAGGGGCAGGATCATCTACCTTGACCTGCTGACCACGATTCTTTTGGTGCAGTCCAGGACAGGAGTGGCTTTCTGGGCTGTGAGGGTACACACTGCTACTTCATGTCCACTTGCTATTTCCTAGTATCCCTATGCCCATTGTGGCAGGGCTGTTCTCTGTCCTGACATCCTTCAACTTGTGCTGATACAAGGGGTTGGTTGCCATTACCCATGTGCAGTACCCTGCACTTGGATTTTTTGAACCTCATGAGCTTCTCCTTGTCCCACTGACAAAGGCTGGCTAAGTCTCTCTCAGTGGCATCCCATCCCTCAGTCATCTTCACCTTATCACATAGCTTGCTGTCATCCACAAACTTGATGAGAATGTACTTGATCCCACTGTCAGTGTCACCGCTGAAGATATTAAAGAGCGACCCCTGAGGAGCACCACTTGTTACTTCTCTAGCCAGACATTGAGCCAATGACCACCACTCTCAAGGTATGACTAGACTAAACTTTGTTCATCAGTCCACCTTTCAAATCCACACATTTTGAATTTGAAAAGAAGGATATGATGGGGACTATGTCCAAGTCTCTGCTGACCTTAAGGTAGATGACATCAAGCATTTTCCTCATCCGCTCATGTAGTCATGCCATCATGAAATCCACTAGTTAACTTTTCAAAATTAGTTCTTATTTGTAACACTGAACATTATCAATTGTATTTTCTTTACATAGCAGTAGCTAATAGCTTTTACCTGAAATGAGCTTGTTTCTGAAGAACCAAAAATTGGATTTGCTACTTTTGAACCTTTCCTATTTTTTCTTTGTCAAATCCTAACCACTTTAAATGCATAGGTTTTCTTCAGTTTTGTTTATTTTGCGGGGTAATTTGATAAATTAATGCATATTTTGTAAAGCAAACAAGTGTCTGGCAGTTAGTACATAGCATGACAACAGAAGTGCTCTTTGATTTGCGTAGTAGTGTTCCTGTTAAAAATTCGGCTTGCCAGTCTTGGAGATTAAATTCTTTTATATAGAATGAGTGTGTTAAGTCAAATGATGTGAATCTGCCTAAACCACTTTCTTCTTGTATCAGGCAGTCTCAGAATTCTATAATAATCCTTCCTTCCTAAAACTTTGGAATGGTTTTTTAGACACAGTCTTTGTTTCTGTGTTTACTTGTTACAATATCAATATGTCTTATGTACTTTGATACATTCAAAAAAGTGCACTAGCACAGCAAAATATCGTGCCTCAGTATTAACTGATTCATAGCAAGCAAAGAAATATATTTCCAAGAATAAATAAGAATTGTAATTTTTTATTTTTTTTTTTAATTGTCAGCAATACCTGTAGACAGTATCTTCTAGAACTAACAATGCAAAGGCAGATATACATATGCAATAATAACACCAAAAACAAGATCACTACTGTACTGCATCATTTTTCTGCTCCCCTGATCTCCCATCTGGAGATCCCTGCATAGCTGAGGCCTTCCAAGGATAAGCAGGTTTTTTTTTTCCTTCTTTCTGTCTCCATGACTGCTCTGTTTAGCAAGTTTTCACTCACTGCAGCCTGGGGTCTTGCTACTCTGCTATCACTGTCGTGCTTTTCATTGTGTTACAACCACTAATTTAAGTGACTTGCTAAAACTTACAGGGCAAGGACAGTATTTAAGTGAGCCAGGAGATATTTTGCCTTGTATTTAATCTTTTTTCTTCTTACAAAGTAGCCTTGTGTGAGGAAGTTTGTATGAGGAACATTTGTTTTGTGGAAGCTGATTCAGGAGAACTCAATTTTTAACATTCCAAAGGGAAATCTCTCTGGAGTTACGACTACAAGCAGGCAAGCAACAACTGAATCTAATGTAGAAGTTTAGGACCATATGAAAAGACAGCTACATTAGCGAACTGGACTGCCTGCATGAGTATACTCCCTGGGATTCAACAAAATCTAAATTTTCACTTTATTTCTTTGATTACCATTCACTCACTACTTCAAAATCTCAATTTTAATTCTATACAAATTTTCATTTTTCATTGCCTTTTTCAAAATGTTTAGTACTGTATGTACTTTATACTATATATACTTATAATGGTTTAATCCCTCTGTAACAGATACATTGTGGTTAGAATTCACAATGTTTTTTGAAGATCTGTGCAGGTTATTCGACAAATTCAAGGGAAACTTACAGCACTTCACTTGTTATTGGAACAGATGGATGTGTTTCGCCCATTCATCTTCTTCCATGTCCTTCTAAATTATTTGTCAATTTATCAGACAAACAAGATGGTGAGACTAATTTTTTATGTCATTTAAAGATGATGTTTATGCAATATAATATATTTTGCATCTCTTACCTGAACGTTTGTATTTATCAGTAATATCAGTGTGGCTCATAATTTGAGGAAATTGATCAGTCTCATCCATCCCTTGGCCAGGCTGGGCTGCTCCAGGAGGCAGATGATGTGGCAGGGTGAGCAGGCGGAAGTGTGAGCAAAATTGTTTTAGAGGCAGAATGTTCTTGTTTCACAGTATTGCATATATGCAATCCTGCATTCAAGATGGAAGAAAGGGGCCTAGAATTTCAAAGAGGTATGATGCAAAGTGGACAATGAGGGTCATTGCAAAAATTGTCCTTCTTTAGGGAACAAAACTTGCCTCCTGTTGAGTTCAATGACAGTCCTGCTATTGATTTGTGCCTGCCCCATCTATTCATTTTTCTGCTCCCCTGATTCTTTTTTTTTTTTTCACTTTTGCTCAGATTAATGACTTGCTTCATTCCTTAACTTTATCCTCTCTTCCCGAAAAGTGTTGTCAGCAGGTCAAGGTAGATGATCCTGCCCCTCTGCTCTGCATTGGTAAAGTCCGTATGGAAAAAATTGTACCCACCAACATTCACCGACACTTGCTGGATGGAGTCCAGACAATGGACATGAGCTCAGGGAGCTGGTAGATGTTGGACTTCAGCAGTGGTGACAACAGCAGTAGTTTACCTCTGCTGGTGCAGATTTTTACAAATGCAGCATGCAGGCTCATGTTCATTGCTAAATCACATCAAAAATGCATAGCTAGTGGTGGTGACTATGTTAACAAATAGTATTTTGAAGCTGAGAGTTTTCTCTCTCAAGTAATGTGATGGTTGTATGGCAACTGTTGATCACAGCCTGGACCTCTTATTGACCACCTGAGGCAAGCAGTAAGTCAGCCATGGGAGCACAGGTGAAAGCAATTTGCCAGTGCTACCAGGAAGGGGTGGAGATCCCATTTAAGGGCTGACTACCACTGAGGAGGGATCTCTTTCTGGAGGTTGCTCTCTGGGGTGTTTACTGTGAGCCTGTGAGTCCAGTTAGCATTTCCTTTTTTTTTTTTTTTTTCTTTTTAAATGTATATATCTTTTCATCATGGTTATCTTATGAAGCCTAACCTTTGTGCATCTATTGACTGTAGAAGCCCCTAGCCTGCAATATTACCATAGTAGTAAGAATGTTACAGTTTTCTGAGAAAGTAATAAAAAGGAGTAAAGAAATTTCTCTTGTTTTGAGAAATATTGCTTTCTCCAGCCTTTTTGAAGAAACGTTAGACTACAGAAGCTGCAATTACGTGGTAAAGTCATTCTTAATGCTTCTTATCTGCAACATCCTTTTTTTTTTTTTTTAAACTTCTTTTTATAATGAATACATGGCAGAATACCTTACCCATGAGCGGATAACTTTTCTTAAAAGCATAACTTTTGACGCTCTTGACAGCAATTCCTGAAATGCAGTTTGTGAGTCTTGGAAAAGGAAGGCAGACAGAAAAAAGACACCATGTAGTCTGGATTTGATGAACATTAGTCTGTTGCTCTCAGTTTGTTGCAGAACTGAACTTCTACAATGGCATAGAGTGCAGATCACACAAAGGCTTTGGCAGAAGTTTTTCGTTATTAAAGACTGGGATAATTTTTCTGCCTTTAAAATAATGTTCAGATCCAAGTGTATGAGAGATTTTGGCCACATGAACAGGCATGACCACTGTGGTGGAAATGCTAAGTCAGGGCTTGAAACAGTGATTGAGCACCTAGTAGTAAGGCAGGGCCAAGCCAGGGGAGCTCAAGTGTATGCAGTGCACATGAATGACCAGTATGGGTATTGACAGGATCTTCCTCTTCCCAGACCTCATTTAAGTGTTGGCAGTGGAGGTGAGGGTATCTCATCTGGAGATCCCTGCATAGCTGAGGCCTTCCAAGGATAAGCAGGTTTTTTTTTTCCTTCTTTCTGTCTCCATGACTGCTCTGTTTAGCAAGTTTTCACTCACTGCAGCCTGGGGTCTTGCTACTCTGCTATCACTGTCGTGCTTTTCATTGTGTTACAACCACTAATTTAAGTGACTTGCTAAAACTTACAGGGCAAGGACAGTATTTAAGTGAGCCAGGAGATATTTTGCCTTGTATTTAATCTTTTTTCTTCTTACAAAGTAGCCTTGTGTGAGGAAGTTTGTATGAGGAACATTTGTTTTGTGGAAGCTGATTCAGGAGAACTCAATTTTTAACATTCCAAAGGGAAATCTCTCTGGAGTTACGACTACAAGCAGGCAAGCAACAACTGAATCTAATGTAGAAGTTTAGGACCATATGAAAAGACAGCTACATTAGCGAACTGGACTGCCTGCATGAGTATACTCCCTGGAATTCAACAAAATCTAAATTTTCACTTTATTTCTTTGATTACCATTCACTCACTACTTCAAAATCTCAATTTTAATTCTATACAAATTTTCATTTTTCATTGCCTTTTTCAAAATGTTTAGTACTGTATGTACTTTATACTATATATACTTATAATGGTTTAATCCCTCTGTAACAGATACATTGTGGTTAGAATTCACAATGTTTTTTGAAGATCTGTGCAGGTTATTCGACAAATTCAAGGGAAACTTACAGCACTTCACTTGTTATTGGAACAGATGGATGTGTTTCGCCCATTCATCTTCTTCCATGTCCTTCTAAATTATTTGTCAATTTATCAGACAAACAAGATGGTGAGACTAATTTTTTATGTCATTTAAAGATGATGTTTATGCAATATAATATATTTTGCATCTCTTACCTGAACGTTTGTATTTATCAGTAATATCAGTGTGGCTCATAATTTGAGGAAATTGATCAGTCTCATCCATCCCTTGGCCAGGCTGGGCTGCTCCAGGAGGCAGATGATGTGGCAGGGTGAGCAGGCGGAAGTGTGAGCAAAATTGTTTTAGAGGCAGAATGTTCTTGTTTCACAGTATTGCATATATGCAATCCTGCATTCAAGATGGAAGAAAGGGGCCTAGAATTTCAAAGAGGTATGATGCAAAGTGGACAATGAGGGTCATTGCAAAAATTGTCCTTCTTTAGGGAACAAAACTTGCCTCCTGTTGAGTTCAATGACAGTCCTGCTATTGATTTGTGCCTGCCCCATCTATTCATTTTTCTGCTCCCCTGATTCTTTTTTTTTTTTTCACTTTTGCTCAGATTAATGACTTGCTTCATTCCTTAACTTTATCCTCTCTTCCCGAAAAGTGTTGTCAGCAGGTCAAGGTAGATGATCCTGCCCCTCTGCTCTGCATTGGTAAAGTCCGTATGGAAAAAATTGTACCCACCAACATTCACCGACACTTGCTGGATGGAGTCCAGACAATGGACATGAGCTCAGGGAGCTGGTAGATGTTGGACTTCAGCAGTGGTGACAACAGCAGTAGTTTACCTCTGCTGGTGCAGATTTTTACAAATGCAGCATGCAGGCTCATGTTCATTGCTAAATCACATCAAAAATGCATAGCTAGTGGTGGTGACTATGTTAACAAATAGTATTTTGAAGCTGAGAGTTTTCTCTCTCAAGTAATGTGATGGTTGTATGGCAACTGTTGATCACAGCCTGGACCTCTTATTGACCACCTGAGGCAAGCAGTAAGTCAGCCATGGGAGCACAGGTGAAAGCAATTTGCCAGTGCTACCAGGAAGGGGTGGAGATCCCATTTAAGGGCTGACTACCACTGAGGAGGGATCTCTTTCTGGAGGTTGCTCTCTGGGGTGTTTACTGTGAGCCTGTGAGTCCAGTTAGCATTTCCTTTTTTTTTTTTTTTTTCTTTTTAAATGTATATATCTTTTCATCATGGTTATCTTATGAAGCCTAACCTTTGTGCATCTATTGACTGTAGAAGCCCCTAGCCTGCAATATTACCATAGTAGTAAGAATGTTACAGTTTTCTGAGAAAGTAATAAAAAGGAGTAAAGAAATTTCTCTTGTTTTGAGAAATATTGCTTTCTCCAGCCTTTTTGAAGAAACGTTAGACTACAGAAGCTGCAATTACGTGGTAAAGTCATTCTTAATGCTTCTTATCTGCAACATCCTTTTTTTTTTTTTTTAAACTTCTTTTTATAATGAATACATGGCAGAATACCTTACCCATGAGCGGATAACTTTTCTTAAAAGCATAACTTTTGACGCTCTTGACAGCAATTCCTGAAATGCAGTTTGTGAGTCTTGGAAAAGGAAGGCAGACAGAAAAAAGACACCATGTAGTCTGGATTTGATGAACATTAGTCTGTTGCTCTCAGTTTGTTGCAGAACTGAACTTCTACAATGGCATAGAGTGCAGATCACACAAAGGCTTTGGCAGAAGTTTTTCGTTATTAAAGACTGGGATAATTTTTCTGCCTTTAAAATAATGTTCAGATCCAAGTGTATGAGAGATTTTGGCCACATGAACAGGCATGACCACTGTGGTGGAAATGCTAAGTCAGGGCTTGAAACAGTGATTGAGCACCTAGTAGTAAGGCAGGGCCAAGCCAGGGGAGCTCAAGTGTATGCAGTGCACATGAATGACCAGTATGGGTATTGACAGGATCTTCCTCTTCCCAGACCTCATTTAAGTGTTGGCAGTGGAGGTGAGGGTATCTCATCTGGAGATCCCTGCATAGCTGAGGCCTTCCAAGGATAAGCAGGTTTTTTTTTTCCTTCTTTCTGTCTCCATGACTGCTCTGTTTAGCAAGTTTTCACTCACTGCAGCCTGGGGTCTTGCTACTCTGCTATCACTGTCGTGCTTTTCATTGTGTTACAACCACTAATTTAAGTGACTTGCTAAAACTTACAGGGCAAGGACAGTATTTAAGTGAGCCAGGAGATATTTTGCCTTGTATTTAATCTTTTTTCTTCTTACAAAGTAGCCTTGTGTGAGGAAGTTTGTATGAGGAACATTTGTTTTGTGGAAGCTGATTCAGGAGAACTCAATTTTTAACATTCCAAAGGGAAATCTCTCTGGAGTTACGACTACAAGCAGGCAAGCAACAACTGAATCTAATGTAGAAGTTTAGGACCATATGAAAAGACAGCTACATTAGCGAACTGGACTGCCTGCATGAGTATACTCCCTGGAATTCAACAAAATCTAAATTTTCACTTTATTTCTTTGATTACCATTCACTCACTACTTCAAAATCTCAATTTTAATTCTATACAAATTTTCATTTTTCATTGCCTTTTTCAAAATGTTTAGTACTGTATGTACTTTATACTATATATACTTATAATGGTTTAATCCCTCTGTAACAGATACATTGTGGTTAGAATTCACAATGTTTTTTGAAGATCTGTGCAGGTTATTCGACAAATTCAAGGGAAACTTACAGCACTTCACTTGTTATTGGAACAGATGGATGTGTTTCGCCCATTCATCTTCTTCCATGTCCTTCTAAATTATTTGTCAATTTATCAGACAAACAAGATGGTGAGACTAATTTTTTATGTCATTTAAAGATGATGTTTATGCAATATAATATATTTTGCATCTCTTACCTGAACGTTTGTATTTATCAGTAATATCAGTGTGGCTCATAATTTGAGGAAATTGATCAGTCTCATCCATCCCTTGGCCAGGCTGGGCTGCTCCAGGAGGCAGATGATGTGGCAGGGTGAGCAGGCGGAAGTGTGAGCAAAATTGTTTTAGAGGCAGAATGTTCTTGTTTCACAGTATTGCATATATGCAATCCTGCATTCAAGATGGAAGAAAGGGGCCTAGAATTTCAAAGAGGTATGATGCAAAGTGGACAATGAGGGTCATTGCAAAAATTGTCCTTCTTTAGGGAACAAAACTTGCCTCCTGTTGAGTTCAATGACAGTCCTGCTATTGATTTGTGCCTGCCCCATCTATTCATTTTTCTGCTCCCCTGATTCTTTTTTTTTTTTTCACTTTTGCTCAGATTAATGACTTGCTTCATTCCTTAACTTTATCCTCTCTTCCCGAAAAGTGTTGTCAGCAGGTCAAGGTAGATGATCCTGCCCCTCTGCTCTGCATTGGTAAAGTCCGTATGGAAAAAATTGTACCCACCAACATTCACCGACACTTGCTGGATGGAGTCCAGACAATGGACATGAGCTCAGGGAGCTGGTAGATGTTGGACTTCAGCAGTGGTGACAACAGCAGTAGTTTACCTCTGCTGGTGCAGATTTTTACAAATGCAGCATGCAGGCTCATGTTCATTGCTAAATCACATCAAAAATGCATAGCTAGTGGTGGTGACTATGTTAACAAATAGTATTTTGAAGCTGAGAGTTTTCTCTCTCAAGTAATGTGATGGTTGTATGGCAACTGTTGATCACAGCCTGGACCTCTTATTGACCACCTGAGGCAAGCAGTAAGTCAGCCATGGGAGCACAGGTGAAAGCAATTTGCCAGTGCTACCAGGAAGGGGTGGAGATCCCATTTAAGGGCTGACTACCACTGAGGAGGGATCTCTTTCTGGAGGTTGCTCTCTGGGGTGTTTACTGTGAGCCTGTGAGTCCAGTTAGCATTTCCTTTTTTTTTTTTTTTTTCTTTTTAAATGTATATATCTTTTCATCATGGTTATCTTATGAAGCCTAACCTTTGTGCATCTATTGACTGTAGAAGCCCCTAGCCTGCAATATTACCATAGTAGTAAGAATGTTTCAGTTTTCTGAGAAAGTAATAAAAAGGAGTAAAGAAATTTCTCTTGTTTTGAGAAATATTGCTTTCTCCAGCCTTTTTGAAGAAACGTTAGACTACAGAAGCTGCAATTACGTGGTAAAGTCATTCTTAATGCTTCTTATCTGCAACATCCTTTTTTTTTTTTTTAAACTTCTTTTTATAATGAATACATGGCAGAATACCTTACCCATGAGCGGATAACTTTTCTTAAAAGCATAACTTTTGACGCTCTTGACAGCAATTCCTGAAATGCAGTTTGTGAGTCTTGGAAAAGGAAGGCAGACAGAAAAAAGACACCATGTAGTCTGGATTTGATGAACATTAGTCTGTTGCTCTCAGTTTGTTGCAGAACTGAACTTCTACAATGGCATAGAGTGCAGATCACACAAAGGCTTTGGCAGAAGTTTTTCGTTATTAAAGACTGGGATAATTTTTCTGCCTTTAAAATAATGTTCAGATCCAAGTGTATGAGAGATTTTGGCCACATGAACAGGCATGACCACTGTGGTGGAAATGCTAAGTCAGGGCTTGAAACAGTGATTGAGCACCTAGTAGTAAGGCAGGGCCAAGCCAGGGGAGCTCAAGTGTATGCAGTGCACATGAATGACCAGTATGGGTATTGACAGGATCTTCCTATTCCCAGACCTCATTTAAGTGTTGGCAGTGGAGGTGAGGGTATCTCATCTGGAGATCCCTGCATAGCTGAGGCCTTCCAAGGATAAGCAGGTTTTTTTTTTCCTTCTTTCTGTCTCCATGACTGCTCTGTTTAGCAAGTTTTCACTCACTGCAGCCTGGGGTCTTGCTACTCTGCTATCACTGTCGTGCTTTTCATTGTGTTACAACCACTAATTTAAGTGACTTGCTAAAACTTACAGGGCAAGGACAGTATTTAAGTGAGCCAGGAGATATTTTGCCTTGTATTTAATCTTTTTTCTTCTTACAAAGTAGCCTTGTGTGAGGAAGTTTGTATGAGGAACATTTGTTTTGTGGAAGCTGATTCAGGAGAACTCAATTTTTAACATTCCAAAGGGAAATCTCTCTGGAGTTACGACTACAAGCAGGCAAGCAACAACTGAATCTAATGTAGAAGTTTAGGACCATATGAAAAGACAGCTACATTAGCGAACTGGACTGCCTGCATGAGTATACTCCCTGGGATTCAACAAAATCTAAATTTTCACTTTATTTCTTTGATTACCATTCACTCACTACTTCAAAATCTCAATTTTAATTCTATACAAATTTTCATTTTTCATTGCCTTTTTCAAAATGTTTAGTACTGTATGTACTTTATACTATATATACTTATAATGGTTTAATCCCTCTGTAACAGATACATTGTGGTTAGAATTCACAATGTTTTTTGAAGATCTGTGCAGGTTATTCGACAAATTCAAGGGAAACTTACAGCACTTCACTTGTTATTGGAACAGATGGATGTGTTTCGCCCATTCATCTTCTTCCATGTCCTTCTAAATTATTTGTCAATTTATCAGACAAACAAGATGGTGAGACTAATTTTTTATGTCATTTAAAGATGATGTTTATGCAATATAATATATTTTGCATCTCTTACCTGAACGTTTGTATTTATCAGTAATATCAGTGTGGCTCATAATTTGAGGAAATTGATCAGTCTCATCCATCCCTTGGCCAGGCTGGGCTGCTCCAGGAGGCAGATGATGTGGCAGGGTGAGCAGGCGGAAGTGTGAGCAAAATTGTTTTAGAGGCAGAATGTTCTTGTTTCACAGTATTGCATATATGCAATCCTGCATTCAAGATGGAAGAAAGGGGCCTAGAATTTCAAAGAGGTATGATGCAAAGTGGACAATGAGGGTCATTGCAAAAATTGTCCTTCTTTAGGGAACAAAACTTGCCTCCTGTTGAGTTCAATGACAGTCCTGCTATTGATTTGTGCCTGCCCCATCTATTCATTTTTCTGCTCCCCTGATTCTTTTTTTTTTTTTTTCACTTTTGCTCAGATTAATGACTTGCTTCATTCCTTAACTTTATCCTCTCTTCCCGAAAAGTGTTGTCAGCAGGTCAAGGTAGATGATCCTGCCCCTCTGCTCTGCATTGGTAAAGTCCGTATGGAAAAAATTGTACCCACCAACATTCACCGACACTTGCTGGATGGAGTCCAGACAATGGACATGAGCTCAGGGAGCTGGTAGATGTTGGACTTCAGCAGTGGTGACAACAGCAGTAGTTTACCTCTGCTGGTGCAGATTTTTACAAATGCAGCATGCAGGCTCATGTTCATTGCTAAATCACATCAAAAATGCATAGCTAGTGGTGGTGACTATGTTAACAAATAGTATTTTGAAGCTGAGAGTTTTCTCTCTCAAGTAATGTGATGGTTGTATGGCAACTGTTGATCACAGCCTGGACCTCTTATTGACCACCTGAGGCAAGCAGTAAGTCAGCCATGGGAGCACAGGTGAAAGCAATTTGCCAGTGCTACCAGGAAGGGGTGGAGATCCCATTTAAGGGCTGACTACCACTGAGGAGGGATCTCTTTCTGGAGGTTGCTCTCTGGGGTGTTTACTGTGAGCCTGTGAGTCCAGTTAGCATTTCCTTTTTTTTTTTTTTTTTTCCTTTTAAATGTATATATCTTTTCATCATGGTTATCTTATGAAGCCTAACCTTTGTGCATCTATTGACTGTAGAAGCCCCTAGCCTGCAATATTACCATAGTAGTAAGAATGTTTCAGTTTTCTGAGAAAGTAATAAAAAGGAGTAAAGAAATTTCTCTTGTTTTGAGAAATATTGCTTTCTCCAGCCTTTTTGAAGAAACGTTAGACTACAGAAGCTGCAATTACGTGGTAAAGTCATTCTTAATGCTTCTTATCTGCAACATCCTTTTTTTTTTTTTTAAACTTCTTTTTATAATGAATACATGTCAGAATACCTTACCCATGAGCGGATAACTTTTCTTAAAAGCATAACTTTTGACGCTCTTGACAGCAATTCCTGAAATGCAGTTTGTGAGTCTTGGAAAAGGAAGGCAGACAGAAAAAAGACACCATGTAGTCTGGATTTGATGAACATTAGTCTGTTGCTCTCAGTTTGTTGCAGAACTGAACTTCTACAATGGCATAGAGTGCAGATCACACAAAGGCTTTGGCAGAAGTTTTTCGTTATTAAAGACTGGGATAATTTTTCTGCCTTTAAAATAATGTTCAGATCCAAGTGTATGAGAGATTTTGGCCACATGAACAGGCATGACCACTGTGGTGGAAATGCTAAGTCAGGGCTTGAAACAGTGATTGAGCACCTAGTAGTAAGGCAGGGCCAAGCCAGGGGAGCTCAAGTGTATGCAGTGCACATGAATGACCAGTATGGGTATTGACAGGATCTTCCTCTTCCCAGACCTCATTTAAGTGTTGGCAGTGGAGGTGAGGGTATCTCATCTGGAGATCCCTGCATAGCTGAGGCCTTCCAAGGATAAGCAGGTTTTTTGTTCCTTCTTTCTGTCTCCATGACTGCTCTGTTTAGCAAGTTTTCACTCACTGCAGCCTGGGGTCTTGCTACTCTGCTATCACTGTCGTGCTTTTCATTGTGTTACAACCACTAATTTAAGTGACTTGCTAAAACTTACAGGGCAAGGACAGTATTTAAGTGAGCCAGGAGATATTTTGCCTTGTATTTAATCTTTTTTCTTCTTACAAAGTAGCCTTGTGTGAGGAAGTTTGTATGAGGAACATTTGTTTTGTGGAAGCTGATTCAGGAGAACTCAATTTTTAACATTCCAAAGGGAAATCTCTCTGGAGTTCTGACTACAAGCAGGCAAGCAAGAACTGAATCTAATGTAGAAGTTTAGGACCATATGAAAAGACAGCTACATTAGCGAACTGGACTGCCTGCATGAGTATACTCCCTGGAATTCAACAAAATCTAAATTTTCACTTTATTTCTTTGATTACCATTCACTCACTACTTCAAAATCTCAATTTTAATTCTATACAAATTTTCATTTTTCATTGCCTTTTTCAAAATGTTTAGTACTGTATGTACTTTATACTATATATACTTATAATGGTTTAATCCCTCTGTAACAGATACATTGTGGTTAGAATTCACAATGTTTTTTGAAGATCTGTGCAGGTTATTCGACAAATTCAAGGGAAACTTACAGCACTTCACTTGTTATTGGAACAGATGGATGTGTTTCGCCCATTCATCTTCTTCCATGTCCTTCTAAATTATTTGTCAATTTATCAGACAAACAAGATGGTGAGACTAATTTTTTATGTCATTTAAAGATGATGTTTATGCAATATAATATATTTTGCATCTCTTACCTGAACGTTTGTATTTATCAGTAATATCAGTGTGGCTCATAATTTGAGGAAATTGATCAGTCTCATCCATCCCTTGGCCAGGCTGGGCTGCTCCAGGAGGCAGATGATGTGGCAGGGTGAGCAGGCGGAAGTGTGAGCAAAATTGTTTTAGAGGCAGAATGTTCTTGTTTCACAGTATTGCATATATGCAATCCTGCATTCAAGATGGAAGAAAGGGGCCTAGAATTTCAAAGAGGTATGATGCAAAGTGGACAATGAGGGTCATTGCAAAAATTGTCCTTCTTTAGGGAACAAAACTTGCCTCCTGTTGAGTTCAATGACAGTCCTGCTATTGATTTGTGCCTGCCCCATCTATTCATTTTTCTGCTCCCCTGATTCTTTTTTTTTTTTTCACTTTTGCTCAGATTAATGACTTGCTTCATTCCTTAACTTTATCCTCTCTTCCCGAAAAGTGTTGTCAGCAGGTCAAGGTAGATGATCCTGCCCCTCTGCTCTGCATTGGTAAAGTCCGTATGGAAAAAATTGTACCCACCAACATTCACCGACACTTGCTGGATGGAGTCCAGACAATGGACATGAGCTCAGGGAGCTGGTAGATGTTGGACTTCAGCAGTGGTGACAACAGCAGTAGTTTACCTCTGCTGGTGCAGATTTTTACAAATGCAGCATGCAGGCTCATGTTCATTGCTAAATCACATCAAAAATGCATAGCTAGTGGTGGTGACTATGTTAACAAATAGTATTTTGAAGCTGAGAGTTTTCTCTCTCAAGTAATGTGATGGTTGTATGGCAACTGTTGATCACAGCCTGGACCTCTTATTGACCACCTGAGGCAAGCAGTAAGTCAGCCATGGGAGCACAGGTGAAAGCAATTTGCCAGTGCTACCAGGAAGGGGTGGAGATCCCATTTAAGGGCTGACTACCACTGAGGAGGGATCTCTTTCTGGAGGTTGCTCTCTGGGGTGTTTACTGTGAGCCTGTGAGTCCAGTTAGCATTTCCTTTTTTTTTTTTTTTTTTCTTTTTAAATGTATATATCTTTTCATCATGGTTATCTTATGAAGCCTAACCTTTGTGCATCTATTGACTGTAGAAGCCCCTAGCCTGCAATATTACCATAGTAGTAAGAATGTTTCAGTTTTCTGAGAAAGTAATAAAAAGGAGTAAAGAAATTTCTCTTGTTTTGAGAAATATTGCTTTCTCCAGCCTTTTTGAAGAAACGTTAGACTACAGAAGCTGCAATTACGTGGTAAAGTCATTCTTAATGCTTCTTATCTGCAACATCCTTTTTTTTTTTTTTAAACTTCTTTTTATAATGAATACATGGCAGAATACCTTACCCATGAGCGGATAACTTTTCTTAAAAGCATAACTTTTGACGCTCTTGACAGCAATTCCTGAAATGCAGTTTGTGAGTCTTGGAAAAGGAAGGCAGACAGAAAAAAGACACCATGTAGTCTGGATTTGATGAACATTAGTCTGTTGCTCTCAGTTTGTTGCAGAACTGAACTTCTACAATGGCATACAGTGCAGATCACACAAAGGCTTTGGCAGAAGTTTTTCGTTATTAAAGACTGGGATAATTTTTCTGCCTTTAAAATAATGTTCAGATCCAAGTGTATGAGAGATTTTGGCCACATGAACAGGCATGACCACTGTGGTGGAAATGCTAAGTCAGGGCTTGAAACAGTGATTGAGCACCTAGTAGTAAGGCAGGGCCAAGCCAGGGGAGCTCAAGTGTATGCAGTGCACATGAATGACCAGTATGGGTATTGACAGGATCTTCCTCTTCCCAGACCTCATTTAAGTGTTGGCAGTGGAGGTGAGGGTATCTCATCTGGAGATCCCTGCATAGCTGAGGCCTTCCAAGGATAAGCAGGTTTTTTGTTCCTTCTTTCTGTCTCCATGACTGCTCTGTTTAGCAAGTTTTCACTCACTGCAGCCTGGGGTCTTGCTACTCTGCTATCACTGTCGTGCTTTTCATTGTGTTACAACCACTAATTTAAGTGACTTGCTAAAACTTACAGGGCAAGGACAGTATTTAAGTGAGCCAGGAGATATTTTGCCTTGTATTTAATCTTTTTTCTTCTTACAAAGTAGCCTTGTGTGAGGAAGTTTGTATGAGGAACATTTGTTTTGTGGAAGCTGATTCAGGAGAACTCAATTTTTAACATTCCAAAGGGAAATCTCTCTGGAGTTACGACTACAAGCAGGCAAGCAACAACTGAATCTAATGTAGAAGTTTAGGACCATATGAAAAGACAGCTACATTAGCGAACTGGACTGCCTGCATGAGTATACTCCCTGGGATTCAACAAAATCTAAATTTTCACTTTATTTCTTTGATTACCATTCACTCACTACTTCAAAATCTCAATTTTAATTCTATACAAATTTTCATTTTTCATTGCCTTTTTCAAAATGTTTAGTACTGTATGTACTTTATACTATATATACTTATAATGGTTTAATCCCTCTGTAACAGATACATTGTGGTTAGAATTCACAATGTTTTTTGAAGATCTGTGCAGGTTATTCGACAAATTCAAGGGAAACTTACAGCACTTCACTTGTTATTGGAACAGATGGATGTGTTTCGCCCATTCATCTTCTTCCATGTCCTTCTAAATTATTTGTCAATTTATCAGACAAACAAGATGGTGAGACTAATTTTTTATGTCATTTAAAGATGATGTTTATGCAATATAATATATTTTGCATCTCTTACCTGAACGTTTGTATTTATCAGTAATATCAGTGTGGCTCATAATTTGAGGAAATTGATCAGTCTCATCCATCCCTTGGCCAGGCTGGGCTGCTCCAGGAGGCAGATGATGTGGCAGGGTGAGCAGGCGGAAGTGTGAGCAAAATTGTTTTAGAGGCAGAATGTTCTTGTTTCACAGTATTGCATATATGCAATCCTGCATTCAAGATGGAAGAAAGGGGCCTAGAATTTCAAAGAGGTATGATGCAAAGTGGACAATGAGGGTCATTGCAAAAATTGTCCTTCTTTAGGGAACAAAACTTGCCTCCTGTTGAGTTCAATGACAGTCCTGCTATTGATTTGTGCCTGCCCCATCTATTCATTTTTCTGCTCCCCTGATTCTTTTTTTTTTTTTCACTTTTGCTCAGATTAATGACTTGCTTCATTCCTTAACTTTATCCTCTCTTCCCGAAAAGTGTTGTCAGCAGGTCAAGGTAGATGATCCTGCCCCTCTGCTCTGCATTGGTAAAGTCCGTATGGAAAAAATTGTACCCACCAACATTCACCGACACTTGCTGGATGGAGTCCAGACAATGGACATGAGCTCAGGGAGCTGGTAGATGTTGGACTTCAGCAGTGGTGACAACAGCAGTAGTTTACCTCTGCTGGTGCAGATTTTTACAAATGCAGCATGCAGGCTCATGTTCATTGCTAAATCACATCAAAAATGCATAGCTAGTGGTGGTGACTATGTTAACAAATAGTATTTTGAAGCTGAGAGTTTTCTCTCTCAAGTAATGTGATGGTTGTATGGCAACTGTTGATCACAGCCTGGACCTCTTATTGACCACCTGAGGCAAGCAGTAAGTCAGCCATGGGAGCACAGGTGAAAGCAATTTGCCAGTGCTACCAGGAAGGGGTGGAGATCCCATTTAAGGGCTGACTACCACTGAGGAGGGATCTCTTTCTGGAGGTTGCTCTCTGGGGTGTTTACTGTGAGCCTGTGAGTCCAGTTAGCATTTCCTTTTTTTTTTTTTTTTTCTTTTTAAATGTATATATCTTTTCATCATGGTTATCTTATGAAGCCTAACCTTTGTGCATCTATTGACTGTAGAAGCCCCTAGCCTGCAATATTACCATAGTAGTAAGAATGTTTCAGTTTTCTGAGAAAGTAATAAAAAGGAGTAAAGAAATTTCTCTTGTTTTGAGAAATATTGCTTTCTCCAGCCTTTTTGAAGAAACGTTAGACTACAGAAGCTGCAATTACGTGGTAAAGTCATTCTTAATGCTTCTTATCTGCAACATCCTTTTTTTTTTTTTTTAAACTTCTTTTTATAATGAATACATGGCAGAATACCTTACCCATGAGCGGATAACTTTTCTTAAAAGCATAACTTTTGACGCTCTTGACAGCAATTCCTGAAATGCAGTTTGTGAGTCTTGGAAAAGGAAGGCAGACAGAAAAAAGACACCATGTAGTCTGGATTTGATGAACATTAGTCTGTTGCTCTCAGTTTGTTGCAGAACTGAACTTCTACAATGGCATAGAGTGCAGATCACACAAAGGCTTTGGCAGAAGTTTTTCGTTATTAAAGACTGGGATAATTTTTCTGCCTTTAAAATAATGTTCAGATCCAAGTGTATGAGAGATTTTGGCCACATGAACAGGCATGACCACTGTGGTGGAAATGCTAAGTCAGGGCTTGAAACAGTGATTGAGCACCTAGTAGTAAGGCAGGGCCAAGCCAGGGGAGCTCAAGTGTATGCAGTGCACATGAATGACCAGTATGGGTATTGACAGGATCTTCCTCTTCCCAGACCTCATTTAAGTGTTGGCAGTGGAGGTGAGGGTATCTCATCTGGAGATCCCTGCATAGCTGAGGCCTTCCAAGGATAAGCAGGTTTTTTGTTCCTTCTTTCTGTCTCCATGACTGCTCTGTTTAGCAAGTTTTCACTCACTGCAGCCTGGGGTCTTGCTACTCTGCTATCACTGTCGTGCTTTTCATTGTGTTACAACCACTAATTTAAGTGACTTGCTAAAACTTACAGGGCAAGGACAGTATTTAAGTGAGCCAGGAGATATTTTGCCTTGTATTTAATCTTTTTTCTTCTTACAAAGTAGCCTTGTGTGAGGAAGTTTGTATGAGGAACATTTGTTTTGTGGAAGCTGATTCAGGAGAACTCAATTTTTAACATTCCAAAGGGAAATCTCTCTGGAGTTACGACTACAAGCAGGCAAGCAACAACTGAATCTAATGTAGAAGTTTAGGACCATATGAAAAGACAGCTACATTAGCGAACTGGACTGCCTGCATGAGTATACTCCCTGGGATTCAACAAAATCTAAATTTTCACTTTATTTCTTTGATTACCATTCACTCACTACTTCAAAATCTCAATTTTAATTCTATACAAATTTTCATTTTTCATTGCCTTTTTCAAAATGTTTAGTACTGTATGTACTTTATACTATATATACTTATAATGGTTTAATCCCTCTGTAACAGATACATTGTGGTTAGAATTCACAATGTTTTTTGAAGATCTGTGCAGGTTATTCGACAAATTCAAGGGAAACTTACAGCACTTCACTTGTTATTGGAACAGATGGATGTGTTTCGCCCATTCATCTTCTTCCATGTCCTTCTAAATTATTTGTCAATTTATCAGACAAACAAGATGGTGAGACTAATTTTTTATGTCATTTAAAGATGATGTTTATGCAATATAATATATTTTGCATCTCTTACCTGAACGTTTGTATTTATCAGTAATATCAGTGTGGCTCATAATTTGAGGAAATTGATCAGTCTCATCCATCCCTTGGCCAGGCTGGGCTGCTCCAGGAGGCAGATGATGTGGCAGGGTGAGCAGGCGGAAGTGTGAGCAAAATTGTTTTAGAGGCAGAATGTTCTTGTTTCACAGTATTGCATATATGCAATCCTGCATTCAAGATGGAAGAAAGGGGCCTAGAATTTCAAAGAGGTATGATGCAAAGTGGACAATGAGGGTCATTGCAAAAATTGTCCTTCTTTAGGGAACAAAACTTGCCTCCTGTTGAGTTCAATGACAGTCCTGCTATTGATTTGTGCCTGCCCCATCTATTCATTTTTCTGCTCCCCTGATTCTTTTTTTTTTTTTCACTTTTGCTCAGATTAATGACTTGCTTCATTCCTTAACTTTATCCTCTCTTCCCGAAAAGTGTTGTCAGCAGGTCAAGGTAGATGATCCTGCCCCTCTGCTCTGCATTGGTAAAGTCCGTATGGAAAAAATTGTACCCACCAACATTCACCGACACTTGCTGGATGGAGTCCAGACAATGGACATGAGCTCAGGGAGCTGGTAGATGTTGGACTTCAGCAGTGGTGACAACAGCAGTAGTTTACCTCTGCTGGTGCAGATTTTTACAAATGCAGCATGCAGGCTCATGTTCATTGCTAAATCACATCAAAAATGCATAGCTAGTGGTGGTGACTATGTTAACAAATAGTATTTTGAAGCTGAGAGTTTTCTCTCTCAAGTAATGTGATGGTTGTATGGCAACTGTTGATCACAGCCTGGACCTCTTATTGACCACCTGAGGCAAGCAGTAAGTCAGCCATGGGAGCACAGGTGAAAGCAATTTGCCAGTGCTACCAGGAAGGGGTGGAGATCCCATTTAAGGGCTGACTACCACTGAGGAGGGATCTCTTTCTGGAGGTTGCTCTCTGGGGTGTTTACTGTGAGCCTGTGAGTCCAGTTAGCATTTCCTTTTTTTTTTTTTTTTTCTTTTTAAATGTATATATCTTTTCATCATGGTTATCTTATGAAGCCTAACCTTTGTGCATCTATTGACTGTAGAAGCCCCTAGCCTGCAATATTACCATAGTAGTAAGAATGTTTCAGTTTTCTGAGAAAGTAATAAAAAGGAGTAAAGAAATTTCTCTTGTTTTGAGAAATATTGCTTTCTCCAGCCTTTTTGAAGAAACGTTAGACTACAGAAGCTGCAATTACGTGGTAAAGTCATTCTTAATGCTTCTTATCTGCAACATCCTTTTTTTTTTTTTTTAAACTTCTTTTTATAATGAATACATGGCAGAATACCTTACCCATGAGCGGATAACTTTTCTTAAAAGCATAACTTTTGACGCTCTTGACAGCAATTCCTGAAATGCAGTTTGTGAGTCTTGGAAAAGGAAGGCAGACAGAAAAAAGACACCATGTAGTCTGGATTTGATGAACATTAGTCTGTTGCTCTCAGTTTGTTGCAGAACTGAACTTCTACAATGGCATAGAGTGCAGATCACACAAAGGCTTTGGCAGAAGTTTTTCGTTATTAAAGACTGGGATAATTTTTCTGCCTTTAAAATAATGTTCAGATCCAAGTGTATGAGAGATTTTGGCCACATGAACAGGCATGACCACTGTGGTGGAAATGCTAAGTCAGGGCTTGAAACAGTGATTGAGCACCTAGTAGTAAGGCAGGGCCAAGCCAGGGGAGCTCAAGTGTATGCAGTGCACATGAATGACCAGTATGGGTATTGACAGGATCTTCCTCTTCCCAGACCTCATTTAAGTGTTGGCAGTGGAGGTGAGGGTATCTCATCTGGAGATCCCTGCATAGCTGAGGCCTTCCAAGGATAAGCAGGTTTTTTGTTCCTTCTTTCTGTCTCCATGACTGCTCTGTTTAGCAAGTTTTCACTCACTGCAGCCTGGGGTCTTGCTACTCTGCTATCACTGTCGTGCTTTTCATTGTGTTACAACCACTAATTTAAGTGACTTGCTAAAACTTACAGGGCAAGGACAGTATTTAAGTGAGCCAGGAGATATTTTGCCTTGTATTTAATCTTTTTTCTTCTTACAAAGTAGCCTTGTGTGAGGAAGTTTGTATGAGGAACATTTGTTTTGTGGAAGCTGATTCAGGAGAACTCAATTTTTAACATTCCAAAGGGAAATCTCTCTGGAGTTCTGACTACAAGCAGGCAAGCAAGAACTGAATCTAATGTAGAAGTTTAGGACCATATGAAAAGACAGCTACATTAGCGAACTGGACTGCCTGCATGAGTACACTCCCTGGGATTCAACAAAATCTAAATTTTCACTTTATTTCTTTGATTACCATTCACTCACTACTTCAAAATCTCAATTTTAATTCTATACAAATTTTCATTTTTCATTGCCTTTTTCAAAATGTTTAGTACTGTATGTACTTTATACTATATATACTTATAATGGTTTAATCCCTCTGTAACAGATACATTGTGGTTAGAATTCACAATGTTTTTTGAAGATCTGTGCAGGTTATTCGACAAATTCAAGGGAAACTTACAGCACTTCACTTGTTATTGGAACAGATGGATGTGTTTCGCCCATTCATCTTCTTCCATGTCCTTCTAAATTATTTGTCAATTTATCAGACAAACAAGATGGTGAGACTAATTTTTTATGTCATTTAAAGATGATGTTTATGCAATATAATATATTTTGCATCTCTTACCTGAACGTTTGTATTTATCAGTAATATCAGTGTGGCTCATAATTTGAGGAAATTGATCAGTCTCATCCATCCCTTGGCCAGGCTGGGCTGCTCCAGGAGGCAGATGATGTGGCAGGGTGAGCAGGCGGAAGTGTGAGCAAAATTGTTTTAGAGGCAGAATGTTCTTGTTTCACAGTATTGCATATATGCAATCCTGCATTCAAGATGGAAGAAAGGGGCCTAGAATTTCAAAGAGGTATGATGCAAAGTGGACAATGAGGGTCATTGCAAAAATTGTCCTTCTTTAGGGAACAAAACTTGCCTCCTGTTGAGTTCAATGACAGTCCTGCTATTGATTTGTGCCTGCCCCATCTATTCATTTTTCTGCTCCCCTGATTCTTTTTTTTTTTTTCACTTTTGCTCAGATTAATGACTTGCTTCATTCCTTAACTTTATCCTCTCTTCCCGAAAAGTGTTGTCAGCAGGTCAAGGTAGATGATCCTGCCCCTCTGCTCTGCATTGGTAAAGTCCGTATGGAAAAAATTGTACCCACCAACATTCACCGACACTTGCTGGATGGAGTCCAGACAATGGACATGAGCTCAGGGAGCTGGTAGATGTTGGACTTCAGCAGTGGTGACAACAGCAGTAGTTTACCTCTGCTGGTGCAGATTTTTACAAATGCAGCATGCAGGCTCATGTTCATTGCTAAATCACATCAAAAATGCATAGCTAGTGGTGGTGACTATGTTAACAAATAGTATTTTGAAGCTGAGAGTTTTCTCTCTCAAGTAATGTGATGGTTGTATGGCAACTGTTGATCACAGCCTGGACCTCTTATTGACCACCTGAGGCAAGCAGTAAGTCAGCCATGGGAGCACAGGTGAAAGCAATTTGCCAGTGCTACCAGGAAGGGGTGGAGATCCCATTTAAGGGCTGACTACCACTGAGGAGGGATCTCTTTCTGGAGGTTGCTCTCTGGGGTGTTTACTGTGAGCCTGTGAGTCCAGTTAGCATTTCCTTTTTTTTTTTTTTTTTCTTTTTAAATGTATATATCTTTTCATCATGGTTATCTTATGAAGCCTAACCTTTGTGCATCTATTGACTGTAGAAGCCCCTAGCCTGCAATATTACCATAGTAGTAAGAATGTTTCAGTTTTCTGAGAAAGTAATAAAAAGGAGTAAAGAAATTTCTCTTGTTTTGAGAAATATTGCTTTCTCCAGCCTTTTTGAAGAAACGTTAGACTACAGAAGCTGCAATTACGTGGTAAAGTCATTCTTAATGCTTCTTATCTGCAACATCCTTTTTTTTTTTTTTTAAACTTCTTTTTATAATGAATACATGGCAGAATACCTTACCCATGAGCGGATAACTTTTCTTAAAAGCATAACTTTTGACGCTCTTGACAGCAATTCCTGAAATGCAGTTTGTGAGTCTTGGAAAAGGAAGGCAGACAGAAAAAAGACACCATGTAGTCTGGATTTGATGAACATTAGTCTGTTGCTCTCAGTTTGTTGCAGAACTGAACTTCTACAATGGCATAGAGTGCAGATCACACAAAGGCTTTGGCAGAAGTTTTTCGTTATTAAAGACTGGGATAATTTTTCTGCCTTTAAAATAATGTTCAGATCCAAGTGTATGAGAGATTTTGGCCACATGAACAGGCATGACCACTGTGGTGGAAATGCTAAGTCAGGGCTTGAAACAGTGATTGAGCACCTAGTAGTAAGGCAGGGCCAAGCCAGGGGAGCTCAAGTGTATGCAGTGCACATGAATGACCAGTATGGGTATTGACAGGATCTTCCTCTTCCCAGACCTCATTTAAGTGTTGGCAGTGGAGGTGAGGGTATCTCATCTGGAGATCCCTGCATAGCTGAGGCCTTCCAAGGATAAGCAGGTTTTTTGTTCCTTCTTTCTGTCTCCATGACTGCTCTGTTTAGCAAGTTTTCACTCACTGCAGCCTGGGGTCTTGCTACTCTGCTATCACTGTCGTGCTTTTCATTGTGTTACAACCACTAATTTAAGTGACTTGCTAAAACTTACAGGGCAAGGACAGTATTTAAGTGAGCCAGGAGATATTTTGCCTTGTATTTAATCTTTTTTCTTCTTACAAAGTAGCCTTGTGTGAGGAAGTTTGTATGAGGAACATTTGTTTTGTGGAAGCTGATTCAGGAGAACTCAATTTTTAACATTCCAAAGGGAAATCTCTCTGGAGTTCTGACTACAAGCAGGCAAGCAAGAACTGAATCTAATGTAGAAGTTTAGGACCATATGAAAAGACAGCTACATTAGCGAACTGGACTGCCTGCATGAGTACACTCCCTGGGATTCAACAAAATCTAAATTTTCACTTTATTTCTTTGATTACCATTCACTCACTACTTCAAAATCTCAATTTTAATTCTATACAAATTTTCATTTTTCATTGCCTTTTTCAAAATGTTTAGTACTGTATGTACTTTATACTATATATACTTATAATGGTTTAATCCCTCTGTAACAGATACATTGTGGTTAGAATTCACAATGTTTTTTGAAGATCTGTGCAGGTTATTCGACAAATTCAAGGGAAACTTACAGCACTTCACTTGTTATTGGAACAGATGGATGTGTTTCGCCCATTCATCTTCTTCCATGTCCTTCTAAATTATTTGTCAATTTATCAGACAAACAAGATGGTGAGACTAATTTTTTATGTCATTTAAAGATGATGTTTATGCAATATAATATATTTTGCATCTCTTACCTGAACGTTTGTATTTATCAGTAATATCAGTGTGGCTCATAATTTGAGGAAATTGATCAGTCTCATCCATCCCTTGGCCAGGCTGGGCTGCTCCAGGAGGCAGATGATGTGGCAGGGTGAGCAGGCGGAAGTGTGAGCAAAATTGTTTTAGAGGCAGAATGTTCTTGTTTCACAGTATTGCATATATGCAATCCTGCATTCAAGATGGAAGAAAGGGGCCTAGAATTTCAAAGAGGTATGATGCAAAGTGGACAATGAGGGTCATTGCAAAAATTGTCCTTCTTTAGGGAACAAAACTTGCCTCCTGTTGAGTTCAATGACAGTCCTGCTATTGATTTGTGCCTGCCCCATCTATTCATTTTTCTGCTCCCCTGATTCTTTTTTTTTTTTTCACTTTTGCTCAGATTAATGACTTGCTTCATTCCTTAACTTTATCCTCTCTTCCCGAAAAGTGTTGTCAGCAGGTCAAGGTAGATGATCCTGCCCCTCTGCTCTGCATTGGTAAAGTCCGTATGGAAAAAATTGTACCCACCAACATTCACCGACACTTGCTGGATGGAGTCCAGACAATGGACATGAGCTCAGGGAGCTGGTAGATGTTGGACTTCAGCAGTGGTGACAACAGCAGTAGTTTACCTCTGCTGGTGCAGATTTTTACAAATGCAGCATGCAGGCTCATGTTCATTGCTAAATCACATCAAAAATGCATAGCTAGTGGTGGTGACTATGTTAACAAATAGTATTTTGAAGCTGAGAGTTTTCTCTCTCAAGTAATGTGATGGTTGTATGGCAACTGTTGATCACAGCCTGGACCTCTTATTGACCACCTGAGGCAAGCAGTAAGTCAGCCATGGGAGCACAGGTGAAAGCAATTTGCCAGTGCTACCAGGAAGGGGTGGAGATCCCATTTAAGGGCTGACTACCACTGAGGAGGGATCTCTTTCTGGAGGTTGCTCTCTGGGGTGTTTACTGTGAGCCTGTGAGTCCAGTTAGCATTTCCTTTTTTTTTTTTTTTTTCTTTTTAAATGTATATATCTTTTCATCATGGTTATCTTATGAAGCCTAACCTTTGTGCATCTATTGACTGTAGAAGCCCCTAGCCTGCAATATTACCATAGTAGTAAGAATGTTTCAGTTTTCTGAGAAAGTAATAAAAAGGAGTAAAGAAATTTCTCTTGTTTTGAGAAATATTGCTTTCTCCAGCCTTTTTGAAGAAACGTTAGACTACAGAAGCTGCAATTACGTGGTAAAGTCATTCTTAATGCTTCTTATCTGCAACATCCTTTTTTTTTTTTTTTAAACTTCTTTTTATAATGAATACATGGCAGAATACCTTACCCATGAGCGGATAACTTTTCTTAAAAGCATAACTTTTGACGCTCTTGACAGCAATTCCTGAAATGCAGTTTGTGAGTCTTGGAAAAGGAAGGCAGACAGAAAAAAGACACCATGTAGTCTGGATTTGATGAACATTAGTCTGTTGCTCTCAGTTTGTTGCAGAACTGAACTTCTACAATGGCATAGAGTGCAGATCACACAAAGGCTTTGGCAGAAGTTTTTCGTTATTAAAGACTGGGATAATTTTTCTGCCTTTAAAATAATGTTCAGATCCAAGTGTATGAGAGATTTTGGCCACATGAACAGGCATGACCACTGTGGTGGAAATGCTAAGTCAGGGCTTGAAACAGTGATTGAGCACCTAGTAGTAAGGCAGGGCCAAGCCAGGGGAGCTCAAGTGTATGCAGTGCACATGAATGACCAGTATGGGTATTGACAGGATCTTCCTCTTCCCAGACCTCATTTAAGTGTTGGCAGTGGAGGTGAGGGTATCTCATCTGGAGATCCCTGCATAGCTGAGGCCTTCCAAGGATAAGCAGGTTTTTTTGTTCCTTCTTTCTGTCTCCATGACTGCTCTGTTTAGCAAGTTTTCACTCACTGCAGCCTGGGGTCTTGCTACTCTGCTATCACTGTCGTGCTTTTCATTGTGTTACAACCACTAATTTAAGTGACTTGCTAAAACTTACAGGGCAAGGACAGTATTTAAGTGAGCCAGGAGATATTTTGCCTGGTATTTAATCTTTTTTCTTCTTACAAAGTAGCCTTGTGTGAGGAAGTTTGTATGAGGAACATTTGTTTTGTGGAAGCTGATTCAGGAGAACTCAATTTTTAACATTCCAAAGGGAAATCTCTCTGGAGTTACGACTACAAGCAGGCAAGCAACAACTGAATCTAATGTAGAAGTTTAGGACCATATGAAAAGACAGCTACATTAGCGAACTGGACTGCCTGCATGAGTATACTCCCTGGAATTCAACAAAATCTAAATTTTCACTTTATTTCTTTGATTACCATTCACTCACTACTTCAAAATCTCAATTTTAATTCTATACAAATTTTCATTTTTCATTGCCTTTTTCAAAATGTTTAGTACTGTATGTACTTTATACTATATATACTTATAATGGTTTAATCCCTCTGTAACAGATACATTTTGGTTAGAATTCACAATGTTTTTTGAAGATCTGTGCAGGTTATTCGACAAATTCAAGGGAAACTTACAGCACTTCACTTGTTATTGGAACAGATGGATGTGTTTCGCCCATTCATCTTCTTCCATGTCCTTCTAAATTATTTGTCAATTTATCAGACAAACAAGATGGTGAGACTAATTTTTTATGTCATTTAAAGATGATGTTTATGCAATATAATATATTTTGCATCTCTTACCTGAACGTTTGTATTTATCAGTAATATCAGTGTGGCTCATAATTTGAGGAAATTGATCAGTCTCATCCATCCCTTGGCCAGGCTGGGCTGCTCCAGGAGGCAGATGATGTGGCAGGGTGAGCAGGCGGAAGTGTGAGCAAAATTGTTTTAGAGGCAGAATGTTCTTGTTTCACAGTATTGCATATATGCAATCCTGCATTCAAGATGGAAGAAAGGGGCCTAGAATTTCAAAGAGGTATGATGCAAAGTGGACAATGAGGGTCATTGCAAAAATTGTCCTTCTTTAGGGAACAAAACTTGCCTCCTGTTGAGTTCAATGACAGTCCTGCTATTGATTTGTGCCTGCCCCATCTATTCATTTTTCTGCTCCCCTGATTCTTTTTTTTTTTTTCACTTTTGCTCAGATTAATGACTTGCTTCATTCCTTAACTTTATCCTCTCTTCCCGAAAAGTGTTGTCAGCAGGTCAAGGTAGATGATCCTGCCCCTCTGCTCTGCATTGGTAAAGTCCGTATGGAAAAAATTGTACCCACCAACATTCACCGACACTTGCTGGATGGAGTCCAGACAATGGACATGAGCTCAGGGAGCTGGTAGATGTTGGACTTCAGCAGTGGTGACAACAGCAGTAGTTTACCTCTGCTGGTGCAGATTTTTACAAATGCAGCATGCAGGCTCATGTTCATTGCTAAATCACATCAAAAATGCATAGCTAGTGGTGGTGACTATGTTAACAAATAGTATTTTGAAGCTGAGAGTTTTCTCTCTCAAGTAATGTGATGGTTGTATGGCAACTGTTGATCACAGCCTGGACCTCTTATTGACCACCTGAGGCAAGCAGTAAGTCAGCCATGGGAGCACAGGTGAAAGCAATTTGCCAGTGCTACCAGGAAGGGGTGGAGATCCCATTTAAGGGCTGACTACCACTGAGGAGGGATCTCTTTCTGGAGGTTGCTCTCTGGGGTGTTTACTGTGAGCCTGTGAGTCCAGTTAGCATTTCCTTTTTTTTTTTTTTTTTCTTTTTAAATGTATATATCTTTTCATCATGGTTATCTTATGAAGCCTAACCTTTGTGCATCTATTGACTGTAGAAGCCCCTAGCCTGCAATATTACCATAGTAGTAAGAATGTTTCAGTTTTCTGAGAAAGTAATAAAAAGGAGTAAAGAAATTTCTCTTGTTTTGAGAAATATTGCTTTCTCCAGCCTTTTTGAAGAAACGTTAGACTACAGAAGCTGCAATTACGTGGTAAAGTCATTCTTAATGCTTCTTATCTGCAACATCCTTTTTTTTTTTTTTTAAACTTCTTTTTATAATGAATACATGGCAGAATACCTTACCCATGAGCGGATAACTTTTCTTAAAAGCATAACTTTTGACGCTCTTGACAGCAATTCCTGAAATGCAGTTTGTGAGTCTTGGAAAAGGAAGGCAGACAGAAAAAAGACACCATGTAGTCTGGATTTGATGAACATTAGTCTGTTGCTCTCAGTTTGTTGCAGAACTGAACTTCTACAATGGCATAGAGTGCAGATCACACAAAGGCTTTGGCAGAAGTTTTTCGTTATTAAAGACTGGGATAATTTTTCTGCCTTTAAAATAATGTTCAGATCCAAGTGTATGAGAGATTTTGGCCACATGAACAGGCATGACCACTGTGGTGGAAATGCTAAGTCAGGGCTTGAAACAGTGATTGAGCACCTAGTAGTAAGGCAGGGCCAAGCCAGGGGAGCTCAAGTGTATGCAGTGCACATGAATGACCAGTATGGGTATTGACAGGATCTTCCTCTTCCCAGACCTCATTTAAGTGTTGGCAGTGGAGGTGAGGGTATCTCATCTGGAGATCCCTGCATAGCTGAGGCCTTCCAAGGATAAGCAGGTTTTTTTGTTCCTTCTTTCTGTCTCCATGACTGCTCTGTTTAGCAAGTTTTCACTCACTGCAGCCTGGGGTCTTGCTACTCTGCTATCACTGTCGTGCTTTTCATTGTGTTACAACCACTAATTTAAGTGACTTGCTAAAACTTACAGGGCAAGGACAGTATTTAAGTGAGCCAGGAGATATTTTGCCTTGTATTTAATCTTTTTTCTTCTTACAAAGTAGCCTTGTGTGAGGAAGTTTGTATGAGGAACATTTGTTTTGTGGAAGCTGATTCAGGAGAACTCAATTTTTAACATTCCAAAGGGAAATCTCTCTGGAGTTACGACTACAAGCAGGCAAGCAACAACTGAATCTAATGTAGAAGTTTAGGACCATATGAAAAGACAGCTACATTAGCGAACTGGACTGCCTGCATGAGTACACTCCCTGGGATTCAACAAAATCTAAATTTTCACTTTATTTCTTTGATTACCATTCACTCACTACTTCAAAATCTCAATTTTAATTCTATACAAATTTTCATTTTTCATTGCCTTTTTCAAAATGTTTAGTACTGTATGTACTTTATACTATATATACTTATAATGGTTTAATCCCTCTGTAACAGATACATTGTGGTTAGAATTCACAATGTTTTTTGAAGATCTGTGCAGGTTATTCGACAAATTCAAGGGAAACTTACAGCACTTCACTTGTTATTGGAACAGATGGATGTGTTTCGCCCATTCATCTTCTTCCATGTCCTTCTAAATTATTTGTCAATTTATCAGACAAACAAGATGGTGAGACTAATTTTTTATGTCATTTAAAGATGATGTTTATGCAATATAATATATTTTGCATCTCTTACCTGAACGTTTGTATTTATCAGTAATATCAGTGTGGCTCATAATTTGAGGAAATTGATCAGTCTCATCCATCCCTTGGCCAGGCTGGGCTGCTCCAGGAGGCAGATGATGTGGCAGGGTGAGCAGGCGGAAGTGTGAGCAAAATTGTTTTAGAGGCAGAATGTTCTTGTTTCACAGTATTGCATATATGCAATCCTGCATTCAAGATGGAAGAAAGGGGCCTAGAATTTCAAAGAGGTATGATGCAAAGTGGACAATGAGGGTCATTGCAAAAATTGTCCTTCTTTAGGGAACAAAACTTGCCTCCTGTTGAGTTCAATGACAGTCCTGCTATTGATTTGTGCCTGCCCCATCTATTCATTTTTCTGCTCCCCTGATTCTTTTTTTTTTTTTCACTTTTGCTCAGATTAATGACTTGCTTCATTCCTTAACTTTATCCTCTCTTCCCGAAAAGTGTTGTCAGCAGGTCAAGGTAGATGATCCTGCCCCTCTGCTCTGCATTGGTAAAGTCCGTATGGAAAAAATTGTACCCACCAACATTCACCGACACTTGCTGGATGGAGTCCAGACAATGGACATGAGCTCAGGGAGCTGGTAGATGTTGGACTTCAGCAGTGGTGACAACAGCAGTAGTTTACCTCTGCTGGTGCAGATTTTTACAAATGCAGCATGCAGGCTCATGTTCATTGCTAAATCACATCAAAAATGCATAGCTAGTGGTGGTGACTATGTTAACAAATAGTATTTTGAAGCTGAGAGTTTTCTCTCTCAAGTAATGTGATGGTTGTATGGCAACTGTTGATCACAGCCTGGACCTCTTATTGACCACCTGAGGCAAGCAGTAAGTCAGCCATGGGAGCACAGGTGAAAGCAATTTGCCAGTGCTACCAGGAAGGGGTGGAGATCCCATTTAAGGGCTGACTACCACTGAGGAGGGATCTCTTTCTGGAGGTTGCTCTCTGGGGTGTTTACTGTGAGCCTGTGAGTCCAGTTAGCATTTCCTTTTTTTTTTTTTTTTTTTCCTTTTAAATGTATATATCTTTTCATCATGGTTATCTTATGAAGCCTAACCTTTGTGCATCTATTGACTGTAGAAGCCCCTAGCCTGCAATATTACCATAGTAGTAAGAATGTTTCAGTTTTCTGAGAAAGTAATAAAAAGGAGTAAAGAAATTTCTCTTGTTTTGAGAAATATTGCTTTCTCCAGCCTTTTTGAAGAAACGTTAGACTACAGAAGCTGCAATTACGTGGTAAAGTCATTCTTAATGCTTCTTATCTGCAACATCCTTTTTTTTTTTTTTTAAACTTCTTTTTATAATGAATACATGGCAGAATACCTTACCCATGAGCGGATAACTTTTCTTAAAAGCATAACTTTTGACGCTCTTGACAGCAATTCCTGAAATGCAGTTTGTGAGTCTTGGAAAAGGAAGGCAGACAGAAAAAAGACACCATGTAGTCTGGATTTGATGAACATTAGTCTGTTGCTCTCAGTTTGTTGCAGAACTGAACTTCTACAATGGCATAGAGTGCAGATCACACAAAGGCTTTGGCAGAAGTTTTTCGTTATTAAAGACTGGGATAATTTTTCTGCCTTTAAAATAATGTTCAGATCCAAGTGTATGAGAGATTTTGGCCACATGAACAGGCATGACCACTGTGGTGGAAATGCTAAGTCAGGGCTTGAAACAGTGATTGAGCACCTAGTAGTAAGGCAGGGCCAAGCCAGGGGAGCTCAAGTGTATGCAGTGCACATGAATGACCAGTATGGGTATTGACAGGATCTTCCTCTTCCCAGACCTCATTTAAGTGTTGGCAGTGGAGGTGAGGGTATCTCATCTGGAGATCCCTGCATAGCTGAGGCCTTCCAAGGATAAGCAGGTTTTTTTGTTCCTTCTTTCTGTCTCCATGACTGCTCTGTTTAGCAAGTTTTCACTCACTGCAGCCTGGGGTCTTGCTACTCTGCTATCACTGTCGTGCTTTTCATTGTGTTACAACCACTAATTTAAGTGACTTGCTAAAACTTACAGGGCAAGGACAGTATTTAAGTGAGCCAGGAGATATTTTGCCTTGTATTTAATCTTTTTTCTTCTTACAAAGTAGCCTTGTGTGAGGAAGTTTGTATGAGGAACATTTGTTTTGTGGAAGCTGATTCAGGAGAACTCAATTTTTAACATTCCAAAGGGAAATCTCTCTGGAGTTACGACTACAAGCAGGCAAGCAAGAACTGAATCTAATGTAGAAGTTTAGGACCATATGAAAAGACAGCTACATTAGCGAACTGGACTGCCTGCATGAGTATACTCCCTGGGATTCAACAAAATCTAAATTTTCACTTTATTTCTTTGATTACCATTCACTCACTACTTCAAAATCTCAATTTTAATTCTATACAAATTTTCATTTTTCATTGCCTTTTTCAAAATGTTTAGTACTGTATGTACTTTATACTATATATACTTATAATGGTTTAATCCCTCTGTAACAGATACATTGTGGTTAGAATTCACAATGTTTTTTGAAGATCTGTGCAGGTTATTCGACAAATTCAAGAGAAACTTACAGCACTTCACTTGTTATTGGAACAGATGGATGTGTTTCGCCCATTCATCTTCTTCCATGTCCTTCTAAATTATTTGTCAATTTATCAGACAAACAAGATGGTGAGACTAATTTTTTATGTCATTTAAAGATGATGTTTATGCAATATAATATATTTTGCATCTCTTACCTGAACGTTTGTATTTATCAGTAATATCAGTGTGGCTCATAATTTGAGGAAATTGATCAGTCTCATCCATCCCTTGGCCAGGCTGGGCTGCTCCAGGAGGCAGATGATGTGGCAGGGTGAGCAGGCGGAAGTGTGAGCAAAATTGTTTTAGAGGCAGAATGTTCTTGTTTCACAGTATTGCATATATGCAATCCTGCATTCAAGATGGAAGAAAGGGGCCTAGAATTTCAAAGAGGTATGATGCAAAGTGGACAATGAGGGTCATTGCAAAAATTGTCCTTCTTTAGGGAACAAAACTTGCCTCCTGTTGAGTTCAATGACAGTCCTGCTATTGATTTGTGCCTGCCCCATCTATTCATTTTTCTGCTCCCCTGATTCTTTTTTTTTTTTTCACTTTTGCTCAGATTAATGACTTGCTTCATTCCTTAACTTTATCCTCTCTTCCCGAAAAGTGTTGTCAGCAGGTCAAGGTAGATGATCCTGCCCCTCTGCTCTGCATTGGTAAAGTCCGTATGGAAAAAATTGTACCCACCAACATTCACCGACACTTGCTGGATGGAGTCCAGACAATGGACATGAGCTCAGGGAGCTGGTAGATGTTGGACTTCAGCAGTGGTGACAACAGCAGTAGTTTACCTCTGCTGGTGCAGATTTTTACAAATGCAGCATGCAGGCTCATGTTCATTGCTAAATCACATCAAAAATGCATAGCTAGTGGTGGTGACTATGTTAACAAATAGTATTTTGAAGCTGAGAGTTTTCTCTCTCAAGTAATGTGATGGTTGTATGGCAACTGTTGATCACAGCCTGGACCTCTTATTGACCACCTGAGGCAAGCAGTAAGTCAGCCATGGGAGCACAGGTGAAAGCAATTTGCCAGTGCTACCAGGAAGGGGTGGAGATCCCATTTAAGGGCTGACTACCACTGAGGAGGGATCTCTTTCTGGAGGTTGCTCTCTGGGGTGTTTACTGTGAGCCTGTGAGTCCAGTTAGCATTTCCTTTTTTTTTTTTTTTTTCTTTTTAAATGTATATATCTTTTCATCATGGTTATCTTATGAAGCCTAACCTTTGTGCATCTATTGACTGTAGAAGCCCCTAGCCTGCAATATTACCATAGTAGTAAGAATGTTTCAGTTTTCTGAGAAAGTAATAAAAAGGAGTAAAGAAATTTCTCTTGTTTTGAGAAATATTGCTTTCTCCAGCCTTTTTGAAGAAACGTTAGACTACAGAAGCTGCAATTACGTGGTAAAGTCATTCTTAATGCTTCTTATCTGCAACATCCTTTTTTTTTTTTTTAAACTTCTTTTTATAATGAATACATGGCAGAATACCTTACCCATGAGCGGATAACTTTTCTTAAAAGCATAACTTTTGACGCTCTTGACAGCAATTCCTGAAATGCAGTTTGTGAGTCTTGGAAAAGGAAGGCAGACAGAAAAAAGACACCATGTAGTCTGGATTTGATGAACATTAGTCTGTTGCTCTCAGTTTGTTGCAGAACTGAACTTCTACAATGGCATAGAGTGCAGATCACACAAAGGCTTTGGCAGAAGTTTTTCGTTATTAAAGACTGGGATAATTTTTCTGCCTTTAAAATAATGTTCAGATCCAAGTGTATGAGAGATTTTGGCCACATGAACAGGCATGACCACTGTGGTGGAAATGCTAAGTCAGGGCTTGAAACAGTGATTGAGCACCTAGTAGTAAGGCAGGGCCAAGCCAGGGGAGCTCAAGTGTATGCAGTGCACATGAATGACCAGTATGGGTATTGACAGGATCTTCCTCTTCCCAGACCTCATTTAAGTGTTGGCAGTGGAGGTGAGGGTATCTCATCTGGAGATCCCTGCATAGCTGAGGCCTTCCAAGGATAAGCAGGTTTTTTTGTTCCTTCTTTCTGTCTCCATGACTGCTCTGTTTAGCAAGTTTTCACTCACTGCAGCCTGGGGTCTTGCTACTCTGCTATCACTGTCGTGCTTTTCATTGTGTTACAACCACTAATTTAAGTGACTTGCTAAAACTTACAGGGCAAGGACAGTATTTAAGTGAGCCAGGAGATATTTTGCCTTGTATTTAATCTTTTTTCTTCTTACAAAGTAGCCTTGTGTGAGGAAGTTTGTATGAGGAACATTTGTTTTGTGGAAGCTGATTCAGGAGAACTCAATTTTTAACATTCCAAAGGGAAATCTCTCTGGAGTTACGACTACAAGCAGGCAAGCAAGAACTGAATCTAATGTAGAAGTTTAGGACCATATGAAAAGACAGCTACATTAGCGAACTGGACTGCCTGCATGAGTATACTCCCTGGGATTCAACAAAATCTAAATTTTCACTTTATTTCTTTGATTACCATTCACTCACTACTTCAAAATCTCAATTTTAATTCTATACAAATTTTCATTTTTCATTGCCTTTTTCAAAATGTTTAGTACTGTATGTACTTTATACTATATATACTTATAATGGTTTAATCCCTCTGTAACAGATACATTGTGGTTAGAATTCACAATGTTTTTTGAAGATCTGTGCAGGTTATTCGACAAATTCAAGGGAAACTTACAGCACTTCACTTGTTATTGGAACAGATGGATGTGTTTCGCCCATTCATCTTCTTCCATGTCCTTCTAAATTATTTGTCAATTTATCAGACAAACAAGATGGTGAGACTAATTTTTTATGTCATTTAAAGATGATGTTTATGCAATATAATATATTTTGCATCTCTTACCTGAACGTTTGTATTTATCAGTAATATCAGTGTGGCTCATAATTTGAGGAAATTGATCAGTCTCATCCATCCCTTGGCCAGGCTGGGCTGCTCCAGGAGGCAGATGATGTGGCAGGGTGAGCAGGCGGAAGTGTGAGCAAAATTGTTTTAGAGGCAGAATGTTCTTGTTTCACAGTATTGCATATATGCAATCCTGCATTCAAGATGGAAGAAAGGGGCCTAGAATTTCAAAGAGGTATGATGCAAAGTGGACAATGAGGGTCATTGCAAAAATTGTCCTTCTTTAGGGAACAAAACTTGCCTCCTGTTGAGTTCAATGACAGTCCTGCTATTGATTTGTGCCTGCCCCATCTATTCATTTTTCTGCTCCCCTGATTCTTTTTTTTTTTTTCACTTTTGCTCAGATTAATGACTTGCTTCATTCCTTAACTTTATCCTCTCTTCCCGAAAAGTGTTGTCAGCAGGTCAAGGTAGATGATCCTGCCCCTCTGCTCTGCATTGGTAAAGTCCGTATGGAAAAAATTGTACCCACCAACATTCACCGACACTTGCTGGATGGAGTCCAGACAATGGACATGAGCTCAGGGAGCTGGTAGATGTTGGACTTCAGCAGTGGTGACAACAGCAGTAGTTTACCTCTGCTGGTGCAGATTTTTACAAATGCAGCATGCAGGCTCATGTTCATTGCTAAATCACATCAAAAATGCATAGCTAGTGGTGGTGACTATGTTAACAAATAGTATTTTGAAGCTGAGAGTTTTCTCTCTCAAGTAATGTGATGGTTGTATGGCAACTGTTGATCACAGCCTGGACCTCTTATTGACCACCTGAGGCAAGCAGTAAGTCAGCCATGGGAGCACAGGTGAAAGCAATTTGCCAGTGCTACCAGGAAGGGGTGGAGATCCCATTTAAGGGCTGACTACCACTGAGGAGGGATCTCTTTCTGGAGGTTGCTCTCTGGGGTGTTTACTGTGAGCCTGTGAGTCCAGTTAGCATTTCCTTTTTTTTTTTTTTTTTTCCTTTTAAATGTATATATCTTTTCATCATGGTTATCTTATGAAGCCTAACCTTTGTGCATCTATTGACTGTAGAAGCCCCTAGCCTGCAATATTACCATAGTAGTAAGAATGTTTCAGTTTTCTGAGAAAGTAATAAAAAGGAGTAAAGAAATTTCTCTTGTTTTGAGAAATATTGCTTTCTCCAGCCTTTTTGAAGAAACGTTAGACTACAGAAGCTGCAATTACGTGGTAAAGTCATTCTTAATGCTTCTTATCTGCAACATCCTTTTTTTTTTTTTTAAACTTCTTTTTATAATGAATACATGGCAGAATACCTTACCCATGAGCGGATAACTTTTCTTAAAAGCATAACTTTTGACGCTCTTGACAGCAATTCCTGAAATGCAGTTTGTGAGTCTTGGAAAAGGAAGGCAGACAGAAAAAAGACACCATGTAGTCTGGATTTGATGAACATTAGTCTGTTGCTCTCAGTTTGTTGCAGAACTGAACTTCTACAATGGCATAGAGTGCAGATCACACAAAGGCTTTGGCAGAAGTTTTTCGTTATTAAAGACTGGGATAATTTTTCTGCCTTTAAAATAATGTTCAGATCCAAGTGTATGAGAGATTTTGGCCACATGAACAGGCATGACCACTGTGGTGGAAATGCTAAGTCAGGGCTTGAAACAGTGATTGAGCACCTAGTAGTAAGGCAGGGCCAAGCCAGGGGAGCTCAAGTGTATGCAGTGCACATGAATGACCAGTATGGGTATTGACAGGATCTTCCTCTTCCCAGACCTCATTTAAGTGTTGGCAGTGGAGGTGAGGGTATCTCATCTGGAGATCCCTGCATAGCTGAGGCCTTCCAAGGATAAGCAGGTTTTTTTGTTCCTTCTTTCTGTCTCCATGACTGCTCTGTTTAGCAAGTTTTCACTCACTGCAGCCTGGGGTCTTGCTACTCTGCTATCACTGTCGTGCTTTTCATTGTGTTACAACCACTAATTTAAGTGACTTGCTAAAACTTACAGGGCAAGGACAGTATTTAAGTGAGCCAGGAGATATTTTGCCTTGTATTTAATCTTTTTTCTTCTTACAAAGTAGCCTTGTGTGAGGAAGTTTGTATGAGGAACATTTGTTTTGTGGAAGCTGATTCAGGAGAACTCAATTTTTAACATTCCAAAGGGAAATCTCTCTGGAGTTCTGACTACAAGCAGGCAAGCAAGAACTGAATCTAATGTAGAAGTTTAGGACCATATGAAAAGACAGCTACATTAGCGAACTGGACTGCCTGCATGAGTACACTCCCTGGGATTCAACAAAATCTAAATTTTCACTTTATTTCTTTGATTACCATTCACTCACTACTTCAAAATCTCAATTTTAATTCTATACAAATTTTCATTTTTCATTGCCTTTTTCAAAATGTTTAGTACTGTATGTACTTTATACTATATATACTTATAATGGTTTAATCCCTCTGTAACAGATACATTGTGGTTAGAATTCACAATGTTTTTTGAAGATCTGTGCAGGTTATTCGACAAATTCAAGGGAAACTTACAGCACTTCACTTGTTATTGGAACAGATGGATGTGTTTCGCCCATTCATCTTCTTCCATGTCCTTCTAAATTATTTGTCAATTTATCAGACAAACAAGATGGTGAGACTAATTTTTTATGTCATTTAAAGATGATGTTTATGCAATATAATATATTTTGCATCTCTTACCTGAACGTTTGTATTTATCAGTAATATCAGTGTGGCTCATAATTTGAGGAAATTGATCAGTCTCATCCATCCCTTGGCCAGGCTGGGCTGCTCCAGGAGGCAGATGATGTGGCAGGGTGAGCAGGCGGAAGTGTGAGCAAAATTGTTTTAGAGGCAGAATGTTCTTGTTTCACAGTATTGCATATATGCAATCCTGCATTCAAGATGGAAGAAAGGGGCCTAGAATTTCAAAGAGGTATGATGCAAAGTGGACAATGAGGGTCATTGCAAAAATTGTCCTTCTTTAGGGAACAAAACTTGCCTCCTGTTGAGTTCAATGACAGTCCTGCTATTGATTTGTGCCTGCCCCATCTATTCATTTTTCTGCTCCCCTGATTCTTTTTTTTTTTTTCACTTTTGCTCAGATTAATGACTTGCTTCATTCCTTAACTTTATCCTCTCTTCCCGAAAAGTGTTGTCAGCAGGTCAAGGTAGATGATCCTGCCCCTCTGCTCTGCATTGGTAAAGTCCGTATGGAAAAAATTGTACCCACCAACATTCACCGACACTTGCTGGATGGAGTCCAGACAATGGACATGAGCTCAGGGAGCTGGTAGATGTTGGACTTCAGCAGTGGTGACAACAGCAGTAGTTTACCTCTGCTGGTGCAGATTTTTACAAATGCAGCATGCAGGCTCATGTTCATTGCTAAATCACATCAAAAATGCATAGCTAGTGGTGGTGACTATGTTAACAAATAGTATTTTGAAGCTGAGAGTTTTCTCTCTCAAGTAATGTGATGGTTGTATGGCAACTGTTGATCACAGCCTGGACCTCTTATTGACCACCTGAGGCAAGCAGTAAGTCAGCCATGGGAGCACAGGTGAAAGCAATTTGCCAGTGCTACCAGGAAGGGGTGGAGATCCCATTTAAGGGCTGACTACCACTGAGGAGGGATCTCTTTCTGGAGGTTGCTCTCTGGGGTGTTTACTGTGAGCCTGTGAGTCCAGTTAGCATTTCCTTTTTTTTTTTTTTTTTTTTTTTTTCCTTTTCTTTTTAAATGTATATATCTTTCATCATGGTTACATTATGAAGCCTTACAAAGGGAAATCTCCCTGGAGTTAAGACTACAAGCAGGCAAGCAACAACTTTATCTAATGTAGAAGTTTAGGACCATATGAAAAGACAGCTAAAAATTTCATGCAAAATTTTAGGGTTAGGGTTTGGGTTAGGGTTTTTGTTAATATTAGGGTTAGGGTAGGGATAGGGTTAGGGTTAGGGTTGGGGTTAGGGTTAGGGTAGGGTTAGGGTTAGGATTAGGGTTAGGGATAGAGTTAGGATTAGGGTTAGGATTAGGGTTAGGGTGAGATTAGGGTAAGGTTAGGCTTAGGGTTAGGTTTAGGGTAGTGTTAGGGTTAGGGTTAGGGTTTTTGTTAAGGTTAGGCTAGGGTTAGGGTTAGGGGTAGCTATAGGTTTAGGGTTAGGGTTAGTGTAGGGTTAAGGTTAGGGTTAGGGTTAGGGTAGGGATAGGGTTAGGGTTAGGGTTAGGTTTAGGGTAGGGATAGGCTTAGGGTTAGGGTTAGGGTTAGGGTAGAGTTAGGGTTAGGGTAGGATTCGATTTAGTGTTTGGGTTAGGGTAGGGTAAGAGTTAGGGTTAGAGTTACTGTAGGGTTAGGGTTATTGTAGGGTTAGGGTTAGGGTTAAGGTAGGCTTAGTGTTAGGTTTAGGGTTAGTGTTAGGTTTAGGGTTAGGTTTTGGGTGAGTGTTAGGGTTAGGGTTAAAGTAGGGTTAGGGTTAGGGTTTTTGTTAAGTTTAGGGTTAGGGTTAGGGCAGGTTTAGGGTAGGGATAGTGTTAGGGTTAGGTTAGGATTCTAGTTAGGGTTAGGGTACGGTTAGGGTCAGGGTTAGGGTAGGGATAGGGTTAGGGTTAGGGTTAAGGTTAGATTTAGGGTTAGGGTTATAGTTAGTGTTAGGGTTAGGTTAGGGTTAGGGTTAGGGTTAGGGTTAGGGTTAGGGTTATAGTTATGATTAGGGTTAGGGTTAGGTTTAGTGTAGGGTTACGGCTAGGGTTAGGGTTAGGGTTAGGGATTGGCTTAGGGTTAAGGTAGGGTTAGGTTTAGGGTTAGGGTTATGGTTAGGATTAGGGTTAGGTTTAGAGTTAGGTTTAGGGTTAGGGTTAGGGTTAGTGTTAGGGTAGGGTTATGGTTAGGTTTATTGTAGGGTTAGGGTTAGTGTTAGGGTTAGGGTTACAGTTAGGATTAGGGTTAGGTTTAGATTTAGGTTTAGGGTTAGGGTTAGGGTAGGGTTTGGGTTAGGGTTAGGGTTAGGGTTAGGGTTATTGTTATGATTAGGGTTAGGGTTAGGGTTAGTGTAGGGTTACGGCTAGGGTTAGGGTTAGGGTTAGGGATTGGCTTAGGGTTAAGGTAGGGTTAGGTTTAGGGTTAGGGTTATGGTTAGGGTTAAGGTAAGGGTTAGGGTTAGGGCAGGGTTAGGTTTAGGGTTAGGGTTAGGGTTACAGTTAGGATTAGGGTTAGGTTTAGAGTTAGGTTTAGGGTTAGGGTTTTGGGTATGCTTAGGGTTAGTGTTAGTTTTAGGGTTAGTTTAGGGTTAGGATTAGGGTTAGGTTTAAAGTTAGAGTAGGATTCGGGTTAGGTTTAGGGTTAGGGTTAGGGTAGGGTTTGGGTAGGGATATTGTTAGGGTTGGGGTTGGGGTTTGGGTTAGGTTTAGGGTAGGGTTAGGGTTAGGGTTTTGGGTATGCTTAGGGTTAGTGTTAGTTTTAGGGTTAGTTTAGGGTTAGGATTAGGGTTAGGTTTAAAGTTAGAGTAGGATTAGGGTTAGGGTTAGGGTTAGGGTTAGGTTCGGGTTAGGTTTAGGGTAGGGATAGGGTTGGGGAAGGGTACGATTAGGGTTAGAGTAGGGTTATTGTTAGGGTTAATGTTAGTGTTAGTGTAGGGTTAATTTTAGGGTTAGGGTTGGGGTTAGGGTTAGGGTTAGGGTTTGGGTATGGTTAGGGTTAGGATATGGTTAGGGTAGCTTTAGGGTAGGGTTAGGGTTAGGGTTAGATTTAGGGTTAGGGTTAGGTTAAAGTTAGGGTTATGGTAGGGTTAGAGTTAGGGTAAGGGTTAGAGTTAAGGTTAGGGTTAAAATTAGGGTTAAGGTTAGGGTTTCGGTTAGGGTTAGGGTAGGGTTAGGGTTAGGGTTATTGTTAGGGTAGGGTTAGGTTTTGGGTTAGGTTTTGGGTTAGGATTAGGGTTAGGGTTAGGGCGGGTTAATGTTAGGGTTAGGGTAGGGTTAGGGTTAGTGTTACGGTAGGGTTAGGATTAGGGATAGGGTTAGGTTTAGGGTTAGTGTTAGGGTTAGGGTTGGGGTTATGTTTAGGGTTAGGGTTAGGGTTAGGGTTACGGATGGGGTTGGGGTTGGGGTTATTGTTAAGTTTTGTTTTAGGGTTAGGGTGGGGTCAGTGTTAGGGTTAGGGTTATGGTAGGATTAGGGTTATAGTACGGTTAGGGTTAGGGTTAGCGTAGTGTTAGGGTTAGGGTAGGGTTAGGGTTAGGGTTATTGTTAGCGTAGGGTTAGGTTTAGGGTTAGGGTTATGTTTAGGGTAGGGTTAGGGTTAGGGTTAGGGTTATAGTTAGGATTAAGGTTAGGTTTAGAGTTAGTTTTAGGTTTAGGGTTAGGGTAGGGTTAGGGTTAGGGTTAGGGTTCGGTTTAGGTTTCGGGTAGAGTTAGTGTTAGGGTTTCGTTTAAGGTAGGCTTAGGGTTAGGGTTCCTGTTAGGGTTAGGGTTAGGTTAGGGTTAGGGTTAGGGTTTGGTTATGGTTAGGGTTAGGATTAGGTTAGGGTTAGGGTTAGGGTTAGTGTTAGTCTTAGTGTTAGGGTTAGAGTAGGGTTAGGTTTCCGGTTAGGGTTAGGTTTAGGGGTAGGGTAGGGTTAGGGTTAGGTTTTGTGTTAAGTTTAGGGTTAAGTTTAGGGTTAGGGTTTGGGTTAGGGTGAGGTTAGGGTTAGGGTTAGGGTTTGGGTATGCTTAGGGTTAGGGTTAGGGTTAGGGTTTGGGTATGGTTAGGGTTAGGTTTAGGGTTAGAGTAGTTTTAGGATAGGGTTCGGGTTGGGGTTAGGGTTAGGGTTAGTTTTAGGGTCGAGTTAGGGTTAGGGTTAGGGTCGGGTTAGGGTTAGATTAAAGGTTAGGGTTAGGGTAAAGTTAGCGTTACGGTAGGGTTAGGGGTAGGGTTAGGGTTAAGGTTAGGGTTAGGTTTAGGATTAGGGTTAATGTTAGGGTTTGGGTTAAGGTTAGGGTTAGGGTTAGGGTATGGTTAGAATTAGGGTTAGGGTTAGGGAAGGGTTAGGTTTAGGGTTACGGTTAGGGTTAGGGTAGGGTTAGGGTTAGGGTTACGGTAGGGTTAGGTTAGGGTTGGGTTTAAGGATAGTGTTAGGGTTAGGGTTGGGGTTAGGGTTATGGTTAGTGTATGGTTAGGGTTAGGGTTAGGTTTAGGGTAGAATTAGGGTTATGGTTAGGGTAGGGTTAGGGTTAGTGTAGGGTTAGGGCTAGGGTAATGGTTAGGGTTAGGGTTAAGGTAGGGTTAGGTTTAGGGTTAGGGTTATGGTTAGGGTTAGAGTAGGGTTAGGGTTAGAGTAGGGTTAGGGTTAGGGTAGCATTAGGGTTAGGGTTAGGGTAAGGGTTCAGGTTAGAGTTAGGTTTAGGGTTAGGGTTAGGGTTAGGGTAGGGTTAGGGTTAGGGTTAGGGTTAGGATAAAGTTAGGGTAAGGGTAAGGGTTAGGGTTAGGGTAAGGGTTAGGGTTTGGGTTAGGGTTAGGGTTAGCGTTAGAAAGAGATTGAGAATGATTAAGATTAATTAAAAACTTCATTAAAATTAGGAATGATTCAGGATTTATTTATTAAAAACTGGGATAATTTTTCTGCCTTTAAAATAATTATCTGAACGTTTGTATTTATCAGTAATATCAGTGTGGCTCATAATTTGAGGAAATTGATTAGTCTCATCCATCCCTTGGCCAGGCTGGGCTGCTCCAGGAGGCAGATGATGTGGCAGGGTGAGCAGGCGGAAGTGTGAGCAAAATTGTTTTAGAGGCAGAATGTTCTTGTTTCACAGTATTGCATATATGCAATCCTGCATTCAAGATGGAAGAAAGGGGCCTAGAATTTCAAAGAGGTATGATGCAAAGTGGACAATGAGGGTCATTGCAAAAATTGTCCTTCTTTAGGGAACAAAACTTGCCTCCTGTTGAGTTCAATGACAGTCCTGCTATTGATTTGTGCCTGCCCTATCTATTCATTTTTCTGCTCCCCTGATTTTTTTTTTTTTTTTTTCACTTTTGCTCAGATTAATGACTTGCTTCATTCCTTAACTTTATCCTCTCTTCCCGAAAAGTGTTGTCAGCAGGTCAAGGTAGATGATCCTGCCCCTCTGCTCTGCATTGGTAAAGTCCGTATGGAAAAAATTGTACCCACCAACATTCACCGACACTTGCTGGTTGGAGTCCAGACAATGGACATGAGCTCAGGGAGCTGGTAGATGTTGGACTTCAGCAGTGGTGACAACAGCAGTAGTTTACCTCTGCTGGTGCAGATTTTTACAAATGCAGCATGCAGGCTCATGTTCATTGCTAAATCACATCAAAAATGCATAGCTAGTGGTGGTGACTATGTGAAAAAAAAAAAAATTCTTTCATCTTGAATGCAGGATTGCATATATGCAATACTGTGAAACAAGAACATTCTGCCTCTAAAACAATTTTGCTCACACTTCCACCTGCTCACCCTGCCACATCATCTGCCTCCTGGAGCAGCCCAGCCTGGCCAAGGGGTGGATGGGGCCAGGCTGAATGAATGAATGAATGAATGAATGAATGAATGAATGAATGAATGAATGAATGAATGAGGCCTTATACATACTTCTAGAATTAGTCCAAGCACAGTAATTTTTTTTCCCTACAGGTTAAAGACTGCTGATTAGCTGCTTACTTTTTAGAAAGTTCTCTGTCCTTAGTATTTACACGAGTCTTTTTCTGACCTGCCGTAAGCCCGTTAGTCCAAACCAGATAAGGAATCTAATTTTACAGCTGGAGATAGTGTAACACTGTTACTAGTTGATACTTGCTATGTCATTGCATTCTAGGATTATGTAATAAACAAAAGAACTGCCTCATAGAAGAGAAGGACTTATTAATTACAATGCAGTAGTGATCTTGTTTTTGGTGTTATTATTGCATATGTATATCTGCCTTTGCATTGTTAGTTCTAGAAGATACTGTCTACAGGTATTGCTGACAATTAAAAAAAAAAAAAAAAAATTACAATTCTTATTTATTCTTGGAAATATATTTCTTTGCTTGCTATGAATCAGTTAATACTGAGGCACGATATTTTGCTGTGCTAGTGCACTTTATTGAATGTATCAAAGTACATAAGACATATTGATATTGGAACAAGTAAACACAGAAACAAAGACTGTGTCTAAAAAACCATTCCAAAGTTTTAGGAAGGAAGGATTATTATAGAATTCTGAGACTGCCTGATACAAGAAGAAAGTGGTTTAGGCAGATTCACATCATTTGACTTAACACACTCATTCTATATAAAAGAATTTAATCTCCAAGACTGGCAAGCCGAATTTTTAACAGAAACACTACTACGCAAATCAAAGAGCACTTCTGTTGTCATGCTATGTACTAACTGCCAGACACTTGTTTGCTTTACAAAATATGCATTAATTTATCAAATTACCCCGCAAAATAAACAAAACTGAAGAAAACCCATGCATTTAAAGTGGTTAGGATTTGACAAAGAAAAAATAGGAAAGGTTCAAAAGTAGCAAATCCAATTTTTGGTTCTTCAGAAACAAGCTCATTTCAGGTAAAAGCTATTAGCTACTGCTATGTAAAGAAAATACAATTGATAATGTTCAGTGTTACAAATAAGAACTAATTTTGAAAAGATAACTAGTGGATTTCATGATGGCATGACTACATGAGCGGATGAGGAAAATGCTTGATGTCATCTACCTTAAGGTCAGCAGAGACTTGGACATAGTCCCCATCATATCCTTCTTTTCAAATTCAAAATGTGTGGATTTGAAAGGTGGACTGATGAACAAAGTTTAGTCTAGTCATACCTTGAGAGTGGTGGTCATTGGCTCAATGTCTGGCTAGAGAAGTAACAAGTGGTGCTCCTCAGGGGTCAGTACTGGGACCAATGCTCTTTAATATCTTCAGCAGTGACATTGACAGTGGGATCAAGTACATTCTCATCAAGTTTGTGGATGACAGCAAGCTATGTGATAAGGTGAAGATGACTGAGGGATGGGATGCCACTGAGAGAGACTTAGCCAGCCTTTGTCAGTGGGACAAGGAGAAGCTCATGAGGTTCAAAAAATCCAAGTGCAGGGTACTGCACATGGGTAATGGCAACCAACCCCTTGTATCAGCACAAGTTGAAGGATGTCAGGACAGAGAACAGCCCTGCCACGATGGGCATAGGGATACTAGGAAATAGCAAGTGGACATGAAGTAGCAGTGTGTACCCTCACAGCCCAGAAAGCAAAATATCTTATGGCTCACTTAAATAGTGTCCTTGCCCTGTAAGTTTTAGCAAGTCACTTAAATTAGTGGTTGTAACACAATGAAAAGCACGACAGTGATAGCAGAGTAGCAAGACCCCAGGCTGCAGTGAGTGAAAACTTGCTAAACAGAGCAGTCATGGAGACAGAAAGAAGGAAAAAAAAACCTGCTTATCCTTGGAAGGCCTCAGCTATGCAGGGATCTCCAGATGAGATACCCTCACCTCCACTGCCAACACTTAAATGAGGTCTGGGAAGAGAAAGATCCTGTCAATACCCATACTGGTCATTCATGTGCACTGCATACACTTGAGCTCCCCTGGCTTGGCCCTGCCCCATCTATTCATTTTTCTGCTCCCCTGATTTTTTTATTTTTTTTTCACTTTTGCTCAGATTAATGACTTGCTTCATTCCTTAACTTTATCCTCTCTTCCCGAAAAGTGTTGTCAGCAGGTCACTTAAACTGGCTTAGCATATCTACTCTATTTATTCTACAACACCCCCGAGTTTTACATTGCAGTTGAAAAATTCACTATCTATAATAACCTGGAAGAAGAAATAGTTGCTTTAAACTTCTAAAGAAGTAAGATCACTTGTGAAGAAATAAGATCTCAATCCTATCAGTCCTCCAACTGAGATTGTGACGAATGGATGTCACAAAAGGAGACAAAACACAATCATCTAGGAAACGTAAGGGTTAATGAAAGGTAATATGTCACTTCATGGCAATAATAACACTTTTCTGATCATACAAAACAGGGACAGTCAGCAGTATGCTAGTGTTGCATTCAGGATGGAGTACTCCAGATGTGGTCTCACATCTGAGTGCCCATATCTATGGGAGTGCAGACAGGGCTAGGCTCTGGGAGTTATATGCTCATATTCTGAATCCAGCAGGCCTACCGTCTCTTTCAGTAGTTCTCTAAAAGTATCGGACTTAGCGTGCGAATGAAATGCCGTTTCTGCAGTGAGAAGCAGCAAGATGAGTATTTCATGGTCTCTGCTGCCATCTATTGTCATTTATTGGTACTAACAATTCTTGTTGGGATTCTCTTCATAACGGGAAACAGCACTTATGTACTATGCTGTTGCAGGGACTTCAGAAGCTTGCTTCCTGTGACAAACCTAACTGCAGCTTTTCCATCTTTGAGTATGTACTGGGGATTATTGCCAAGCCCCAAGTAGGGGTATGAAAGAACAACAAAGGAATTCCATGAATTGTTATGGGCTGTGGATATATCCAGTTCTGCTTACTAATTTAAAAATAAAAATAAAATTAAAAACCAAAAATTCTATGCTTTGTGGAAAGCAGCATCTTCTCTTGAAATCTTATCTGTCTTAGGAAAAAACACCTTTGTTTCTCAGCTTTGGTGCTGTCTTGTTCTTGATATGCTTTGTGAATTAACATGACAGTTTTCTAATGACAGCTCTCTCCCACGATCATCCCAGCGAACATCTGCTGCATCAACACAGGAATCTTCCTGAATTTCATTTCTCTATGTGCAGATTTCCGGAAGAGTGCAATGGAACCAGCAACAGGTTTTGCAAGAATGGGACTTATTTATTTCTCTGATCCATACTCCAATAATATTATTGTGTAAATAAATATGAAGCTTGAATTTTGCCAAGTTTTGAACTTTGAATGGACTTTGGCCTGTTTAAAGAAAGAATGTTCCTGAGCCTTTTCAGCATCACCAATCATCCGGCTTGCCTGGGTGGCATTAGCTGAAGAGTCATTGTCTTGGGCTGAAGATAACGTGTCCTTAGTATACATGAGTAACAAAGCTTCTTAGTAACGTATGACTAAAACATAAAATGAGAAAGCATAACACTAGTGGGAATCTGGACCTTGCTTTTGTGAAGGGAATGCATCAGTGTCTGATTCAAGGGAAGCAGTTGCAATTTTGAAGGAGTTCTCCAGGTGTTTGCCAGAGGTTTTTGATGAAATATTGCTCTGTCTCTGGGGCTATAACCTTGTTTTTCCCTGTTTGTGTTAAAGGCAGATTTACAATTCGCAATCAGTTAATATTGTTTGATCCTTAATTTCAGTTTTATTTACTTTCTTGCCAGAGTAACCTGGCATGTACAAGAATTTATGTCTTCCTACTTGTTTTCTCAGGCCGTATTCAATTAATCCCAAAAAGTAAGCCATTATTGGTGTGTTTATTGGGGATTGGCTGCTTCTGTTGTTACAAAATCATCTACGGGCAGTAAGATGCACCCGCGTGGATATCATCCACGAAAGATAAACTTCTTTATCCTGCTCTCCTAGCTGTAATTTAACCAGTGGAACTGCTAGGGTAGACTTCCCAAATTCTCATCCTTCATTTATGCAAGCAGAAATTGTCCCCTCTTTCTCAGTAATTTACGCATTACTTTCATTCCGATGGGGAAGAGCTCTCTCTGGGCTCTTCCAGCCCCCCCTTCCCCATTTCTCTCTGAGTGGATCCCTGGATCCTACGGCCCTACTCCAGTGCCGTGACACTAACAGCTGCTGTTATTCCCAGTTTACCTCCTCCTCTCCAGAGGCTCCCAGTACCAACACTGGGATTCTCTCTGCAGAGGCTAGTCTCACTTCCAGTGCCCTGCCCTCTCCTCTCACCTCCCCCTTTGCAAGTAATGCTGTTTGCAGCAGAAGTCTCCGGCTGCAGCTCACTCTCTCACACCAAGTTCTGCTCGCGGGGAAACGGTGTGGGGGGTTGCACCAGCACCAGCACTGATTAACTCACTTTCTCTTTAACCCTTTTTCCTTTGTCGCACCCTCAGTTACACTTCCACATACCCTCCATTCTACTTCTGTATACCAGTAACAATTACCTTTCTTATACCACCAAAACAGTTTGTCTCATTCCTTTCAAAATCCACAAATCAAACCGCACAATTCTTCAACTTCCACAAACATCCAGCACTTGGTCTCTCCTGATTAGGTACTCAATTAGAAAACTGGTCCTTTATGTTCCTAGTTTCTTATTTAATATTCCCCCGGGCGCTCCTGCAACACCCTTCCAATGTGACAACATACACCTGAGAGGTGTTTTGTTCGTTTTTCTGTTTGTCTGTTTGGTTTGGTATTATTTCTGGTGTGAGAGCAACCTCTCCACCACCGAATAACTAACTAACTAACACTTGAGGAGCATACACATACATTATGGAATTTCGAGCGACCATTCTTTGTAGTGTGGTTCTCTGTGGCTCCACTTCTGTGTTTTGTGATGACAAGGGTAGAAGGGAAAAGCCTCTCTTAAAGAGGCAGCTGGAGATTCGAGGAGCGACAGATGCTGTGCTCTCAGGGAGCACTTTGGAAGAAGTCGGGAGAGATCCTTTCTGGACTGCGCAGTAAATAACCCCCTGCGGAGGAAAGGCAGCAGGCTGAATTCGGACGTTCTGGGCTTCAGAACGGCACAACTTCGCCCTCACGGCTCGGAAGTGGCACTCGCGGTGAACTGCTCCGGAGCGATTGCCGTTGCTGCCCGAGAATCGCGCTTATCGCCGACTGCGGCTTTCAGCCTCCAGCCGCGGTGTCTTGTTAAACCGTACCCGAGAAAGCGCGACTGCAGCCGAGGGCTTTTCTCCGATCTGCGGGCTCTTCTCCGCACATCCGAAAGGAGCGGTTTGGACTTCGCCGTGCGTACATCTATGCAGAATGAACTACGCCTGGCTCTGAATGTTGTGTCCGTGCCTTCATTTCGAGCCACAATTCTTTGTAGTGTGGTTCTCTGTGGCTCCACTTCTGTGTTTTGTGATGACAAGGGTAGAAGGGAAAAGCCTCTCTTAAAGAGGCAGCTGGAGATTCGAGGAGCGACAGATGCTGTGCTCTCAGGGAGCACTTTGGAAGAAGTCGGGAGAGATCCTTTCTGGACTGCGCAGTAAATAACCCCCTGCGGAGGAAAGGCAGCAGGCTGAATTCGGACGTTCTGGGCTTCAGAACGGCACAACTTCGCTCTCACGGCTCGGAAGTGGCACTCGCGGTGAACTGCTCCGGAGCGATTGCCGTTGCTGCCCGAGAATCGCGCTTATCGCCGACTGCGGCTTTCAGCCTCCAGCCGCGGTGTCTTGTTAAACCGTACCCGAGAAAGCGCGACTGCAGCCGGGGGCTTTTCTCCGATCTGCGGGCTCTTCTCCGCACATCCGAAAGGAGCGGTTTGGACTTCGCCGTGCGTACATCTATGCAGAATGAACTACGCCTGGCTCTGAATGTTGTGTCCGTGCCTTCATTTCGAGCCACAATTCTTTGTAGTGTGGTTCTCTGTGGCTCCACTTCTGTGTTTTGTGATGACAAGGGTAGAAGGGAAAAGCCTCTCTTAAAGAGGCAGCTGGAGATTCGAGGAGCGACAGATGCTGTGCTCTCAGGGAGCACTTTGGAAGAAGTCGGGAGAGATCCTTTCTGGACTGCGCAGTAAATAACCCCCTGCGGAGGAAAGGCAGCAGGCTGAATTCGGACGTTCTGGGCTTCAGAACGGCACAACTTCGCTCTCACGGCTCGGAAGTGGCACTCGCGGTGAACTGCTCCGGAGCGATTGCCGTTGCTGCCCGAGAATCGCGCTTATCGCCGACTGCGGCTTTCAGCCTCCAGCCGCGGTGTCTTGTTAAACCGTACCCGAGAAAGCGCGACTGCAGCCGGGGGCTTTTCTCCGATCTGCGGGCTCTTCTCCGCACATCCGAAAGGAGCGGTTTGGACTTCGCCGTGCGTACATCTATGCAGAATGAATTACGCCTGGCTCTGAATGTTGTGTCCGTGCCTTCATTTCGAGCCACAATTCTTTGTAGTGTGGTTCTCTGTGGCTCCACTTCTGTGTTTTGTGATGACAAGGGTAGAAGGGAAAAGCCTCTCTTAAAGAGGCAGCTGGAGATTCGAGGAGCGACAGATGCTGTGCTCTAAGGGAGCACTTTGGAAGAAGTCGGGAGAGATCCTTTCTGGACTGCGCAGTAAATAACCCCCTGCGGAGGAAAGGCAGCAGGCTGAATTCGGACGTTCTGGGCTTCAGAACGGCACAACTTCGCCCTCACGGCTCGGAAGTGGCACTCGCGGTGAACTGCTCCGGAGCGATTGCCGTTGCTGCCCGAGAATCGCGCTTATCGCCGACTGCGGCTTTCAGCCTCCAGCCGCGGTGTCTTGTTAAACCGTACCCGAGAAAGCGCGACTGCAGCCGGGGGCTTTTCTCCGATCTGCGGGCTCTTCTCCGCACATCCGAAAGGAGCGGTTTGGACTTCGCCGTGCGTACATCTATGCAGAATGAATTACGCCTGGCTCTGAATGTTGTGTCCGTGCCTTCATTTCGAGCCACAATTCTTTGTAGTGTGGTTCTCTGTGGCTCCACTTCTGTGTTTTGTGATGACAAGGGTAGAAGGGAAAAGCCTCTCTTAAAGAGGCAGCTGGAGATTCGAGGAGCGACAGATGCTGTGCTCTCAGGGAGCACTTTGGAAGAAGTCGGGAGAGATCCTTTCTGGACTGCGCAGTAAATAACCCCCTGCGGAGGAAAGGCAGCAGGCTGAATTCGGACGTTCTGGGCTTCAGAACGGCACAACTTCGCTCTCACGGCTCAGAAGTGGCACTCGCGGTGAACTGCTCCGGAGCGATTGCCGTTGCTGCCCGAGAATCGCGCTTATCGCCGACTGCGGCTTTCAGCCTCCAGCCGCGGTGTCTTGTTAAACCGTACCCGAGAAAGCGCGACTGCAGCCGGGGGCTTTTCTCCGATCCGCGGGCTCTTCTCCGCACATCCGAAAGGAGCGGTTTGGACTTCGCCGTGCGTACATCTATGCAGAATGAACTACGCCTGGCTCTGAATGTTGTGTCCGTGCCTTCATTTCGAGCCACAATTCTTTGTAGTGTGGTTCTCTGTGGCTCCACTTCTGTGTTTTGTGATGACAAGGGTAGAAGGGAAAAGCCTCTCTTAAAGAGGCAGCTGGAGATTCGAGGAGCGACAGATGCTGTGCTCTCAGGGAGCACTTTGGAAGAAGTCGGGAGAGATCCTTTCTGGACTGCGCAGTAAATAACCCCCTGCGGAGGAAAGGCAGCAGGCTGAATTCGGACGTTCTGGGCTTCAGAACGGCACAACTTCGCCCTCACGGCTCGGAAGTGGCACTCGCGGTGAACTGCTCCGGAGCGATTGCCGTTGCTGCCCGAGAATCGCGCTTATCGCCGACTGCGGCTTTCAGCCTCCAGCCGCGGTGTCTTGTTAAACCGTACCCGAGAAAGCGCGACTGCAGCCGGGGGCTTTTCTCCGATCTGCGGGCTCTTCTCCGCACATCCGAAAGGAGCGGTTTGGACTTCGCCGTGCGTACATCTATGCAGAATGAACTACGCCTGGCTCTGAATGTTGTGTCCGTGCCTTCATTTCGAGCCACAATTCTTTGTAGTGTGGTTCTCTGTGGCTCCACTTCTGTGTTTTGTGATGACAAGGGTAGAAGGGAAAAGCCTCTCTTAAAGAGGCAGCTGGAGATTCGAGGAGCGACAGATGCTGTGCTCTCAGGGAGCACTTTGGAAGAAGTCGGGAGAGATCCTTTCTGGACTGCGCAGTAAATAACCCCCTGCGGAGGAAAGGCAGCAGGCTGAATTCGGACGTTCTGGGCTTCAGAACGGCACAACTTCGCTCTCACGGCTCGGAAGTGGCACTCGCGGTGAACTGCTCCGGAGCGATTGCCGTTGCTGCCCGAGAATCGCGCTTATCGCCGACTGCGGCTTTCAGCCTCCAGCCGCGGTGTCTTGTTAAACCGTACCCGAGAAAGCGCGACTGCAGCCGGGGGCTTTTCTCCGATCCGCGGGCTCTTCTCCGCACATCCGAAAGGAGCGGTTTGGACTTCGCCGTGCGTACATCTATGCAGAATGAATTACGCCTGGCTCTGAATGTTGTGTCCGTGCCTTCATTTCGAGCCACAATTCTTTGTAGTGTGGTTCTCTGTGGCTCCACTTCTGTGTTTTGTGATGACAAGGGTAGAAGGGAAAAGCCTCTCTTAAAGAGGCAGCTGGAGATTCGAGGAGCGACAGATGCTGTGCTCTAAGGGAGCACTTTGGAAGAAGTCGGGAGAGATCCTTTCTGGACTGCGCAGTAAATAACCCCCTGCGGAGGAAAGGCAGCAGGCTGAATTCGGACGTTCTGGGCTTCAGAACGGCACAACTTCGCCCTCACGGCTCGGAAGTGGCACTCGCGGTGAACTGCTCCGGAGCGATTGCCGTTGCTGCCCGAGAATCGCGCTTATCGCCGACTGCGGCTTTCAGCCTCCAGCCGCGGTGTCTTGTTAAACCGTACCCGAGAAAGCGCGACTGCAGCCGAGGGCTTTTCTCCGATCTGCGGGCTCTTCTCCGCACATCCGAAAGGAGCGGTTTGGACTTCGCCGTGCGTACATCTATGCAGAATGAACTACGCCTGGCTCTGAATGTTGTGTCCGTGCCTTCATTTCGAGCCACAATTCTTTGTAGTGTGGTTCTCTGTGGCTCCACTTCTGTGTTTTGTGATGACAAGGGTAGAAGGGAAAAGCCTCTCTTAAAGAGGCAGCTGGAGATTCGAGGAGCGACAGATGCTGTGCTCTAAGGGAGCACTTTGGAAGAAGTCGGGAGAGATCCTTTCTGGACTGCGCAGTAAATAACCCCCTGCGGAGGAAAGGCAGCAGGCTGAATTCGGACGTTCTGGGCTTCAGAACGGCACAACTTCGCCCTCACGGCTCGGAAGTGGCACTCGCGGTGAACTGCTCCGGAGCGATTGCCGTTGCTGCCCGAGAATCGCGCTTATCGCCGACTGCGGCTTTCAGCCTCCAGCCGCGGTGTCTTGTTAAACCGTACCCGAGAAAGCGCGACTGCAGCCGGGGGCTTTTCTCCGATCTGCGGGCTCTTCTCCGCACATCCGAAAGGAGCGGTTTGGACTTCGCCGTGCGTACATCTATGCAGAATGAATTACGCCTGGCTCTGAATGTTGTGTCCGTGCCTTCATTTCGAGCCACAATTCTTTGTAGTGTGGTTCTCTGTGGCTCCACTTCTGTGTTTTGTGATGACAAGGGTAGAAGGGAAAAGCCTCTCTTAAAGAGGCAGCTGGAGATTCGAGGAGCGACAGATGCTGTGCTCTCAGGGAGCACTTTGGAAGAAGTCGGGAGAGATCCTTTCTGGACTGCGCAGTAAATAACCCCCTGCGGAGGAAAGGCAGCAGGCTGAATTCGGACGTTCTGGGCTTCAGAACGGCACAACTTCGCTCTCACGGCTCGGAAGTGGCACTCGCGGTGAACTGCTCCGGAGCGATTGCCGTTGCTGCCCGAGAATCGCGCTTATCGCCGACTGCGGCTTTCAGCCTCCAGCCGCGGTGTCTTGTTAAACCGTACACGAGAAAGCGCGACTGCAGCCGGGGGCTTTTCTCCGATCTGCGGGCTCTTCTCCGCACATCCGAAAGGAGCGGTTTGGACTTCGCCGTGCGTACATCTATGCAGATTGAACTACGCCTGGCTCTGAATGTTGTGTCCGTGCCTTCATTTCGAGCCACAATTCTTTGTAGTGTGGTTCTCTGTGGCTCCACTTCTGTGTTTTGTGATGACAAGGGTAGAAGGGAAAAGCCTCTCTTAAAGAGGCAGCTGGAGATTCGAGGAGCGACAGATGCTGTGCTCTCAGGGAGCACTTTGGAAGAAGTCGGGAGAGATCCTTTCTGGACTGCGCAGTAAATAACCCCCTGCGGAGGAAAGGCAGCAGGCTGAATTCGGACGTTCTGGGCTTCAGAACGGCACAACTTCGCCCTCACGGCTCGGAAGTGGCACTCGCGGTGAACTGCTCCGGAGCGATTGCCGTTGCTGCCCGAGAATCGCGCTTATCGCCGACTGCGGCTTTCAGCCTCCAGCCGCGGTGTCTTGTTAAACCGTACCCGAGAAAGCGCGACTGCAGCCGGGGGCTTTTCTCCGATCTGCGGGCTCTTCTCCGCACATCCGAAAGGAGCGGTTTGGACTTCGCCGTGCGTACATCTATGCAGAATGAATTACGCCTGGCTCTGAATGTTGTGTCCGTGCCTTCATTTCGAGCCACAATTCTTTGTAGTGTGGTTCTCTGTGGCTCCACTTCTGTGTTTTGTGATGACAAGGGTAGAAGGGAAAAGCCTCTCTTAAAGAGGCAGCTGGAGATTCGAGGAGCGACAGATGCTGTGCTCTCAGGGAGCACTTTGGAAGAAGTCGGGAGAGATCCTTTCTGGACTGCGCAGTAAATAACCCCCTGCGGAGGAAAGGCAGCAGGCTGAATTCGGACGTTCTGGGCTTCAGAACGGCACAACTTCGCTCTCACGGCTCGGAAGTGGCACTCGCGGTGAACTGCTCCGGAGCGATTGCCGTTGCTGCCCGAGAATCGCGCTTATCGCCGACTGCGGCTTTCAGCCTCCAGCCGCGGTGTCTTGTTAAACCGTACCCGAGAAAGCGCGACTGCAGCCGGGGGCTTTTCTCCGATCCGCGGGCTCTTCTCCGCACATCCGAAAGGAGCGGTTTGGACTTCGCCGTGCGTACATCTATGCAGAATGAACTACGCCTGGCTCTGAATGTTGTGTCCGTGCCTTCATTTCGAGCCACAATTCTTTGTAGTGTGGTTCTCTGTGGCTCCACTTCTGTGTTTTGTGATGACAAGGGTAGAAGGGAAAAGCCTCTCTTAAAGAGGCAGCTGGAGAGTACCCCTACTCGGTCAGCAACAGCAAACGCTCCGGACCAGTTGCGCTGCGGAGCAAGTGCCGCTTCCGGAGCGAGTGCCACTTCCGAGCCGTGAGAGCGAAGTTGTGCCGTTCTGAAGCCCAGAACGTCCGAATTCAGCCTGCTGCCTTTCCTCCGCAGGGGGTTGTTTTCTGCGCAGTCCAGAAAGGATCTCTCCCGACTTCTTCCAAAGTGCTCCCTGAGAGCACAGCATCTGTCGCTCCTCGAATCTCCAGCTGCCTCTTTAAGAGAGGCTTTTCCCTTCTACCCTTGTCATCACAAAACACAGAAGTGGAGCCACAGAGAACCACACTACAAAGAATGGTCGCTCGAAATTCCATAATGTATGTGTATGCTCCTCAAGTGTTAGTTAGTTAGTTAGTTATTCGGTGGTGGAGAGGTTGCTCTCACACCAGAAAAAATACCAAACCAAACAGACAAACAGAAAAACGAACAAAACACCTCTCAGGTGTATGTTGTCACATTGGAAGGGTGTTGCAGGAGCGCCCGGGGGAATATTAAATAAGAAACTAGGAACATAAAGGGAATAGTGGGACCAGTTTTCTAATTGAGTACCTAATCAGGAGAGACCAAGTGCTGGATGTTTGTGGAAGTTGAAGAATTGTGCGGTTTGATTTGTGGATTTTGAAAGGAATGAGACAAACTGTTTTGGTGGTATAAGAAAGGTAATTGTTACTGGTATACAGAAGTAGAATGGAGGGTATGTGGAAGTGTAACTGAGGGTGCGACAAAGGAAAAAGGGTTAAAGAGAAAGTGAGTTAATCAGTGCTGGTGTGAGAGCAACCCCCCACACCGTTTCCCCGCGAGCAGAACTTGGTGTGAGAGAGTGAGCTGCAGCCGGAGACTTCTGCTGCAAACAGCATTACTTGCAAAGGGGGAGGTGAGAGGAGAGGGCAGGGCACTGGAAGTGAGACTAGCCTCTGCAGAGAGAATCCCAGTGTTGGTACTGGGAGCCTCTGGAGAGGAGGAGGTAAACTGGGAATAACAGCAGCTGTTAGTGTCACGGCACTGGAGTAGGGCCGTAGGATCCAGGGATCCACTCAGAGAGAAATGGGGAAGGGGGGGCTGGAAGAGCCCAGAGAGAGCTCTTCCCCATCGGAATGAAAGTAATGCGTAAATTACTGAGAAAGAGGGGACAATTTCTGCTTGCATAAATGAAGGATGAGAATTTGGGAAGTCTACCCTAGCAGTTCCACTGGTTAAATTACAGCTAGGAGAGCAGGATAAAGAAGTTTATCTTTCGTGGATGATATCCACGCGGGTGCATCTTACTGCCCGTAGATGATTTTGTAACAACAGAAGCAGCCAATCCCCAATAAACACACCAATAATAGCTTACTTTTTGGGATTAATTGAATACGGCCTGAGAAAACAAGTAGGAAGACATAAATTCTTGCACATGCCAGGTTACTCTGGCAAGAAAGTAAATAAAACTGAAATTAAGGATCAAACAATATTAACTGATTGCGAATTGTAAATCTGCCTTTAACACAAACAGGGAAAAACAAGGTTATAGCCCCAGAGACAGAGCAATATTTCATCAAAAACCTCTGGCAAACACCTGGAGAACTCCTTCAAAATTGCAACTGCTTCCCTTGAATCAGACACTGATGCATTCCCTTCACAAAAGCAAGGTCCAGATTCCCACTAGTGTTATGCTTTCTCATTTTATGTTTTAGTCATACGTCACTAAGAAGCTTTGTTACTCATGTATACTAAGGACACGTTATCTTCAGCCCAAGACAATGACTCTTCAGCTAATGCCACCCAGGCAAGCCGGATGATTGGTGATGCTGAAAAGGCTCAGGAACATTCTTTCTTTAAACAGGCCAAAGTCCATTCAAAGTTCAAAACTTGGCAAAATTCAAGCTTCATATTTATTTACACAATAATATTATTGGAGTATGGATCAGAGAAATAAATAAGTCCCATTCTTGCAAAACCTGTTGCTGGTTCCATTGCACTCTTCCGGAAATCTGCACATAGAGAAATGAAATTCAGGAAGATTCCTGTGTTGATGCAGCAGATGTTCGCTGGGATGATCGTGGGAGAGAGCTGTCATTAGAAAACTGTCATGTTAATTCACAAAGCATATCAAGAACAAGACAGCACCAAAGCTGAGAAACAAAGGTGTTTTTTCCTAAGACAGATAAGATTTCAAGAGAAGATGCTGCTTTCCACAAAGCATAGAATTTTTGGTTTTTAATTTTATTTTTATTTTTAAATTAGTAAGCAGAACTGGATATATCCACAGCCCATAACAATTCATGGAATTCCTTTGTTGTTCTTTCATACCCCTACTTGGGGCTTGGCAATAATCCCCAGTACATACTCAAAGATGGAAAAGCTGCAGTTAGGTTTGTCACAGGAAGCAAGCTTCTGAAGTCCCTGCAACAGCATAGTACATAAGTGCTGTTTCCCGTTATGAAGAGAATCCCAACAAGAATTGTTAGTACCAATAAGTGACAATAGATGGCAGCAGAGACCATGAAATACTCATCTTGCTGCTTCTCACTGCAGAAACGGCATTTCATTCGCACGCTAAGTCCGATACTTTTAGAGAACTACTGAAAGAGACGGTAGGCCTGCTGGATTCAGAATATGAGCATATAACTCCCAGAGCCTAGCCCTGTCTGCACTCCCATAGATATGGGCACTCAGATGTGAGACCACATCTGGAGTACTCCATCCTGAATGCAACACTAGCATACTGCTGACCGTCCCTGTTTTGTATGATCAGAAAAGTGTTATTATTGCCATGAAGTGACATATTACCTTTCATTAACCCTTACATTTCCGAGATGATTGTGTTTTGTCTCCTTTTGTGACATCCATTCGTCACAATCTCAGTTGGAAGACTGATAGGATTGAGATCTTATTTCTTCACAAGCGATCTTACCTCTTTAGAAGTTTAAAGCAACTATTTCTTCATCCAGGTTATTATAGATAGTGAATTTTTCAACTGCAATGTAAAACTCGGGGGTGTTGTAGAATAAATAGAGTAGATATGCTAAGCCAGTTTAAGTGACCTGCTGACAACACTTTTCGGGAAGAGAGGATAAAGTTAAGGAATGAAGCAAGTCATTAATCCGAGCAAAAGTGAAAAAAAAATAAAAAAATCAGGGGAGCAGAAAAATGAATAGATGGGGCAGGGCCAAGCCAGGGGAGCTCAAGTGTATGCAGTGCACATGAATGACCAGTATGGGTATTGACAGGATCTTTCTCTTCCCAGACCTCATTTAAGTGTTGGCAGTGGAGGTGAGGGTATCTCATCTGGAGATCCCTGCATAGCTGAGGCCTTCCAAGGATAAGCAGGTTTTTTGTTCCTTCTTTCTGTCTCCATGACTGTTCTGTTTAGCAAGTTTTCACTCACTGCAGCCTGGGGTCTTGCTACTCTGCTATCACTGTCGTGCTTTTCATTGTGTTACAACCACTAATTTAAGTGACTTGCTAAAACTTACAGGGCAAGGACAGTATTTAAGTGAGCCAAGAGATATTTTGCTTTCTGGGCTGTGAGGGTACACACTGCTACTTCATGTCCACTTGCTATTTCCTAGTATACCTATGCCCATCGTGGCAGGGCTGTTCTCTGTCCTGACATCCTTCAACTTGTGCTGATACAAGGGGTTTGTTGCCATTAACCATGTGCAGTACCCTGCACTTGGATTTTTTGAACCTCATGAGCTTCTCCTTGTCCCACTGACAAAGGCTGGCTAAGTCTCTCTCAGTGGCATCCCATCCCTCAGTCATCTTCACCTTATCACATAGCTTGCTGTCATCCACAAACTTGATGAGAATGTACTTGATCCCACTGTCAATGTCACTGCTGAAGATATTAAAGAGCGACCCCTGAGGAGCACCACTTGTTACTTCTCTAGCCAGACATTGAGCCAATGACCACCACTCTCAAGGTATGACTAGACTAAACTTTGTTCATCAGTCCACCTTTCAAATCCACACATTTTGAATTTGAAAGAAGGATATGATGGGGACTATGTCCAAGTCTCTGCTGACCTTAAGGTAGATGACATCAAGCATTTTCCTCATCCGCTCATGTAGTCATGCCATCATGAAATCCACTAGTTAACTTTTCAAAATTAGTTCTTATTTGTAACACTGAACATGATCAATTGTATTTTCTTTACATAGCAGTAGCTAATAGCTTTTACCTGAAATGAGCTTGTTTCTGAAGAACCAAAAATTGGATTTGCTACTTTTGAACCTTTTCTATTTTTTCTTTGTCAAATCCTAACCACTTTAAATGCATAGGTTTTCTTCAGTTTTGTTTATTTTGCGGGGTAATTTGATAAATTAATGCATATTTTGTAAAGCAAACAAGTGTCTGGCAGTTAGTACATCGCATGACAACAGAAGTGCTCTTTGATTTGCGTAGTAGTGTTCCTGTTAAAAATTCGGCTTGCCAGTCTTGGAGATTAAATTCTTTTATATAGAATGAGTGTGTTAAGTCAAATGATGTGAATCTGCCTATACCACTTTCTTCTTGTATCAGGCAGTCTCAGAATTCTATAATAATCCTTCCTTCCTAAAACTTTGGAATGGTTTTTTAGACACAGTCTTTGTTTCTGTGTTTACTTGTTCCAATATCAATATGTCTTATGTACTTTGATACATTCAATAAAGTGCACTAGCACAGCAAAATATCGTGCCTCAGTATTAACTGATTCATAGCAAGCAAAGAAATATATTTCCAAGAATAAATAAGAATTGTAATTTTTTATTTTTTTTTTTAATTGTCAGCAATACCTGTAGACAGTATCTTCTAGAACTAACAATGCAAAGGCAGATATACATATGCAATAATAACACCAAAAACAAGATCACTACTGCATTGTAATTAATAAGTCCTTCTCTTCTATGAGGCAGTTCTTTTGTTTATTACATAATCCTAGAATGCAATGACATAGCAAGTATCAACTAGTAACAGTGTTACACTATCTCCAGCTGTAAAATTAGACTCCTTATCTGGTTTGGACTAACGGGCTTACGGCAGGTCAGAAAAAGACTCGTGTAAATACTAAGGACAGAGAACTTTCTAAAAAGTAAGCAGCTAATCAGCAGTCTTTAACCTGTAGGGAAAAAAAATTACTGTGCTTGGACTAATTCTAGAAGTATGTATAAGGCCCCATTCATTCATTCATTCATTCATTCATTCATTCATTCATTCATTCATTCAGCCTGGCCCCATCCACCCCTTGGCCAGGCTGGGCTGCTCCAGGAGGCAGATGATGTGGCAGGGTGAGCAGGTGGAAGTGTGAGCAAAATTGTTTTAGAGGCAGAATGTTCTTGTTTCACAGTATTGCATATATGCAATCCTGCATTCAGGATGGAAGAAAGGGGCCTAGAATTTCAAAGAGATATGATGCAAAGTGGACAATGAGGGTCATTGCAAAAATTGTCCTTCTTTAGGGAACAAAACTTGCCTCCTTTTGAGTTTAATGACAGTCCTGCTATTGATTTGTGCGTGCCCTATCTATTCATTTTTCTGCTCCCCTGATTTTTTTTTTTTTTTCACTTTTCCTCAGATTAATGACTTGCTTCATTCCTTATCTTTATCCTCTCTTCCCGAAAAGTGTTGTCACTTAAACTGGCTTAGCATATCTACTCTATTTATTCTACAACACCCCCGAGTTTTACATTTCAGTTGAAAGATTCACTATCGCTATAATCACCAGGAAGAAGAAATAGTTGCTTTAAACTTCTAAAGAAGTAAGATCACTTGTGAAGAAGTAAGATCTCAATCCTATCAGTCCTCCAACTGAGAGGGTGACGAATGGATGTCACAAAAGGAGAAAAAACACAATCATCTCGGAAAGGTAAGGGTTAATGAAAGGTAATATGTCACTTCATGGCAATAGTAACACTTTTCTGACGATACAAAACTGGGACGGTCAGCAGTATGCTAGGGTTGCATTCAGGATGGAGTACTCCAGATGTGGTCTCACCAAGGCAGAGCAGAGGGGCAGGATCATCTACCTTGACCTGCTGACCACGATTCTTTTGGTGCAGTCCAGGACAGGAGTGGCTTTCTGGGCTGTGAGGGTACACACTGCTACTTCATGTCCACTTGCTATTTCCTAGTATCCCTATGCCCATTGTGGCAGGGCTGTTCTCTGTCCTGACATCCTTCAACTTGTGCTGATACAAGGGGTTGGTTGCCATTACCCATGTGCAGTACCCTGCACTTGGATTTTTTGAACCTCATGAGCTTCTCCTTGTCCCACTGACAAAGGCTGGCCAAGTCTCTCTCAGTGGCATCCCATCCCTCAGTCATCTTCACCTTATCACATAGCTTGCTGTCATCCACAAACTTGATGAGAATGTACTTGATCCCACTGTCAATGTCACTGCTGAAGATATTAAAGAGCATTGGTCCCAGTACTGACCCCTGAGGAGCACCACTTGTTACTTCTCTAGCCAGACATTGAGCCAATGACCACCACTCTCAAGGTATGACTAGACTAAACTTTGTTCATCAGTCCACCTTTCAAATCCACACATTTTGAATTTGAAAGAAGGATATGATGGGGACTATGTCCAAGTCTCTGCTGACCTTAAGGTAGATGACATCAAGCATTTTCCTCATCCGCTCATGTAGTCATGCCATCATGAAATCCACTAGTTATCTTTTCAAAATTAGTTCTTATTTGTAACACTGAACATTATCAATTGTATTTTCTTTACATAGCAGTAGCTAATAGCTTTTACCTGAAATGAGCTTGTTTCTGAAGAACCAAAAATTGGATTTGCTACTTTTGAACCTTTTCTATTTTTTCTTTGTCAAATCCTAACCACTTTAAATGCATAGGTTTTCTTCAGTTTTGTTTATTTTGCGGGGTAATTTGATAAATTAATGCATATTTTGTAAAGCAAACAAGTGTCTGGCAGTTAGTACATAGCATGACAACAGAAGTGCTCTTTGATTTGCGTAGTAGTGTTCCTGTTAAAAATTCGGCTTGCCAGTCTTGGAGATTAAATTCTTTTATATAGAATGAGTGTGTTAAGTCAAATGATGTGAATCTGCCTAAACCACTTTCTTCTTGTATCAGGCAGTCTCAGAATTCTATAATAATCCTTCCTTCCTAAAACTTTGGAATGGTTTTTTAGACACAGTCTTTGTTTCTGTGTTTACTTGTTCCAATATCAATATGTCTTATGTACTTTGATACATTCAATAAAGTGCACTAGCACAGCAAAATATCGTGCCTCAGTATTAACTGATTCATAGCAAGCAAAGAAATATATTTCCAAGAATAAATAAGAATTGTAATTTTTTATTTTTTTTTTAATTGTCAGCAATACCTGTAGACAGTATCTTCTAGAACTAACAATGCAAAGGCAGATATACATATGCAATAATAACACCAAAAACAAGATCACTACTGCATTGTAATTAATAAGTCCTTCTCTTCTATGAGGCAGTTCTTTTGTTTATTACATAATCCTAGAATGCAATGACATAGCAAGTATCAACTAGTAACAGTGTTACACTATCTCCAGCTGTAAAATTAGACTCCTTATCTGGTTTGGACTAACGGGCTTACGGCAGGTCAGAAAAAGACTCGTGTAAATACTAAGGACAGAGAACTTTCTAAAAAGTAAGCAGCTAATCAGCAGTCTTTAACCTGTAGGGAAAAAAAATTACTGTGCTTGGACTAATTCTAGAAGTATGTATAAGGCCCCATTCATTCATTCATTCATTCATTCATTCATTCAGCCTGGCCCCATCCACCCCTTGGCCAGGCTGGGCTGCTCCAGGAGGCAGATGATGTGGCAGGGTGAGCAGGTGGAAGTGTGAGCAAAATTGTTTTAGAGGCAGAATGTTCTTGTTTCACAGTATTGCATATATGCAATCCTGCATTCAGGATGGAAGAATTTTTTTTTTTTTTAAAAAAGTCACCACCACTAGCTATGCATTTTTGATGTGATTTAGCAATGAACATGAGCCTGCATGCTGCATTTGTAAAAATCTGCACCAGCAGAGGTAAACTACTGCTGTTGTCACCACTGCTGAAGTCCAACATCTACCAGCTCCCTGAGCTCATGTCCATTGTCTGGACTCCATCCAGCAAGTGTCGGTGAATGTTGGTGGGTACAATTTTTTCCATACGGACTTTACCAATGCAGAGCAGAGGGGCAGGATCATCTACCTTGACCTGCTGACAACACTTTTCGGGAAGAGAGGATAAAGATAAGGAATGAAGCAAGTCATTAATCTGAGCAAAAGTGAAAAAAAAAAAAAAATCAGGGGAGCAGAAAAATGAATAGATAGGGCACGCACAAATCAATAGCAGGACTGTCATTAAACTCAACAGGAGGCAAGTTTTGTTCCCTAAAGAAGGACAATTTTTGCAATGACCCTCATTGTCCACTTTGCATCATATCTCTTTGAAATTCTAGGCCCCTTTCTTCCATCTTGAATGCAGGATTGCATATATGCAATACTGTGAAACAAGAACATTCTGCCTCTAAAACAATTTTGCTCACACTTCCACCTGCTCACCCTGCCACATCATCTGCCTCCTGGAGCAGCCCAGCCTGGCCAAGGGGTGGATGGGGCCAGGCTGAATGAATGAATGAATGAATGAATGAATGAATGAATGAATGAATGAATGAATGGGGCCTTATACATACTTCTATAATTAGTACAAGCACAGTAATTTTGAATTTGGCAGGGCCAAGCCAGGGGAGCTGAAGTGTATGCAGTGCACATGAATGACCAGTATGGGTATTGACAGGATCTTCCTCTTCCCAGACCTCATTTAAGTGTTGGCAGTGGAGGTGAGGGTATCTCATCTGGAGATCCCTGCATAGCTGAGGCCTTCCAAGGATAAGCAGGTTTTTTGTTCCTTCTTTCTGTCTCCATGACTGCTCTGTTTAGCAAGTTTTCACTCACTGCAGCCTGGGGTCTTGCTACTCTGCTATCACTGTCGTGCTTTTCATTGTGTTACAACCACTAATTTAAGTGACTTGCTAAAACTTACAGGGCAAGGACAGTATTTAAGTGAGCCAGGAGATATTTTGCCTTGTATTTAATCTTTTTTCTTCTTACAAAGTAGCCTTGTGTGAGGAAGTTTGTATGAGGAACATTTGTTTTGTGGAAGCTGATTCAGGAGAACTCAATTTTTAACATTCCAAAGGGAAATCTCTCTGGAGTTCTGACTACAAGCAGGCAAGCAAGAACTGAATCTAATGTAGAAGTTTAGGACCATATGAAAAGACAGCTACATTAGCGAACTGGACTGCCTGCATGAGTATACTCCCTGGGATTCAACAAAATCTAAATTTTCACTTTATTTCTTTGATTACCATTCACTCACTACTTCAAAATCTCAATTTTAATTCTATACAAATTTTCATTTTTCATTGCCTTTTTCAAAATGTTTAGTACTGTATGTACTTTATACTATATATACTTATAATGGTTTAATCCCTCTGTAACAGATACATTGTGGTTAGAATTCACAATGTTTTTTGAAGATCTGTGCAGGTCATTCGACAAATTCAAGGGAAACTTACAGCACTTCACTTGTTATTGGAACAGATGGATGTGTTTCGCCCATTCATCTTCTTCCATGTCCTTCTAAATTATTTGTCAATTTATCAGACAAACAAGATGGTGAGACTAATTTTTTATGTCATTTAAAGATGATGTTTATGCAATATAATATATTTTGCATCTATTATCTGAACGTTTGTATTTATCAGTAATATCAGTGTGGCTCATAATTTGAGGAAATTGATCAGTCTCATCCATCCCTTGGCCAGGCTGGGCTGCTCCAGGAGGCAGATGATGTGGCAGGGTGAGCAGGCGGAAGTGTGAGCAAAATTGTTTTAGAGGCAGAATGTTCTTGTTTCACAGTATTGCATATATGCAATCCTGCATTCAAGATGGAAGAAAGGGGCCTAGAATTTCAAAGAGGTATGATGCAAAGTGGACAGTGAGGGTCATTGCAAAAATTGTCCTTCTTTAGGGAACAAAACTTGCCTCCTGTTGAGTTCAATGACAGTCCTGCTATTGATTTGTGCCTGCCCCATCTATTCATTTTTCTGCTCCCCTGATTCTTTTTTTTTTTTTTCACTTTTGCTCAGATTAATGACTTGCTTCATTCCTTAACTTTATCCTCTCTTCCCGAAAAGTGTTGTCAGCAGGTCAAGGTAGATGATCCTGCCCCTCTGCTCTGCATTGGTAAAGTCCGTATGGAAAAAATTGTACCCACCAACATTCACCGACACTTGCTGGATGGAGTCCAGACAATGGACATGAGCTCAGGGAGCTGGTAGATGTTGGACTTCAGCAGTGGTGACAACAGCAGTAGTTTACCTCTGCTGGTGCAGATTTTTACAAATGCAGCATGCAGGCTCATGTTCATTGCTAAATCACATCAAAAATGCATAGCTAGTGGTGGTGACTATGTTAACAAATAGTATTTTGAAGCTGAGAGTTTTCTCTCTCAAGTAATGTGATGGTTGTATGGCAACTGTTGATCACAGCCTGGACCTCTTATTGACCACCTGAGGCAAGCAATAAGTCAGCCATGGGAGCACAGGTGAAAGCAATTTGCCAGTGCTACCAGGAAGGGGTGGAGATCCCATTTAAGGGCTGACTACCACTGAGGAGGGATCTCTTTCTGGAGGTTGCTCTCTGGGGTGTTTACTGTGAGCCTGTGAGTCCAGTTAGCATTTCCTTTTTTTTTTTTTTTTTTCTTTTTAAACGTATATATCTTTTCATCATGGTTATCTTATGAAGCCTAACCTTTGTGCGTCTATTGATTGTAGAAGCCCCTAGCCTGCAATATTACCATAGTAGTAAGAATGTTACAGTTTTCTGAGAAAGTAATAAAAAGGAGTAAAGAAATTTCTCTTGTTTTGAGAAATATTGCTTTCTCCAGCCTTTTTGAAGAAACGTTAGACTAGAGAAGCTGCAATTACGTGGTAAAGTCATTCTTAATGCTTCTTATCTGCAACATCCTTTTTTTTTTTTTTAAACTTCTTTTTATAATGAATACATGGCAGAATACCTTACCCATGAGCGGATAACTTTTCTTAAAAGCATAACTTTTGACGCTCTTGACAGCAATTCCTGAAATGCAGTTTGTGAGTCTTGGAAAAGGAAGGCAGACAGAAAAAAGACACCATGTAGTCTGGATTTGATGAACATTAGTCTGTTGCTCTCAGTTTGTTGCAGAACTGAACTTCTACAATGGCATACAGTGCAGATCACACAAAGGCTTTGGCAGAAGTTTTTCGTTATTAAAGACTGGGATAATTTTTCTGCCTTTAAAATAATGTTCAGATCCAAGTGTATGAGAGATTTTGGCCACATGAACAGGCATGACCACTGTGGTGGAAATGCTAAGTCAGGGCTTGAAACAGTGATTGAGCACCTAGTAGTAAGGCAGGGCCAAGCCAGGGGAGCTGAAGTGTATGCAGTGCACATGAATGACCAGTATGGGTATTGACAGGATCTTCCTCTTCCCAGACCTCATTTAAGTGTTGGCAGTGGAGGTGAGGGTATCTCATCTGGAGATCCCTGCATAGCTGAGGCCTTCCAAGGATAAGCAGGTTTTTTGTTCCTTCTTTCTGTCTCCATGACTGCTCTGTTTAGCAAGTTTTCACTCACTGCAGCCTGGGGTCTTGCTACTCTGCTATCACTGTCGTGCTTTTCATTGTGTTACAACCACTAATTTAAGTGACTTGCTAAAACTTACAGGGCAAGGACAGTATTTAAGTGAGCCAGGAGATATTTTGCCTTGTATTTAATCTTTTTTCTTCTTACAAAGTAGCCTTGTGTGAGGAAGTTTGTATGAGGAACATTTGTTTTGTGGAAGCTGATTCAGGAGAACTCAATTTTTAACATTCCAAAGGGAAATCTCTCTGGAGTTCTGACTACAAGCAGGCAAGCAAGAACTGAATCTAATGTAGAAGTTTAGGACCATATGAAAAGACAGCTACATTAGCGAACTGGACTGCCTGCATGAGTATACTCCCTGGGATTCAACAAAATCTAAATTTTCACTTTATTTCTTTGATTACCATTCACTCACTACTTCAAAATCTCAATTTTAATTCTATACAAATTTTCATTTTTCATTGCCTTTTTCAAAATGTTTAGTACTGTATGTACTTTATACTATATATACTTATAATGGTTTAATCCCTCTGTAACAGATACATTGTGGTTAGAATTCACAATGTTTTTTGAAGATCTGTGCAGGTCATTCGACAAATTCAAGGGAAACTTACAGCACTTCACTTGTTATTGGAACAGATGGATGTGTTTCGCCCATTCATCTTCTTCCATGTCCTTCTAAATTATTTGTCAATTTATCAGACAAACAAGATGGTGAGACTAATTTTTTATGTCATTTAAAGATGATGTTTATGCAATATAATATATTTTGCATCTATTATCTGAACGTTTGTATTTATCAGTAATATCAGTGTGGCTCATAATTTGAGGAAATTGATCAGTCTCATCCATCCCTTGGCCAGGCTGGGCTGCTCCAGGAGGCAGATGATGTGGCAGGGTGAGCAGGCGGAAGTGTGAGCAAAATTGTTTTAGAGGCAGAATGTTCTTGTTTCACAGTATTGCATATATGCAATCCTGCATTCAAGATGGAAGAAAGGGGCCTAGAATTTCAAAGAGGTATGATGCAAAGTGGACAGTGAGGGTCATTGCAAAAATTGTCCTTCTTTAGGGAACAAAACTTGCCTCCTGTTGAGTTCAATGACAGTCCTGCTATTGATTTGTGCCTGCCCCATCTATTCATTTTTCTGCTCCCCTGATTCTTTTTTTTTTTTTTCACTTTTGCTCAGATTAATGACTTGCTTCATTCCTTAACTTTATCCTCTCTTCCCGAAAAGTGTTGTCAGCAGGTCAAGGTAGATGATCCTGCCCCTCTGCTCTGCATTGGTAAAGTCCGTATGGAAAAAATTGTACCCACCAACATTCACCGACACTTGCTGGATGGAGTCCAGACAATGGACATGAGCTCAGGGAGCTGGTAGATGTTGGACTTCAGCAGTGGTGACAACAGCAGTAGTTTACCTCTGCTGGTGCAGATTTTTACAAATGCAGCATGCAGGCTCATGTTCATTGCTAAATCACATCAAAAATGCATAGCTAGTGGTGGTGACTATGTTAACAAATAGTATTTTGAAGCTGAGAGTTTTCTCTCTCAAGTAATGTGATGGTTGTATGGCAACTGTTGATCACAGCCTGGACCTCTTATTGACCACCTGAGGCAAGCAATAAGTCAGCCATGGGAGCACAGGTGAAAGCAATTTGCCAGTGCTACCAGGAAGGGGTGGAGATCCCATTTAAGGGCTGACTACCACTGAGGAGGGATCTCTTTCTGGAGGTTGCTCTCTGGGGTGTTTACTGTGAGCCTGTGAGTCCAGTTAGCATTTCCTTTTTTTTTTTTTTTTTTCTTTTTAAACGTATATATCTTTTCATCATGGTTATCTTATGAAGCCTAACCTTTGTGCGTCTATTGATTGTAGAAGCCCCTAGCCTGCAATATTACCATAGTAGTAAGAATGTTACAGTTTTCTGAGAAAGTAATAAAAAGGAGTAAAGAAATTTCTCTTGTTTTGAGAAATATTGCTTTCTCCAGCCTTTTTGAAGAAACGTTAGACTAGAGAAGCTGCAATTACGTGGTAAAGTCATTCTTAATGCTTCTTATCTGCAACATCCTTTTTTTTTTTTTTAAACTTCTTTTTATAATGAATACATGGCAGAATACCTTACCCATGAGCGGATAACTTTTCTTAAAAGCATAACTTTTGACGCTCTTGACAGCAATTCCTGAAATGCAGTTTGTGAGTCTTGGAAAAGGAAGGCAGACAGAAAAAAGACACCATGTAGTCTGGATTTGATGAACATTAGTCTGTTGCTCTCAGTTTGTTGCAGAACTGAACTTCTACAATGGCATACAGTGCAGATCACACAAAGGCTTTGGCAGAAGTTTTTCGTTATTAAAGACTGGGATAATTTTTCTGCCTTTAAAATAATGTTCAGATCCAAGTGTATGAGAGATTTTGGCCACATGAACAGGCATGACCACTGTGGTGGAAATGCTAAGTCAGGGCTTGAAACAGTGATTGAGCACCTAGTAGTAAGGCAGGGCCAAGCCAGGGGAGCTGAAGTGTATGCAGTGCACATGAATGACCAGTATGGGTATTGACAGGATCTTCCTCTTCCCAGACCTCATTTAAGTGTTGGCAGTGGAGGTGAGGGTATCTCATCTGGAGATCCCTGCATAGCTGAGGCCTTCCAAGGATAAGCAGGTTTTTTGTTCCTTCTTTCTGTCTCCATGACTGTTCTGTTTAGCAAGTTTTCACTCACTGCAGCCTGGGGTCTTGCTACTCTGCTATCACTGTCGTGCTTTTCATTGTGTTACAACCACTAATTTAAGTGACTTGCTAAAACTTACAGGGCAAGGACAGTATTTAAGTGAGCCAGGAGATATTTTGCCTTGTATTTAATCTTTTTTCTTCTTACAAAGTAGCCTTGTGTGAGGAAGTTTGTATGAGGAACATTTGTTTTGTGGAAGCTGATTCAGGAGAACTCAATTTTTAACATTCCAAAGGGAAATCTCTCTGGAGTTCTGACTACAAGCAGGCAAGCAAGAACTGAATCTAATGTAGAAGTTTAGGACCATATGAAAAGACAGCTACATTAGCGAACTGGACTGCCTGCATGAGTACACTCCCTGGGATTCAACAAAATCTAAATTTTCACTTTATTTCTTTGATTACCATTCACTCACTACTTCAAAATCTCAATTTTAATTCTATACAAATTTTCATTTTTCATTGCCTTTTTCAAAATGTTTAGTACTGTATGTACTTTATACTATATATACTTATAATGGTTTAATCCCTCTGTAACAGATACATTGTGGTTAGAATTCACAATGTTTTTTGAAGATCTGTGCAGGTTATTCGACAAATTCAAGGGAAACTTACAGCACTTCACTTGTTATTGGAACAGATGGATGTGTTTCGCCCATTCATCTTCTTCCATGTCCTTCTAAATTATTTGTCAATTTATCAGACAAACAAGATGGTGAGACTAATTTTTTATGTCATTTAAAGATGATGTTTATGCAATATAATATATTTTGCATCTCTTACCTGAACGTTTGTATTTATCAGTAATATCAGTGTGGCTCATAATTTGAGGAAATTGATCAGTCTCATCCATCCCTTGGCCAGGCTGGGCTGCTCCAGGAGGCAGATGATGTGGCAGGGTGAGCAGGCGGAAGTGTGAGCAAAATTGTTTTAGAGGCAGAATGTTCTTGTTTCACAGTATTGCATATATGCAATCCTGCATTCAAGATGGAAGAAAGGGGCCTAGAATTTCAAAGAGGTATGATGCAAAGTGGACAGTGAGGGTCATTGCAAAAATTGTCCTTCTTTAGGGAACAAAACTTGCCTCCTGTTGAGTTCAATGACAGTCCTGCTATTGATTTGTGCCTGCCCCATCTATTCATTTTTCTGCTCCCCTGATTTTTTTTTTTTTTTTTTTTCACTTTTGCTCAGATTAATGACTTGCTTCATTCCTTAACTTTATCCTCTCTTCCCGAAAAGTGTTGTCAGCAGGTCAAGGTAGATGATCCTGCCCCTCTGCTCTGCATTGGTAAAGTCCGTATGGAAAAAATTGTACCCACCAACATTCACCGACACTTGCTGGATGGAGTCCAGACAATGGACATGAGCTCAGGGAGCTGGTAGATGTTGGACTTCAGCAGTGGTGACAACAGCAGTAGTTTACCTCTGCTGGTGCAGATTTTTACAAATGCAGCATGCAGGCTCATGTTCATTGCTAAATCACATCAAAAATGCATAGCTAGTGGTGGTGACTATGTTAACAAATAGTATTTTGAAGCTGAGAGTTTTCTCTCTCAAGTAATGTGATGGTTGTATGGCAACTGTTGATCACAGCCTGGACCTCTTATTGACCACCTGAGGCAAGCAATAAGTCAGCCATGGGAGCACAGGTGAAAGCAATTTGCCAGTGCTACCAGGAAGGGGTGGAGATCCCATTTAAGGGCTGACTACCACTGAGGAGGGATCTCTTTCTGGAGGTTGCTCTCTGGGGTGTTTACTGTGAGCCTGTGAGTCCAGTTAGCATTTCCTTTTTTTTTTTTTTTTTTCTTTTTAAACGTATATATCTTTTCATCATGGTTATCTTATGAAGCCTAACCTTTGTGCGTCTATTGATTGTAGAAGCCCCTAGCCTGCAATATTACCATAGTAGTAAGAATGTTACAGTTTTCTGAGAAAGTAATAAAAAGGAGTAAAGAAATTTCTCTTGTTTTGAGAAATATTGCTTTCTCCAGCCTTTTTGAAGAAACGTTAGACTAGAGAAGCTGCAATTACGTGGTAAAGTCATTCTTAATGCTTCTTATCTGCAACATCCTTTTTTTTTTTTTTAAACTTCTTTTTATAATGAATACATGGCAGAATACCTTACCCATGAGCGGATAACTTTTCTTAAAAGCATAACTTTTGACGCTCTTGACAGCAATTCCTGAAATGCAGTTTGTGAGTCTTGGAAAAGGAAGGCAGACAGAAAAAAGACACCATGTAGTCTGGATTTGATGAACATTAGTCTGTTGCTCTCAGTTTGTTGCAGAACTGAACTTCTACAATGGCATACAGTGCAGATCACACAAAGGCTTTGGCAGAAGTTTTTCGTTATTAAAGACTGGGATAATTTTTCTGCCTTTAAAATAATGTTCAGATCCAAGTGTATGAGAGATTTTGGCCACATGAACAGGCATGACCACTGTGGTGGAAATGCTAAGTCAGGGCTTGAAACAGTGATTGAGCACCTAGTAGTAAGGCAGGGCCAAGCCAGGGGAGCTGAAGTGTATGCAGTGCACATGAATGACCAGTATGGGTATTGACAGGATCTTCCTCTTCCCAGACCTCATTTAAGTGTTGGCAGTGGAGGTGAGGGTATCTCATCTGGAGATCCCTGCATAGCTGAGGCCTTCCAAGGATAAGCAGGTTTTTTGTTCCTTCTTTCTGTCTCCATGACTGTTCTGTTTAGCAAGTTTTCACTCACTGCAGCCTGGGGTCTTGCTACTCTGCTATCACTGTCGTGCTTTTCATTGTGTTACAACCACTAATTTAAGTGACTTGCTAAAACTTACAGGGCAAGGACAGTATTTAAGTGAGCCAGGAGATATTTTGCCTTGTATTTAATCTTTTTTCTTCTTACAAAGTAGCCTTGTGTGAGGAAGTTTGTATGAGGAACATTTGTTTTGTGGAAGCTGATTCAGGAGAACTCAATTTTTAACATTCCAAAGGGAAATCTCTCTGGAGTTCTGACTACAAGCAGGCAAGCAAGAACTGAATCTAATGTAGAAGTTTAGGACCATATGAAAAGACAGCTACATTAGCGAACTGGACTGCCTGCATGAGTACACTCCCTGGGATTCAACAAAATCTAAATTTTCACTTTATTTCTTTGATTACCATTCACTCACTACTTCAAAATCTCAATTTTAATTCTATACAAATTTTCATTTTTCATTGCCTTTTTCAAAATGTTTAGTACTGTATGTACTTTATACTATATATACTTATAATGGTTTAATCCCTCTGTAACAGATACATTGTGGTTAGAATTCACAATGTTTTTTGAAGATCTGTGCAGGTTATTCGACAAATTCAAGGGAAACTTACAGCACTTCACTTGTTATTGGAACAGATGGATGTGTTTCGCCCATTCATCTTCTTCCATGTCCTTCTAAATTATTTGTCAATTTATCAGACAAACAAGATGGTGAGACTAATTTTTTATGTCATTTAAAGATGATGTTTATGCAATATAATATATTTTGCATCTCTTACCTGAACGTTTGTATTTATCAGTAATATCAGTGTGGCTCATAATTTGAGGAAATTGATCAGTCTCATCCATCCCTTGGCCAGGCTGGGCTGCTCCAGGAGGCAGATGATGTGGCAGGGTGAGCAGGCGGAAGTGTGAGCAAAATTGTTTTAGAGGCAGAATGTTCTTGTTTCACAGTATTGCATATATGCAATCCTGCATTCAAGATGGAAGAAAGGGGCCTAGAATTTCAAAGAGGTATGATGCAAAGTGGACAGTGAGGGTCATTGCAAAAATTGTCCTTCTTTAGGGAACAAAACTTGCCTCCTGTTGAGTTCAATGACAGTCCTGCTATTGATTTGTGCCTGCCCCATCTATTCATTTTTCTGCTCCCCTGATTTTTTTTTTTTTTTTTTTTTCACTTTTGCTCAGATTAATGACTTGCTTCATTCCTTAACTTTATCCTCTCTTCCCGAAAAGTGTTGTCAGCAGGTCAAGGTAGATGATCCTGCCCCTCTGCTCTGCATTGGTAAAGTCCGTATGGAAAAAATTGTACCCACCAACATTCACCGACACTTGCTGGATGGAGTCCAGACAATGGACATGAGCTCAGGGAGCTGGTAGATGTTGGACTTCAGCAGTGGTGACAACAGCAGTAGTTTACCTCTGCTGGTGCAGATTTTTACAAATGCAGCATGCAGGCTCATGTTCATTGCTAAATCACATCAAAAATGCATAGCTAGTGGTGGTGACTATGTTAACAAATAGTATTTTGAAGCTGAGAGTTTTCTCTCTCAAGTAATGTGATGGTTGTATGGCAACTGTTGATCACAGCCTGGACCTCTTATTGACCACCTGAGGCAAGCAGTAAGTCAGCCATGGGAGCACAGGTGAAAGCAATTTGCCAGTGCTACCAGGAAGGGGTGGAGATCCCATTTAAGGGCTGACTACCACTGAGGAGGGATCTCTTTCTGGAGGTTGCTCTCTGGGGTGTTTACTGTGAGCCTGTGAGTCCAGTTAGCATTTCCTTTTTTTTTTTTTTTTCTTTTTAAACGTATATATCTTTTCATCATGGTTATCTTATGAAGCCTAACCTTTGTGCGTCTATTGATTGTAGAAGCCCCTAGCCTGCAATATTACCATAGTAGTAAGAATGTTACAGTTTTCTGAGAAAGTAATAAAAAGGAGTAAAGAAATTTCTCTTGTTTTGAGAAATATTGCTTTCTCCAGCCTTTTTGAAGAAACGTTAGACTAGAGAAGCTGCAATTACGTGGTAAAGTCATTCTTAATGCTTCTTATCTGCAACATCCTTTTTTTTATTTTTTTAAACTTCTTTTTATAATGAATACATGGCAGAATACCTTACCCATGAGCGGATAACTTTTCTTAAAAGCATAACTTTTGACGCTCTTGACAGCAATTCCTGAAATGCAGTTTGTGAGTCTTGGAAAAGGAAGGCAGACAGAAAAAAGACACCATGTAGTCTGGATTTGATGAACATTAGTCTGTTGCTCTCAGTTTGTTGCAGAACTGAACTTCTACAATGGCATACAGTGCAGATCACACAAAGGCTTTGGCAGAAGTTTTTCGTTATTAAAGACTGGGATAATTTTTCTGCCTTTAAAATAATGTTCAGATCCAAGTGTATGAGAGATTTTGGCCACATGAACAGGCATGACCACTGTGGTGGAAATGCTAAGTCAGGGCTTGAAACAGTGATTGAGCACCTCGTAGTAAGGCAGGGCCAAGCCAGGGGAGCTGAAGTGTATGCAGTGCACATGAATGACCAGTATGGGTATTGACAGGATCTTCCTCTTCCCAGACCTCATTTAAGTGTTGGCAGTGGAGGTGAGGGTATCTCATCTGGAGATCCCTGCATAGCTGAGGCCTTCCAAGGATAAGCAGGTTTTTTGTTCCTTCTTTCTGTCTCCATGACTGCTCTGTTTAGCAAGTTTTCACTCACTGCAGCCTGGGGTCTTGCTACTCTGCTATCACTGTCGTGCTTTTCATTGTGTTACAACCACTAATTTAAGTGACTTGCTAAAACTTACAGGGCAAGGACAGTATTTAAGTGAGCCAGGAGATATTTTGCCTTGTATTTAATCTTTTTTCTTCTTACAAAGTAGCCTTGTGTGAGGAAGTTTGTATGAGGAACATTTGTTTTGTGGAAGCTGATTCAGGAGAACTCAATTTTTAACATTCCAAAGGGAAATCTCTCTGGAGTTCTGACTACAAGCAGGCAAGCAAGAACTGAATCTAATGTAGAAGTTTAGGACCATATGAAAAGACAGCTACATTAGCGAACTGGACTGCCTGCATGAGTACACTCCCTGGGATTCAACAAAATCTAAATTTTCACTTTATTTCTTTGATTACCATTCACTCACTACTTCAAAATCTCAATTTTAATTCTATACAAATTTTCATTTTTCATTGCCTTTTTCAAAATGTTTAGTACTGTATGTACTTTATACTATATATACTTATAATGGTTTAATCCCTCTGTAACAGATACATTGTGGTTAGAATTCACAATGTTTTTTGAAGATCTGTGCAGGTCATTCGACAAATTCAAGGGAAACTTACAGCACTTCACTTGTTATTGGAACAGATGGATGTGTTTCGCCCATTCATCTTCTTCCATGTCCTTCTAAATTATTTGTCAATTTATCAGACAAACAAGATGGTGAGACTAATTTTTTATGTCATTTAAAGATGATGTTTATGCAATATAATATATTTTGCATCTATTATCTGAACGTTTGTATTTATCAGTAATATCAGTGTGGCTCATAATTTGAGGAAATTGATCAGTCTCATCCATCCCTTGGCCAGGCTGGGCTGCTCCAGGAGGCAGATGATGTGGCAGGGTGAGCAGGCGGAAGTGTGAGCAAAATTGTTTTAGAGGCAGAATGTTCTTGTTTCACAGTATTGCATATATGCAATCCTGCATTCAAGATGGAAGAAAGGGGCCTAGAATTTCAAAGAGGTATGATGCAAAGTGGACAGTGAGGGTCATTGCAAAAATTGTCCTTCTTTAGGGAACAAAACTTGCCTCCTGTTGAGTTCAATGACAGTCCTGCTATTGATTTGTGCCTGCCCCATCTATTCATTTTTCTGCTCCCCTGATTTTTTTTTTTTTTTCACTTTTGCTCAGATTAATGACTTGCTTCATACCTTAACTTTAACTTAACTCTCTTCCCGAAAAGTGTTGTCAGCAGGTCAAGGTAGATGATCCTGCCCCTCTGCTCTGCATTGGTAAAGTCCGTATGGAAAAAATTGTACCCACTAACATTCACCGACACTTGCTGGATGGAGTCCAGACAATGGACATGAGCTCAGGGAGCTGGTAGATGTTGGACTTCAGCAGTGGTGACAACAGCAGTAGTTTACCTCTGCTGGTGCAGATTTTTACAAATGCAGCATGCAGGCTCATGTTCATTGCTAAATCACATCAAAAATGCATAGCTAGTGGTGGTGACTATGTTAACAAATAGTATTTTGAAGCTGAGAGTTTTCTCTCTCAAGTAATGTGATGGTTGTATGGCAACTGTTGATCACAGCCTGGACCTCTTATTGACCACCTGAGGCAAGCAGTAAGTCAGCCATGGGAGCACAGGTGAAAGCAATTTGCCAGTGCTACCAGGAAGGGGTGGAGATCCCATTTAAGGGCTGACTACCACTGAGGAGGGATCTCTTTCTGGAGGTTGCTCTCTGGGGTGTTTACTGTGAGCCTGTGAGTCCAGTTAGCATTTCCTTTTTTTTTTTTTTTTTTTTTTTTTTTTTCCTTTTCTTTTTAAATGTATATATCTTTCATCATGGTTACATTATGAAGCCTTACAAAGGGAAATCTCCCTGGAGTTAAGACTACAAGCAGGCAAGCAACAACTTTATCTAATGTAGAAGTTTAGGACCATATGAAAAGACAGCTAAAAATTTCATGCAAAATTTTAGGGTTAGGGTTTGGGTTAGGGTTTTTGTTAATATTAGGGTTAGGGTAGGGATAGGGTTAGGGTTAGGGTTAGGGTTGGGGTTAGGGTTAGGGTAGGGTTAGGGTTAGGATTAGGGTTAGGGATAGAGTTAGGATTAGGGTTAGGGTTAGGGTGAGATTAGGGTAAGGTTAGGCTTAGGGTTAGGTTTAGGGTAGTGTTAGGGTTAGGGTTAGGGTTTTTGTTAAGGTTAGGCTAGGGTTAGGGTTAGGGGTAGCTATAGGTTTAGGGTTAGGGTTAGTGTAGGGTTAAGGTTAGGGTTAGGGTTAGGGTAGGGATAGGGTTAGGGTTAGGGTTAGGTTTAGGGTAGGGATAGGCTTAGGGTTAGGGTTAGGGTTAGGGTAGAGTTAGGGTTAGGGTAGGATTCGATTTAGTGTTTGGGTTAGGGTAGGGTAAGAGTTAGGGTTAGAGTTACTGTAGGGTTAGGGTTATTGTAGGGTTAGGGTTAGGGTTAGGGTTAAGGTAGGCTTAGTGTTAGGTTTAGGGTTAGTGTTAGGTTTAGGGTTAGGTTTTGGGTGAGTGTTAGGGTTAGGGTTAAAGTAGGGTTAGGGTTAGGGTTTTTGTTAAGTTTAGGGTTAGGGTTAGGGCAGGTTTAGGGTAGGGATAGTGTTAGGGTTAGGTTAGGATTCTAGTTAGGGTTAGGGTACGGTTAGTGTCAGGGTTAGGGTAGGGATAGGGTTAGGGTTAGGGTTAAGGTTAGATTTAGGGTTAGGGTTATAGTTAGTGTTAGGGTTAGGGTAGGGTTAGGGTTAGGGTTAGGGTTAGGGTTATAGTTATGATTAGGGTTAGGGTTAGGGTTAGTGTAGGGTTACGGCTAGGGTTAGGGTTAGGGATTGGCTTAGGGTTAAGGTAGGGTTAGGTTTAGGGTTAGGGTTCTGGTTAGGTTAGAGTAGGGTTAGGGTTAGGGCAGGGTTAGGTTTAGGGTTAGGGTTACAGTTAGGATTAGGGTTAGGTTTAGAGTTAGGTTTAGGGTTAGGGTTAGGGTTAGTGTTAGGGTAGGGTTATGGTTAGGTTTATTGTAGGGTTAGGGTTAGTGTTAGGGTTAGGGTTACAGTTAGGATTAGGGTTAGGTTTAGATTTAGGTTTAGGGTTAGGGTTAGGGTAGGGTTTGGGTTAGGGTTAGGGTTAGGGTTAGGGTTATTGTTATGATTAGGGTTAGGGTTAGGGTTAGTGTAGGGTTACGGCTAGGGTTAGGGTTAGGGTTAGGGATTGGCTTAGGGTTAAGGTAGGGTTAGGTTTAGGGTTAGGGTTATGGTTAGGGTTAAGGTAAGGGTTAGGGTTAGGGCAGGGTTAGGTTTAGGGTTAGGGTTAGGGTTACAGTTAGGATTAGGGTTAGGTTTAGAGTTAGGTTTAGGGTTAGTGTTAGTGTTAGGGTAGGGTTATGGTTAGGGTTATTGTAGGGTTAGGGTTAGTGTTAGGGTTAGGGTTACAGTTAGGATTAGGGTTAGGTTTAGGGTTAGGGTTAGGGTAGGGTTTGGGTAGGGATATTGTTAGGGTTGGGGTTGGGGTTTGGGTTAGGTTTAGGGTAGGGTTAGGGTTAGGGTTTTGGGTATGCTTAGGGTTAGTGTTAGTTTTAGGGTTAGTTTAGGGTTAGGATTAGGGTTAGGTTTAAAGTTAGAGTAGGATTAGGGTTAGGTTTAGGGTTAGGGTTAGGTTAGGGTTAGGTTTAGGGTAGGGATAGGGTTGGGGTAGGGTACGATTAGGGTTAGAGTAGGGTTATTGTTAGGGTTAATGTTAGTGTTAGTGTAGGGTTAATTTTAGGGTTAGGGTTGGGGTTAGGGTTAGGGTTAGGGTTTGGGTATGGTTAGGGTTAGGATATGGTTAGGGTAGCTTTAGGGTAGGGTTAGGGTTAGGGTTAGATTTAGGGTTAGGGTTAGGTTAAAGTTAGGGTTATGGTAGGGTTAGAGTTAGGGTAAGGGTTAGAGTTAAGGTTAGGGTTAAAATTAGGGTTAAGGTTAGGGTTTCGGTTAGGGTTAGGGTAGGGTTAGGGTTAGGGTTATTGTTAGGGTAGGGTTAGGTTTTGGGTTAGGTTTTGGGTTAGGATTAGGGTTAGGGTTAGGGCGGGTTAATGTTAGGGTTAGGGTAGGGTTAGGGTTAGTGTTACGGTAGGGTTAGGATTAGGGTTAGGGTTAGGTTTAGGGTTAGTGTTAGGGTTAGGTTTGGGGTTATGTTTAGGGTATGGTTAGGGTTAGGATTAGGGTTACGGATGGGGTTGGGGTTGGGGTTATTGTTAAGTTTTGTTTTAGGGTTAGGGTGGGGTCAGTGTTAGGGTTAGGGTTATGGTAGGATTAGGGTTATAGTACGGTTAGGGTTAGAGTTAGGGTTAGCGTAGTGTTAGGGTTAGGGTAGGGTTAGGGTTAGGGTTAGGTTTAGGGTAGAATTAGGGTTATGGTTAGGGTAGGGTTAGGGTTAGTGTAGGGTTAGGGCTAGGGTAATGGTTAGGGTAAGGGTTAGGGTAGGGTTAGGGTTAGGGTTAGGATAAAGTTAGGGTAAGGGTAAGGGTTAGGGTTAGGTTAAGGGTTAGGGTTTGGGTTAGGGTTAGGGTTAGCGTTAGAAAGAGATTGAGAATGATTAAGATTAATTAAAAACTTCATTAAAATTAGGAATGATTCAGGATTTATTTATTAAAAACTGGGATAATTTTTCTGCCTTTAAAATAATTATCTGAACGTTTGTATTTATCAGTAATATCAGTGTGGCTCATAATTTGAGGAAATTGATTAGTCTCATCCATCCCTTGGCCAGGCTGGGCTGCTCCAGGAGGCAGATGATGTGGCAGGGTGAGCAGGCGGAAGTGTGAGCAAAATTGTTTTAGAGGCAGAATGTTCTTGTTTCACAGTATTGCATATATGCAATCCTGCATTCAAGATGGAAGAAAGGGGCCTAGAATTTCAAAGAGGTATGATGCAAAGTGGACAATGAGGGTCATTGCAAAAATTGTCCTTCTTTAGGGAACAAAACTTGCCTCCTGTTGAGTTCAATGACAGTCCTGCTATTGATTTGTGCCTGCCCTATCTATTCATTTTTCTGCTCCCCTGATTTTTTTTTTTTTTTTTTCACTTTTGCTCAGATTAATGACTTGCTTCATTCCTTAACTTTATCCTCTCTTCCCGAAAAGTGTTGTCAGCAGGTCAAGGTAGATGATCCTGCCCCTCTGCTCTGCATTGGTAAAGTCCGTATGGAAAAAATTGCACCCACCAACATTCACCGACACTTGCTGGATGGAGTCCAGACAATGGACATGAGCTCAGGGAGCTGGTAGATGTTGGACTTCAGCAGTGGTGACAACAGCAGTAGTTTACCTCTGCTGGTGCAGATTTTTACAAATGCAGCATGCAGGCTCATGTTCATTGCTAAATCACATCAAAAATGCATAGCTAGTGGTGGTGACTATGTGAAAAAAAAAAAAATTCTTCCATCTTGAATGCAGGATTGCATATATGCAATACTGTGAAACAAGAACATTCTGCCTCTAAAACAATTTTGCTCACACTTCCACCTGCTCACCCTGCCACATCATCTGCCTCCTGGAGCAGCCCAGCCTGGCCAAGGGGTGGATGGGGCCAGGCTGAATGAATGAATGAATGAATGAATGAATGAATGAATGAATGAATGAATGAATGAATGAATGGGGCCTTATACATACTTCTAGAATTAGTCCAAGCACAGTAATTTTTTTTCCCTACAGGTTAAAGACTGCTGATTAGCTGCTTACTTTTTAGAAAGTTCTCTGTCCTTAGTATTTACACGAGTCTTTTTCTGACCTGCCGTAAGCCGGTTAGTCCAAACCAGATAAGGAGTCTAATTTTACAGCTGGAGATAGTGTAACACTGTTACTAGTTGATACTTGCTATGTCATTGCATTCTAGGATTATGTAATAAACAAAAGAACTGCCTCATAGAAGAGAAGGACTTATTAATTACAATGCAGTAGTGATCTTGTTTTTGGTGTTATTATTGCATATGTATATCTGCCTTTGCATTGTTAGTTCTAGAAGATACTGTCTACAGGTATTGCTGACAATTAAAAAAAAAATAAAAAATTACAATTCTTATTTATTCTTGGAAATATATTTCTTTGCTTGCTATGAATCAGTTAATACTGAGGCACGATATTTTGCTGTGCTAGTGCACTTTATTGAATGTATCAAAGTACATAAGACATATTGATATTGGAACAAGTAAACACAGAAACAAAGACTGTGTCTAAAAAACCATTCCAAAGTTTTAGGAAGGAAGGATTATTATAGAATTCTGAGACTGCCTGATACAAGAAGAAAGTGGTTTAGGCAGATTCACATCATTTGACTTAACACACTCATTCTATATAAAAGAATTTAATCTCCAAGACTGGCAAGCCGAATTTTTAACAGGAACACTACTACGCAAATCAAAGAGCACTTCTGTTGTCATGCTATGTACTAACTGCCAGACACTTGTTTGCTTTACAAAATATGCATTAATTTATCAAATTACCCCGCAAAATAAACAAAACTGAAGAAAACCTATGCATTTAAAGTGGTTAGGATTTGACAAAGAAAAAATAGAAAAGGTTCAAAAGTAGCAAATCCAATTTTTGGTTCTTCAGAAACAAGCTCATTTCAGGTAAAAGCTATTAGCTACTGCTATGTAAAGAAAATACAATTGATAATGTTCAGTGTTACAAATAAGAACTAATTTTGAAAAGTTAACTAGTGGATTTCATGATGGCATGACTACATGAGCGGATGAGGAAAATGCTTGATGTCATCTACCTTAAGGTCAGCAGAGACTTGGACATAGTCCCCATCATATCCTTCTTTTCAAATTCAAAATGTGTGGATTTGAAAGGTGGACTGATGAACAAAGTTTAGTCTAGTCATACCTTGAGAGTGGTGGTCATTGGCTCAGTGTCTGGCTAGAGAAGTAACAAGTGGTGCTCCTCAGGGGTCGCTCTTTAATATCTTCAGCAGTGACATTGACAGTGGGATCAAGTACATTCTCATCAAGTTTGTGGATGACAGCAAGCTATGTGATAAGGTGAAGATGACTGAGGGATGGGATGCCACTGAGAGAGACTTAGCCAGCCTTTGTCAGTGGGACAAGGAGAAGCTCATGAGGTTCAAAAAATCCAAGTGCAGGGTACTGCACATGGGTAATGGCAACCAACCCCTTGTATCAGCACAAGTTGAAGGATGTCAGGACAGAGAACAGCCCTGCCACAATGGGCATAGGGATACTAGGAAATAGCAAGTGGACATGAAGTAGCAGTGTGTACCCTCACAGCCCAGAAAGCCACTCCTGTCCTGGACTGCACCAAAAGAATCGTGGTCAGCAGGTCAAGGTAGATGATCCTGCCCCTCTGCTCTGCCTTGGTGAGACCACATCTGGAGTACTCCATCCTGAATGCAACCCTAGCATACTGCTGACCGTCCCTGTTTTGTATCGTCAGAAAAGTGTTACTATTGCCATGAAGTGACATATTACCTTTCATTAACCCTTACGTTTCCTAGATGATTGTGTTTTTTCTCCTTTTGTGACATCCATTCGTCACCCTCTCAGTTGGAGGACTGATAGGATTGAGATCTTACTTCTTCACAAGTGATCTTACTTCTTTAGAAGTTTAAAGCAACTATTTCTTCTTCCTGGTGATTATAGCGATAGTGAATCTTTCAACTGAAATGTAAAACTCGGGGGTGTTGTAGAATAAATAGAGTAGATATGCTAAGCCAGTTTAAGTGACAACACTTTTCGGGAAGAGAGGATAAAGATAAGGAATGAAGCAAGTCATTAATCTGAGGAAAAGTGAAAAAAAAAAAAACATCAGGGGAGCAGAAAAATGAATAGATAGGGCAGGCACAAATCAATAGCAGGACTGTCATTAAACTCAAAAGGAGGCAAGTTTTGTTCCCTAAAGAAGGACAATTTTTGCAATGACCCTCATTGTCCACTTTGCATCATATCTCTTTGAAATTCTAGGCCCCTTTCTTCCATCTTGAATGCAGGATTGCATATATGCAATACTGTGAAACAAGAACATTCTGCCTCTAAAACAATTTTGCTCACACTTCCACCTGCTCACCCTGCCACATCATCTGCCTCCTGGAGCAGCCCAGCCTGGCCAAGGGGTGGATGGGGCCAGGCTGAATGAATGAATGAATGAATGAATGAATGAATGAATGAATGAGTGAATGAATGAATGAATGAATGAATGAATGAATGAATGAATGAATGAATGAATGAATGGGGCCTTATACATACTTCTAGAATTAGTCCAAGCACAGTAATTTTTTTTCCCTACAGGTTAAAGACTGCTGATTAGCTGCTTACTTTTTAGAAAGTTCTCTGTCCTTAGTATTTACACGAGTCTTTTTCTGACCTGCCGTAAGCCCGTTAGTCCAAACCAGATAAGGAGTCTAATTTTACAGCTGGAGATAGTGTAACACTGTTACTAGTTGATACTTGCTATGTCATTGCATTCTAGGATTATGTAATAAACAAAAGAACTGCCTCATAGAAGAGAAGGACTTATTAATTACAATGCAGTAGTGATCTTGTTTTTGGTGTTATTATTGCATATGTATATCTGCCTTTGCATTGTTAGTTCTAGAAGATACTGTCTACAGGTATTGCTGACAATTAAAAAAAAAAAAATAAAAAATTACAATTCTTATTTATTCTTGGAAATATATTTCTTTGCTTGCTATGAATCAGTTAATACTGAGGCACGATATTTTGCTGTGCTAGTGCACTTTATTGAATGTATCAAAGTACATAAGACATATTGATATTGGAACAAGTAAACACAGAAACAAAGACTGTGTCTAAAAAACCATTCCAAAGTTTTAGGAAGGAAGGATTATTATAGAATTCTGAGACTGCCTGATACAAGAAGAAAGTGGTTTAGGCAGATTCACATCATTTGACTTAACACACTCATTCTATATAAAAGAATTTAATCTCCAAGACTGGCAAGCCGAATTTTTAACAGGAACACTACTACGCAAATCAAAGAGCACTTCTGTTGTCATGCTATGTACTAACTGCCAGACACTTGTTTGCTTTACAAAATATGCATTAATTTATCAAATTACCCCGCAAAATAAACAAAACTGAAGAAAACCTATGCATTTAAAGTGGTTAGGATTTGACAAAGAAAAAATAGAAAAGGTTCAAAAGTAGCAAATCCAATTTTTGGTTCTTCAGAAACAAGCTCATTTCAGGTAAAAGCTATTAGCTACTGCTATGTAAAGAAAATACAATTGATAATGTTCAGTGTTACAAATAAGAACTAATTTTGAAAAGTTAACTAGTGGATTTCATGATGGCATGACTACATGAGCGGATGAGGAAAATGCTTGATGTCATCTACCTTAAGGTCAGCAGAGACTTGGACATAGTCCCCATCATATCCTTCTTTCAAATTCAAAATGTGTGGATTTGAAAGGTGGACTGATGAACAAAGTTTAGTCTAGTCATACCTTGAGAGTGGTGGTCATTGGCTCAATGTCTGGCTAGAGAAGTAACAAGTGGTGCTCCTCAGAGGTCGCTCTTTAATATCTTCAGCAGTGACATTGACAGTGGGATCAAGTACATTCTCATCAAGTTTGTGGATGACAGCAAGCTATGTGATAAGGTGAAGATGACTGAGGGATGGGATGCCACTGAGAGAGACTTAGCCAGCCTTTGTCAGTGGGACAAGGAGAAGCTCATGAGGTTCAAAAAATCCAAGTGCAGGGTACTGCACATGGGTAATGGCAACCAACCCCTTGTATCAGCACAAGTTGAAGGATGTCAGGACAGAGAACAGCCCTGCCACGATGGGCATAGGGATACTAGGAAATAGCAAGTGGACATGAAGTAGCAGTGTGTACCCTCACAGCCCAGAAAGCAAAATATCTTATGGCTCACTTAAATACTGTCCTTGCCCTGTAAGTTTTAGCAAGTCACTTAAATTAGTGGTTGTAACACAATGAAAAGCACGACAGTGATAGCAGAGTAGCAAGACCCCAGGCTGCAGTGAGTGAAAACTTGCTAAACAGAGCAGTCATGGAGACAGAAAGAAGGAAAAAAAAACCTGCTTATCCTTGGAAGGCCTCAGCTATGCAGGGATCTCCAGATGAGATACCCTCACCTCCACTGCCAACACTTAAATGAGGTCTGGGAAGAGAAAGATCCTGTCAATACCCATACTGGTCATTCATGTGCACTGCATACACTTGAGCTCCCCTGGCTTGGCCCTGCCCCATCTATTCATTTTTCTGCTCCCCTGATTTTTTTATTTTTTTTTCACTTTTGCTCAGATTAATGACTTGCTTCCTTCCTTAACTTTATCCTCTCTTCCCGAAAAGTGTTGTCAGCAGGTCACTTAAACTGGCTTAGCATATCTACTCTATTTATTCTACAACACCCCCGAGTTTTACATTGCAGTTGAAAAATTCACTATCTATAATAACCTGGAAGAAGAAATAGTTGCTTTAAACTTCTAAAGAAGTAAGATCACTTGTGAAGAAATAAGATCTCAATCCTATCAGTCCTCCAACTGAGATTGTGACGAATGGATGTCACAAAAGGAGACAAAACACAATCATCTAGGAAACGTAAGGGTTAATGAAAGGTAATATGTCACTTCATGGCAATAATAACACTTTTCTGATCATACAAAACAGGGACAGTCAGCAGTATGCTAGTGTTGCATTCAGGATGGAGTACTCCAGATGTGGTCTCACATCTGAGTGCCCATATCTATGGGAGTGCAGACAGGGCTAGGCTCTGGGAGTTATATGCTCATATTCTGAATCCAGCAGGCCTACCGTCTCTTTCAGTAGTTCTCTAAAAGTATCGGACTTAGCGTGCGAATGAAATGCCGTTTCTGCAGTGAGAAGCAGCAAGATGAGTATTTCATGGTCTCTGCTGCCATCTATTGTCACTTATTGGTACTAACAATTCTTGTTGGGATTCTCTTCATAACGGGAAACAGCACTTATGTACTATGCTGTTGCAGGGACTTCAGAAGCTTGCTTCCTGTGACAAACCTAACTGCAGCTTTTCCATCTTTGAGTATGTACTGGGGATTATTGCCAAGCCCCAAGTAGGGGTATGAAAGAACAACAAAGGAATTCCATGAATTGTTATGAGCTGTGGATATATCCAGTTCTGCTTACTAATTTAAAAATAAAAATAAAATTAAAAAACAAAAATTCTATGCTTTGTGGAAAGCAGCATCTTCTCTTGAAATCTTATCTGTCTTAGGAAAAAACACCTTTGTTTCTCAGCTTTGGTGCTGTCTTGTTCTTGATATGCTTTGTGAATTAACATGACAGTTTTCTAATGACAGCTCTCTCCCACGATCATCCCAGCGAACATCTGCTGCATCAACACAGGAATCTTCCTGAATTTCATTTCTCTATGTGCAGATTTCCGGAAGAGTGCAATGGAACCAGCAACAGGTTTTGCAAGAATGGGACTTATTTATTTCTCTGATCCATACTCCAATAATATTATTGTGTAAATAAATATGAAGCTTGAATTTTGCCAAGTTTTGAACTTTGAATGGACTTTGGCCTGTTTAAAGAAAGAATGTTCCTGAGCCTTTTCAGCATCACCAATCATCCGGCTTGCCTGGGTGGCATTAGCTGAAGAGTCATTGTCTTGGGCTGAAGATAACGTGTCCTTAGTATACATGAGTAACAAAGCTTCTTAGTGACGTATGACTAAAACATAAAATGAGAAAGCATAACACTAGTGGGAATCTGGACCTTGCTTTTGTGAAGGGAATGCATCAGTGTCTGATTCAAGGGAAGCAGTTGCAATTTTGAAGGAGTTCTCCAGGTGTTTGCCAGAGGTTTTTGATGAAATATTGCTCTGTCTCTGGGGCTATAACCTTGTTTTTCCCTGTTTGTGTTAAAGGCAGATTTACAATTCGCAATCAGTTAATATTGTTTGATCCTTAATTTCAGTTTTATTTACTTTCTTGCCAGAGTAACCTGGCATGTGCAAGAATTTATGTCTTCCTACTTGTTTTCTCAGGCCGTATTCAATTAATCCCAAAAAGTAAGCCATTATTGGTGTGTTTATTGGGGATTGGCTGCTTCTGTTGTTACAAAATCATCTACGGGCAGTAAGATGCACCCGCGTGGATATCATCCACGAAAGATAAACTTCTTTATCCTGCTCTCCTAGCTGTAATTTAACCAGTGGAACTGCTAGGGTAGACTTCCCAAATTCTCATCCTTCATTTATGCAAGCAGAAATTGTCCCCTCTTTCTCAGTAATTTACGCATTACTTTCATTCCGATGGGGAAGAGCTCTCTCTGGGCTCTTCCAGCCCCCCCTTCCCCATTTCTCTCTGAGTGGATCCCTGGATCCTACGGCCCTACTCCAGTGCCGTGACACTAACAGCTGCTGTTATTCCCAGTTTACCTCCTCCTCTCCAGAGGCTCCCAGTACCAACACTGGGATTCTCTCTGCAGAGGCTAGTCTCACTTCCAGTGCCCTGCCCTCTCCTCTCACCTCCCCCTTTGCAAGTAATGCTGTTTGCAGCAGAAGTCTCCGGCTGCAGCTCACTCTCTCACACCAAGTTCTGCTCGCGGGGAAACGGTGTGGGGGGTTGCTCTCACACCAGCACTGATTAACTCACTTTCTCTTTAACCCTTTTTCCTTTGTCGCACCCTCAGTTACACTTCCACATACCCTCCATTCTACTTCTGTATACCAGTAACAATTACCTTTCTTATACCACCAAAACAGTTTGTCTCATTCCTTTCAAAATCCACAAATCAAACCGCACAATTCTTCAACTTCCACAAACATCCAGCACTTGGTCTCTCCTGATTAGGTACTCAATTAGAAAACTGGTCCCACTATTCCCTTTATGTTCCTAGTTTCTTATTTAATATTCCCCCGGGCGCTCCTGCAACACCCTTCCAATGTGACAACATACACCTGAGAGGTGTTTTGTTCGTTTTTCTGTTTGTCTGTTTGGTTTGGTATTTTTTCTGGTGTGAGAGCAACCTCTCCACCACCGAATAACTAACTAACTAACTAACACTTGAGGAGCATACACATACATTATGGAATTTCGAGCGACCATTCTTTGTAGTGTGGTTCTCTGTGGCTCCACTTCTGTGTTTTGTGATGACAAGGGTAGAAGGGAAAAGCCTCTCTTAAAGAGGCAGCTGGAGATTCGAGGAGCGACAGATGCTGTGCTCTCAGGGAGCACTTTGGAAGAAGTCGGGAGAGATCCTTTCTGGACTGCGCAGTAAATAACCCCCTGCGGAGGAAAGGCAGCAGGCTGAATTCGGACGTTCTGGGCTTCAGAACGGCACAACTTCGCTCTCACGGCTCGGAAGTGGCACTCGCTCCGGAAGCGGCACTTGCTCCGCAGCGCAACTGGTCCGGAGCGTTTGCTGTTGCTGACCGAGTAGGGGTACTCTCCAGCTGCCTCTTTAAGATGCTCATCACAAAACACAGAAGTGGAGCCACAGAGAACCACACTACAAAGAATTGTGGCTCGAAATGAAGGCACGGACACAACATTCAGAGCCAGGCGTAGTTCATTCTGCATAGATGTACGCACGGCGAAGTCCAAACCGCTCCTTTCGGATGTGCGGAGAAGAGCCCGCAGATCGGAGAAAAGCCCCCGGCTGCAGTCGCGCTTTCTCGGGTACGGCTTAACAAGACACCGCGGCTGGAGGCTGAAAGCCGCAGTCGGCGATAAGCGCGATTCTCGGGCAGCAACGGCAATCGCTCCGGAGCAGTTCACCGCGAGTGCCACTTCCGAGCCGTGAGAGCGAAGTTGTGCCGTTCTGAAGCCCAGAACGTCCGAATTCAGCCTGCTGCCTTTCCTCCGCAGGGGGTTGTTTTCTGCGCAGTCCAGAAAGGATCTCTCCCGACTTCTTCCAAAGTGCTCCCTGAGAGCACAGCATCTGTCGCTCCTCGAATCTCCAGCTGCCTCTTTAAGAGAGGCTTTTCCCTTCTACCCTTGTCATCACAAAACACAGAAGTGGAGCCACAGAGAACCACACTACAAAGAATGGTCGCTCGAAATTCCATAATGTATGTGTATGCTCCTCAAGTGTTAGTTAGTTAGTTAGTTAGTTATTCGGTGGTGGAGAGGTTGCTCTCACACCAGAAAAAATACCAAACCAAACAGACAAACAGAAAAACGAACAAAACACCTCTCAGGTGTATGTTGTCACATTGGAAGGGTGTTGCAGGAGCGCCCGGGGGAATATTAAATAAGAAACTAGGAACATAAAGGGAATAGTGGGACCAGTTTTCTAATTGAGTACCTAATCAGGAGAGACCAAGTGCTGGATGTTTGTGGAAGTTGAAGAATTGTGCGGTTTGATTTGTGGATTTTGAAAGGAATGAGACAAACTGTTTTGGTGGTATAAGAAAGGTAATTGTTACTGGTATACAGAAGTAGAATGGAGGGTATGTGGAAGTGTAACTGAGGGTGCGACAAAGGAAAAAGGGTTAAAGAGAAAGTGAGTTAATCAGTGCTGGTGTGAGAGCAACCCCCCACACCGTTTCCCCGCGAGCAGAACTTGGTGTGAGAGAGTGAGCTGCAGCCGGAGACTTCTGCTGCAAACAGCATTACTTGCAAAGGGGGAGGTGAGAGGAGAGGGCAGGGCACTGGAAGTGAGACTAGCCTCTGCAGAGAGAATCCCAGTGTTGGTACTGGGAGCCTCTGGAGAGGAGGAGGTAAACTGGGAATAACAGCAGCTGTTAGTGTCACGGCACTGGAGTAGGGCCGTAGGATCCAGGGATCCACTCAGAGAGAAATGGGGAAGGGGGGGCTGGAAGAGCCCAGAGAGAGCTCTTCCCCATCGGAATGAAAGTAATGCGTAAATTACTGAGAAAGAGGGGACAATTTCTGCTTGCATAAATGAAGGATGAGAATTTGGGAAGTCTACCCTAGCAGTTCCACTGGTTAAATTACAGCTAGGAGAGCAGGATAAAGAAGTTTATCTTTCGTGGATGATATCCACGCGGGTGCATCTTACTGCCCGTAGATGATTTTGTAACAACAGAAGCAGCCAATCCCCAATAAACACACCAATAATGGCTTACTTTTTGGGATTAATTGAATACGGCCTGAGAAAACAAGTAGGAAGACATAAATTCTTGCACATGCCAGGTTACTCTGGCAAGAAAGTAAATAAAACTGAAATTAAGGATCAAACAATATTAACTGATTGCGAATTGTAAATCTGCCTTTAACACAAACAGGGAAAAACAAGGTTATAGCCCCAGAGACAGAGCAATATTTCATCAAAAACCTCTGGCAAACACCTGGAGAACTCCTTCAAAATTGCAACTGCTTCCCTTGAATCAGACACTGATGCATTCCCTTCACAAAAGCAAGGTCCAGATTCCCACTAGTGTTATGCTTTCTCATTTTATGTTTTAGTCATACGTCACTAAGAAGCTTTGTTACTCATGTATACTAAGGACACGTTATCTTCAGCCCAAGACAATGACTCTTCAGCTAATGCCACCCAGGCAAGCCGGATGATTGGTGATGCTGAAAAGGCTCAGGAACATTCTTTCTTTAAACAGGCCAAAGTCCATTCAAAGTTCAAAACTTGGCAAAATTCAAGCTTCATATTTATTTACACAATAATATTATTGGAGTATGGATCAGAGAAATAAATAAGTCCCATTCTTGCAAAACCTGTTGCTGGTTCCATTGCACTCTTCCGGAAATCTGCACATAGAGAAATGAAATTCAGGAAGATTCCTGTGTTGATGCAGCAGATGTTCGCTGGGATGATCGTGGGAGAGAGCTGTCATTAGAAAACTGTCATGTTAATTCACAAAGCATATCAAGAACAAGACAGCACCAAAGCTGAGAAACAAAGGTGTTTTTTCCTAAGACAGATAAGATTTCAAGAGAAGATGCTGCTTTCCACAAAGCATAGAATTTTTGTTTTTTAATTTTATTTTTATTTTTAAATTAGTAAGCAGAACTGGATATATCCACAGCCCATAACAATTCATGGAATTCCTTTGTTGTTCTTTCATACCCCTACTTGGGGCTTGGCAATAATCCCCAGTACATACTCAAAGATGGAAAAGCTGCAGTTAGGTTTGTCACAGGAAGCAAGCTTCTGAAGTCCCTGCAACAGCATAGTACATAAGTGCTGTTTCCCGTTATGAAGAGAATCCCAAGAATTGTTAGTACCAATAAGTGACAATAGATGGCAGCAGAGACCATGAAATACTCATCTTGCTGCTTCTCACTGCAGAAACGGCATTTCATTCGCACGCTAAGTCCGATACTTTTAGAGAACTACTGAAAGAGACGGTAGGCCTGCTGGATTCAGAATATGAGCATATAACTCCCAGAGCCTAGCCCTGTCTGCACTCCCATAGATATGGGCACTCAGATGTGAGACCACATCTGGAGTACTCCATCCTGAATGCAACACTAGCATACTGCTGACTGTCCCTGTTTTGTATGATCAGAAAAGTGTTATTATTGCCATGAAGTGACATATTACCTTTCATTAACCCTTACGTTTCCTAGATGATTGTGTTTTGTCTCCTTTTGTGACATCCATTCGTCACAATCTCAGTTGGAGGACTGATAGGATTGAGATCTTATTTCTTCACAAGTGATCTTACTTCTTTAGAAGTTTAAAGCAACTATTTCTTCTTCCAGGTTATTATAGATAGTGAATTTTTCAACTGCAATGTAAAACTCGGGGGTGTTGTAGAATAAATAGAGTAGATATGCTAAGCCAGTTTAAGTGACCTGCTGACAACACTTTTCGGGAAGAGAGGATAAAGTTAAGGAATGAAGCAAGTCATTAATCTGAGCAAAAGTGAAAAAAAAATAAAAAAATCAGGGGAGCAGAAAAATGAATAGATAGGGCAGGGCCAAGCCAGGGGAGCTCAAGTGTATGCAGTGCACATGAATGACCAGTATGGGTATTGACAGGATCTTTCTCTTCCCAGACCTCATTTAAGTGTTGGCAGTGGAGGTGAGGGTATCTCATCTGGAGATCCCTGCATAGCTGAGGCCTTCCAAGGATAAGCAGGTTTTTTCTTCCTTCTTTCTGTCTCCATGACTGCTCTGTTTAGCAAGTTTTCACTCACTGCAGCCTGGGGTCTTGCTACTCTGCTATCACTGTCGTGCTTTTCATTGTGTTACAACCACTAATTTAAGTGACTTGCTAAAACTTACAGGGCAAGGACAGTATTTAAGTGAGCCATAAGATATTTTGCTTTCTGGGCTGTGAGGGTACACACTGCTACTTCATGTCCACTTGCTATTTCCTAGTATCCCTATGCCCATCGTGGCAGGGCTGTTCTCTGTCCTGACATCCTTCAACTTGTGCTGATACAAGGGGTTGGTTGCCATTACCCATGTGCAGTACCCTGCACTTGGATTTTTTGAACCTCATGAGCTTCTCCTTGTCCCACTGACAAAGGCTGGCTAAGTCTCTCTCAGTGGCATCCCATCCCTCAGTCATCTTCACCTTATCACATAGCTTGCTGTCATCCACAAACTTGATGAGAATGTACTTGATCCCACTGTCAATGTCACTGCTGAAGATATTAAAGAGCGACCCCTGAGGAGCACCACTTGTTACTTCTCTAGCCAGACATTGAGCCAATGACCACCACTCTCAAGGTATGACTAGACTAAACTTTGTTCATCAGTCCACCTTTCAAATCCACACATTTTGAATTTGAAAGAAGGATATGATGGGGACTATGTCCAAGTCTCTGCTGACCTTAAGGTAGATGACATCAAGCATTTTCCTCATCCGCTCATGTAGTCATGCCATCATGAAATCCACTAGTTAACTTTTCAAAATTAGTTCTTATTTGTAACACTGAACATTATCAATTGTATTTTCTTTACATAGCAGTAGCTAATAGCTTTTACCTGAAATGAGCTTGTTTCTGAAGAACCAAAAATTGGATTTGCTACTTTTGAACCTTTTCTATTTTTTCTTTGTCAAATCCTAACCACTTTAAATGCATAGGTTTTCTTCAGTTTTGTTTATTTTGCGGGGTAATTTGATAAATTAATGCATATTTTGTAAAGCAAACAAGTGTCTGGCAGTTAGTACATAGCATGACAACAGAAGTGCTCTTTGATTTGCGTAGTAGTGTTCCTGTTAAAAATTCGGCTTGCCAGTCTTGGAGATTAAATTCTTTTATATAGAATGAGTGTGTTAAGTCAAATGATGTGAATCTGCCTAAACCACTTTCTTCTTGTATCAGGCAGTCTCAGAATTCTATAATAATCCTTCCTTCCTAAAACTTTGGAATGGTTTTTTAGACACAGTCTTTGTTTCTGTGTTTACTTGTTCCAATATCAATATGTCTTATGTACTTTGATACATTCAATAAAGTGCACTAGCACAGCAAAATATCGTGCCTCAGTATTAACTGATTCATAGCAAGCAAAGAAATATATTTCCAAGAATAAATAAGAATTGTAATTTTTTATTTTTTTTTTTTTAATTGTCAGCAATACCTGTAGACAGTATCTTCTAGAACTAACAATGCAAAGGCAGATATACATATGCAATAATAACACCAAAAACAAGATCACTACTGCATTGTAATTAATAAGTCCTTCTCTTCTATGAGGCAGTTCTTTTGTTTATTACATAATCCTAGAATGCAATGACATAGCAAGTATCAACTAGTAACAGTGTTACACTATCTCCAGCTGTAAAATTAGACTCCTTATCTGGTTTGGACTAACGGGCTTACGGCAGGTCAGAAAAAGACTCGTGTAAATACTAAGGACAGAGAACTTTCTAAAAAGTAAGCAGCTAATCAGCAGTCTTTAACCTGTAGGGAAAAAAAATTACTGTGCTTGGACTAATTCTAGAAGTATGTATAAGGCCCCATTCATTCATTCATTCATTCATTCATTCATTCATTCATTCATTCATTCATTCATTCATTCATTCATTCAGCCTGGCCCCATCCACCCCTTGGCCAGGCTGGGCTGCTCCAGGAGGCAGATGATGTGGCAGGGTGAGCAGGTGGAAGTGTGAGCAAAATTGTTTTAGAGGCAGAATGTTCTTGTTTCACAGTATTGCATATATGCAATCCTGCATTCAAGATGGAAGAAAGGGGCCTAGAATTTCAAAGAGATATGATGCAAAGTGGACAATGAGGGTCATTGCAAAAATTGTCCTTCTTTAGGGAACAAAACTTGCCTCCTGTTGAGTTTAATGACAGTCCTGCTATTGATTTGTGCCTGCCCTATCTATTCATTTTTCTGCTCCCCTGATTTTTTTTTTTTTTTTCACTTTTGCTCAGATTAATGACTTGCTTCATTCCTTATCTTTATCCTCTCTTCCCGAAAAGTGTTGTCACTTAAACTGGCTTAGCATATCTACTCTATTTATTCTACAACACCCCCGAGTTTTACATTTCAGTTGAAAGATTCACTATCGCTATAATCACCAGGAAGAAGAAATAGTTGCTTTAAACTTCTAAAGAAGTAAGATCACTTGTGAAGAAGTAAGATCTCAATCCTATCAGTCCTCCAACTGAGAGGGTGACGAATGGATGTCACAAAAGGAGAAAAAACACAATCATCTAGGAAACGTAAGGGTTAATGAAAGGTAATATGTCACTTCATGGCAATAGTAACACTTTTCTGACGATACAAAACAGGGACGGTCAGCAGTATGCTAGGGTTGCATTCAGGATGGAGTACTCCAGATGTGGTCTCACCAAGGCAGAGCAGAGGGGCAGGATCATCTACCTTGACCTGCTGACCACGATTCTTTTGGTGCAGTCCAGGACAGGAGTGGCTTTCTGGGCTGTGAGGGTACACACTGCTACTTCATGTCCACTTGCTATTTCCTAGTATCCCTATGCCCATTGTGGCAGGGCTGTTCTCTGTCCTGACATCCTTCAACTTGTGCTGATACAAGGGGTTGGTTGCCATTACCCATGTGCAGTACCCTGCACTTGGATTTTTTGAACCTCATGAGCTTCTCCTTGTCCCACTGACAAAGGCTGGCTAAGTCTCTCTCAGTGGCATCCCATCCCTCAGTCATCTTCACCTTATCACATAGCTTGCTGTCATCCACAAACTTGATCAGAATGTACTTGATCCCACTGTCAGTGTCACTGCTGAAGATATTAAAGAGCGACCCCTGAGGAGCACCACTTGTTACTTCTCTAGCCAGACATTGAGCCAATGACCACCACTCTCAAGGTATGTCTAGACTAAACTTTGTTCATCAGTCCACCTTTCAAATCCACACATTTTGAATTTGAAAAGAAGGATATGATGGGGACTATGTCCAAGTCTCTGCTGACCTTAAGGTAGATGACATCAAGCATTTTCCTCATCCGCTCATGTAGTCATGCCATCATGAAATCCACTAGTTATCTTTTCAAAATTAGTTCTTATTTGTAACACTGAACATTATCAATTGTATTTTCTTTACATAGCAGTAGCTAATAGCTTTTACCTGAAATGAGCTTGTTTCTGAAGAACCAAAAATTGGATTTGCTACTTTTGAACCTTTCCTATTTTTTCTTTGACAAATCCTAACCACTTTAAATGCATAGGTTTTCTTCAGTTTTGTTTATTTTGCGGGGTAATTTGATAAATTAATGCATATTTTGTAAAGCAAACAAGTGTCTGGCAGTTAGTACATAGCATGACAACAGAAGTGCTCTTTGATTTGCGTAGTAGTGTTCCTGTTAAAAATTCGGCTTGCCAGTCTTGGAGATTAAATTCTTTTATATAGAATGAGTGTGTTAAGTCAAATGATGTGAATCTGCCTAAACCACTTTCTTCTTGTATCAGGCAGTCTCAGAATTCTATAATAATCCTTCCTTCCTAAAACTTTGGAATGGTTTTTTAGACACAGTCTTTGTTTCTGTGTTTACTTGTTCCAATATCAATATGTCTTATGTACTTTGATACATTCAAAAAAGTGCACTAGCACAGCAAAATATCGTGCCTCAGTATTAACTGATTCATAGCAAGCAAAGAAATATATTTCCAAGAATAAATAAGAATTGTAATTTTTTATTTTTTTTTTTAATTGTCAGCAATACCTGTAGACAGTATCTTCTAGAACTAACAATGCAAAGGCAGATATACATATGCAATAATAACACCAAAAACAAGATCACTACTGCATTGTAATTAATAAGTCCTTCTCTTCTATGAGGCAGTTCTTTTGTTTATTACATAATCCTAGAATGCAATGACATAGCAAGTATCAACTAGTAACAGTGTTACACTATCTCCAGCTGTAAAATTAGACTCCTTATCTGGTTTGGACTAACGGGCTTACGGCAGGTCAGAAAAAGACTCGTGTAAATACTAAGGACAGAGAACTTTCTAAAAAGTAAGCAGCTAATCAGCAGTCTTTAACCTGTAGGGAAAAAAAATTACTGTGCTTGGACTAATTCTAGAAGTATGTATAAGGCCCCATTCATTCATTCATTCATTCATTCATTCATTCATTCATTCATTCATTCATTCATTCAGCCTGGCCCCATCCACCCCTTACCCCTGACCTACCCCAGCAGGTCAAGGTAGATGATCCTGCCCCTCTGCTCTGCATTGGTAAAGTCCGTATGGAAAAAATTGTACCCACCAACATTCACCGACACTTGCTGGATGGAGTCCAGACAATGGACATGAGCTCAGGGAGCTGGTAGATGTTGGACTTCAGCAGTGGTGACAACAGCAGTAGTTTACCTCTGTACCTTCGCTACATGAGCGGATGAGGAAAATGCTTGATGTCATCTACCTTAAGGTCAGCAGAGACTTGGACATAGTCCCCATCATATCCTTCTTTTCAAATTCAAAATGTGTGGATTTGAAAGGTGGACTGATGAACAAAGTTTAGTCTAGTCATACCTTGAGAGTGGTGGTCATTGGCTCAATGTCTGGCTAGAGAAGTAACAAGTGGTGCTCCTCAGGGGTCAGTACTGGGACCAATGCTCTTTAATATCTTCAGCAGTGACATTGACAGTGGGATCAAGTACATTCTCATCAAGTTTGTGGATGACAGCAAGCTATGTGATAAGGTGAAGATGACTGAGGGATGGGATGCCACTGAGAGAGACTTAGCCAGCCTTTGTCAGTGGGACAAGGAGAAGCTCATGAGGTTCAAAAAATCCAAGTGCAGGGTACTGCACATGGGTAATGGCAACCAACCCCTTGTATCAGCACAAGTTGAAGGATGTCAGGACAGAGAACAGCCCTGCCACAATGGGCATAGGGATACTAGGAAATAGCAAGTGGACATGAAGTAGCAGTGTGTACCCTCACAGCCCAGAAAGCCACTCCTGTCCTGGACTGCACCAAAAGAATCGTGGTCAGCAGGTCAAGGTAGATGATCCTGCCCCTCTGCTCTGCCTTGGTGAGACCACATCTGGAGTACTCCATCCTGAATGCAACCCTAGCATACTGCTGACCGTCCCTGTTTTGTATCGTCAGAAAAGTGTTACTATTGCCATGAAGTGACATATTACCTTTCATTAACCCTTACGTTTCCTAGATGATTGTGTTTTTTCTCCTTTTGTGACATCCATTCGTCACCCTCTCAGTTGGAGGACTGATAGGATTGAGATCTTACTTCTTCACAAGTGATCTTACTTCTTTAGAAGTTTAAAGCAACTATTTCTTCTTCCTGGTGATTATAGCGATAGTGAATCTTTCAACTGAAATGTAAAACTCGGGGGTGTTGTAGAATAAATAGAGTAGATATGCTAAGCCAGTTTAAGTGACAACACTTTTCGGGAAGAGAGGATAAAGATAAGGAATGAAGCAAGTCATTAATCTGAGCAAAAGTGAAAAAAAAAAAAAAAATCAGGGGAGCAGAAAAATGAATAGATAGGGCAGGCACAAATCAATAGCAGGACTGTCATTAAACTCAACAGGAGGCAAGTTTTGTTCCCTAAAGAAGGACAATTTTTGCAATGACCCTCATTGTCCACTTTGCATCATATCTCTTTGAAATTCTAGGCCCCTTTCTTCCATCTTGAATGCAGGATTGCATATATGCAATACTGTGAAACAAGAACATTCTGCCTCTAAAACAATTTTGCTCACACTTCCGCCTGCTCACCCTGCCACATCATCTGCCTCCTGGAGCAGCCCAGCCTGGCCAAGGGATGGATGAGACTAATCAATTTCCTCAAATTATGAGCCACACTGATATTACTGATAAATACAAACGTTCAGATAATTATTTTAAAGGCAGAAAAATTATCCCAGTTTTTAATAAATAAATCCTGAATCATTCCTAATTTTAATGAAGTTTTTAATTAATCTTAATCATTCTCAATCTCTTTCTAACGCTAACCCTAACCCTAACCCAAACCCTAACCCTTACCCTAACCCTAACCCTTACCCTTACCCTAACTTTATCCTAACCCTAACCCTAACCCTACCCTAACCCTAACCCTAACCCTAACCCTAAACCTAACTCTAACCTGAACCCTTACCCTAACCCTAACCCTAATGCTACCCTAACCCTAATGCTACCCTAACCCTAACCCTACTCTAACCCTAACCATAACCCTAACCCTAAACCTAACCCTACCTTAACCCTAACCCTAACCATTACCCTAGCCCTAACCCTACACTAACCCTAACCCTACCCTAACCATAACCCTAATTCTACCCTAAACCTAACCCTAACCCTAACCATACACTAACCATAACCCTAACCCCAACCCTAACCCTAACACTATCCTTAAACCCAACCCTAAACTAACCCTACCGTAACCCTAACCCTAACCCTACCCTAACCCTAACCGTAACCCTAAACCTAACCCTTCCCTAACCCTAACCCTAATTCTAACCATACCCTAACCCTAACCCTAACCTTAACCCAAACCCTAACATTAACCCTAATCCTAAACCTAACCCTAACCCTAACCTTAACCCTAACCCTACCCCTAACCCTACCGTAACGCTAACTTTACCCTAACCCTAACCTTTAGTCTAACCCTAACCCGACCCTAACCCTAACCCTAACTCGACCCTAAAACTAACCCTAACCCTAACCCCAACCCGAACCCTATCCTAAAGCTACTCTAACCCTAAACCTAACCCTAACCATACCCAAACCCTAACCCTAACCCTAACCCTAAGCATACCCAAACCCTAACCCTAACCCTAACCTCACCCTAACCCAAACCCTAACCCTAAACTTAACCCTAAACTTAACACAAAACCTAACCCTAACCCTACCCTACCCCTAAACCTAACCCTAACCGGAAACCTAACCCTACTCTAACCCTAACACTAAGACTAACACTAACCCTAACCCTAACCTAATCCTAACCCTAACCATAACCAAACCCTAACCCTAACCTAACCCTAACCCTAACAGGAACCCTAACCCTAAGCCTACCTTAAACGAAACCCTAACACTAACTCTACCCGAAACCTAAACCGAACCCTAACCCTAACCCTAACCCTACCCTAACCCTAAACCTAAAACTAACTCTAAACCTAACCTTAATCCTAACTATAACCCTAACCCTAACCCTAACCCTAACCCTACCCTAAACATAACCCTAACCCTAAACCTAACCCTACGCTAACAATAACCCTAACCCTAACCCTACCCTAACCCTAACACTACGCTAACCCTAACCCTAACCCTAACCGTACTATAACCCTAATCCTACCATAACCCTAACCCTAACACTGACCCCACCCTAACCCTAAAACAAAACTTAACAATAACCCCAACCCCAACCCCATCCGTAACCCTAATCCTAACCCTAACCATACCCTAAACATAACCCCAAACCTAACCCTAACACTAACCCTAAACCTAACCCTAACCCTAATCCTAACCCTACCGTAACACTAACCCTAACCCTACCCTAACCCTAACATTAACCCGCCCTAACCCTAACCCTAATCCTAACCCAAAACCTAACCCAAAACCTAACCCTACCCTAACAATAACCCTAACCCTAACCCTACCCTAACCCTAACCGAAACCCTAACCTTAACCCTAATTTTAACCCTAACCTTAACTCTAACCCTTACCCTAACTCTAACCCTACCATAACCCTAACTTTAACCTAACCCTAACCCTAAATCTAACCCTAACCCTAACCCTACCCTAAAGCTACCCTAACCATATCCTAACCCTAACCATACCCAAACCCTAACCCTAACCCTAACCCCAACCCTAACCCTAAAATTAACCCTACACTAACACTAACATTAACCCTAACAATAACCCTACTCTAACCCTAATCGTACCCTACCCCAACCCTATCCCTACCCTAAACCTAACCCTAACCTAACCCTAACCCTAAACCTAACCCTAATCCTACTCTAACTTTAAACCTAACCCTAATCCTAACCCTAAACTAACCCTAAAACTAACACTAACCCTAAGCATACCCAAAACCCTAACCCTAACCCTACCCTAAACCTAACCCAAACCCCAACCCCAACCCTAACAATATCCCTACCCAAACCCTACCCTAACCCTAACCCTAAACCTAACCCTAATCCTAACTGTAACCCTAACCCTAACACTAACCCTAACCCTACAATAACCCTAACCATAACCCTACCCTAACACTAACACTAACCCTACCCTAAACCTAACTCTAAACCTAACCCTAATCCTAACTGTAACCCTAACCCTAACCCTAAACCTAACCCTGCCCTAACCCTAACCCTTACCTTAACCCTAACCATAACCCTAACCCTAAACCTAACCCTACCTTAACCCTAAGCCAATCCCTAACCCTAACCCTAACCCTAGCCGTAACCCTACACTAACCCTAACCCTAACCCTAATCATAACAATAACCCTAACCCTAACCCTAACCCTAACCCAAACCCTACCCTAACCCTAACCCTAAACCTAAATCTAAACCTAACCCTAATCCTAACTGTAACCCTAACCCTAACACTAACCCTAACCCTACAATAAACCTAACCATAACCCTACCCTAACACTAACCCTAACCCTAACCCTAAACCTAACTCTAAACCTAACCCTAATCCTAACTGTAACCCTAACCCTAAACCTAACCCTGCCCTAACCCTAACCCTACTCTAACCTAACCAGAACCCTAACCCTAAACCTAACCCTACCTTAACCCTAAGCCAATCCCTAACCCTAACCCTAACCCTAGCCGTAACCCTACACTAACCCTAACCCTAACCCTAATCATAACTATAACCCTAACCCTAACCCTAACCCTAACCCTACCCTAACCCTAACACTAACTATAACCCTAACCCTAAATCTAACCTTAACCCTAACCCTAACCCTATCCCTACCCTAACCCTAACCGTACCCTAACCCTAACTAGAATCCTAACCTAACCCTAACACTATCCCTACCCTAAACCTGCCCTAACCCTAACCCTAAACTTAACAAAAACCCTAACCCTAACCCTACTTTAACCCTAACCCTAACACTCACCCAAAACCTAACCCTAAACCTAACACTAACCCTAAACCTAACACTAACCCTACCTTAACCCTAACCCTAACCCTAACCCTACAATAACCCTAACCCTACAGTAACTCTAACCCTAACTCTTACCCTACCCTAACCCAAACACTAAATCGAATCCTACCCTAACCCTAACTCTACCCTAACCCTAACCCTAACCCTAAGCCTATCCCTACCCTAACCCTAACCTTAACCCTACACTAACCCTAACCCTAAACCTATAGCTACCCCTAACCCTAACCCTAGCCTAACCTTAACAAAAACCCTAACCCTAACCCTAACACTACCCTAAACCTAACCCTAAGCCTAACCTTACCCTAATCTCACCCTAACCCTAACCCTAATCCTAACCCTAACCCTACCCTAACCCTAACCCCAACCCTAACCCTAACCCTATCCCTACCCTAACCCTAATATTAACAAAAACCCTAACCCAAACCCTAACCCTAAAATTTTGCATGAAATTTTTAGCTGTCTTTTCATATGGTCCTAAACTTCTACATTAGATAAAGTTGTTGCTTGCCTGCTTGTAGTCTTAACTCCAGGGAGATTTCCCTATGTAAGGCTTCATAATGTAACCATGATGAAAGATATATACATTTAAATAAATGTATAAATGCCCTGTAAGTTTTAGCAAGTCACTTAAATTAGTGGTTGTAACACAATGAAAAGCACGACAGTGATAGCAGAGTAGCAAGACCCCAGGCTGCAGTGAGTGAAAACTTGCTAAACAGAGCAGTCATGGAGACAGAAAGAAGGAAAAAAAAACCTGCTTATCCTTGGAAGGCCTCAGCTATGCAGGGATCTCCAGATGAGATACCCTCACCTCCACTGCCAACACTTAAATGAGGTCTGGGAAGAGGAAGATCCTGTCAATACCCATACTGGTCATTCATGTGCACTGCATACACTTCAGCTCCCCTGGCTTGGCCCTGCCTTACTACTAGGTGCTCAATCACTGTTTCAAGCCCTGACTTAGCATTTCCACCACAGTGGTCATGCCTGTTCATGTGGCCAAAATCTCTCATACACTTGGATCTGAACATTATTTTAAAGGCAGAAAAATTATCCCAGTCTTTAATAACGAAAAACTTCTGCCAAAGCCTTTGTGTGATCTGCACTCTATGCCATTGTAGAAGTTCAGTTCTGCAACAAACTGAGAGCAACAGACTAATGTTCATCAAATCCAGACTACATGGTGTCTTTTTTCTGTCTGCCTTCCTTTTCCAAGACTCACAAACTGCATTTCAGGAATTGCTGTCAAGAGCGTCAAAAGTTATGCTTTTAAGAAAAGTTATCCGCTCATGGGTAAGGTATTCTGCCATGTATTCATTATAAAAAGAAGTTTAAAAAAAAAAAAAAGGATGTTGCAGATAAGAAGCATTAAGAATGACTTTACCACGTAATTGCAGCTTCTGTAGTCTAATGTTTCTTCAAAAAGGCTGGAGAAAGCAATATTTCTCAAAACAAGAGAAATTTCTTTACTCCTTTTTATTACTTTCTCAGAAAACTGAAACATTCTTACTACTATGGTAATATTGCAGGCTAGGGGCTTCTACAATCAATAGACGCACAAAGGTTAGGCTTCATAAGATAACCATGATGAAAAGATATATACATTTAAAAAGAAAAAAAAAAAAAAAAAGGAAATGCTAACTGGACTCACAGGCTCACAGTAAACACCCCAGAGAGCAACCTCCAGAAAGAGATCCCTCCTCAGTGGTAGTCAGCCCTTAAATGGGATCTCCACCCCTTCCTGGTAGCACTGGCAAATTGCTTTCACCTGTGCTCCCATGGCTGACTTACTGCTTGCCTCAGGTGGTCAATAAGAGGTCCAGGCTGTGATCAACAGTTGCCATACAACCATCACATTACTTGAGAGAGAAAACTCTCAGCTTCAAAATACTATTTGTTAACATAGTCACCACCACTAGCTATGCATTTTTGATGTGATTTAGCAATGAACATGAGCCTGCATGCTGCATTTGTAAAAATCTGCACCAGCAGAGGTAAACTACTGCTGTTGTCACCACTGCTGAAGTCCAACATCTACCAGCTCCCTGAGCTCATGTCCATTGTCTGGACTCCATCCAGCAAGTGTCGGTGAATGTTGGTGGGTACAATTTTTTCCATACGGACTTTACCAATGCAGAGCAGAGGGGCAGGATCATCTACCTTGACCTGCTGACAACACTTTTCGGGAAGAGAGGATAAAGTTAAGGAATGAAGCAAGTCATTAATCTGAGCAAAAGTGAAAAAAAAAAAAAAAAAAAAATCAGGGGAGCAGAAAAATGATACAGTACAGTAGTGATCTTGTTTTTGGTGTTATTATTGCATATGTATATCTGCCTTTGCATTGTTAGTTCTAGAAGATACTGTCTACAGGTATTGCTGACAATTAAAAAAAATAAAAAATTACAATTCTTATTTATTCTTGGAAATATATTTCTTTGCTTGCTATGAATCAGTTAATACTGAGGCACGATATTTTGCTGTGCTAGTGCACTTTATTGAATGTATCAAAGTACATAAGACATATTGATATTGGAACAAGTAAACACAGAAACAAAGACTGTGTCTAAAAAACCATTCCAAAGTTTTAGGAAGGAAGGATTATTATAGAATTCTGAGACTGCCTGATACAAGAAGAAAGTGGTTTAGGCAGATTCACATCATTTGACTTAACACACTCATTCTATATAAAAGAATTTAATCTCCAAGACTGGCAAGCCGAATTTTTAACAGGAACACTACTACGCAAATCAAAGAGCACTTCTGTTGTCATGCTATGTACTAACTGCCAGACACTTGTTTGCTTTACAAAATATGCATTAATTTATCAAATTACCCCGCAAAGTAAACAAAACTGAAGAAAACCTATGCATTTAAAGTGGTTAGGATTTGACAAAGAAAAAATAGAAAAGGTTCAAAAGTAGCAAATCCAATTTTTGGTTCTTCAGAAACAAGCTCATTTCAGGTAAAAGCTATTAGCTACTGCTATGTAAAGAAAATACAATTGATAATGTTCAGTGTTACAAATAAGAACTAATTTTGAAAAGATAACTAGTGGATTTCATGATGGCATGACTACATGAGCGGATGAGGAAAATGCTTGATGTCATCTACCTTAAGGTCAGCAGAGACTTGGACATAGTCCCCATCATATCCTTCTTTTCAAATTCAAAATGTGTGGATTTGAAAGGTGGACTGATGAACAAAGTTTAGTCTAGTCATACCTTGAGAGTGGTGGTCATTGGCTCAATGTCTGGCTAGAGAAGTAACAAGTGGTGCTCCTCAGGGGTCAGTACTGGGACCAATGCTCTTTAATATCTTCAGCAGTGACATTGACAGTGGGATCAAGTACATTCTCATCAAGTTTGTGGATGACAGCAAGCTATGTGATAAGGTGAAGATGACTGAGGGATGGGATGCCACTGAGAGAGACTTGGCCAGCCTTTGTCAGTGGGACAAGGAGAAGCTCATGAGGTTCAAAAAATCCAAGTGCAGGGTACTGCACATGGGTAATGGCAACCAACCCCTTGTATCAGCACAAGTTGAAGGATGTCAGGACAGAGAACAGCCCTGCCACAATGGGCATAGGGATACTAGGAAATAGCAAGTGGACATGAAGTAGCAGTGTGTACCCTCACAGCCCAGAAAGCCACTCCTGTCCTGGACTGCACCAAAAGAATCGTGGTCAGCAGGTCAAGGTAGATGATCCTGCCCCTCTGCTCTGCCTTGGTGAGACCACATCTGGAGTACTCCATCCTGAATGCAACCCTAGCATACTGCTGACCGTCCCTGTTTTGTATCGTCAGAAAAGTGTTACTATTGCCATGAAGTGACATATTACCTTTCATTAACCCTTACGTTTCCTAGATGATTGTGTTTTTTCTCCTTTTGTGACATCCATTCGTCACCCTCTCAGTTGGAGGACTGATAGGATTGAGATCTTACTTCTTCACAAGTGATCTTACTTCTTTAGAAGTTTAAAGCAACTATTTCTTCTTCCTGGTGATTATAGCGATAGTGAATCTTTCAACTGAAATGTAAAACTCGGGGGTGTTGTAGAATAAATAGAGTAGATATGCTAAGCCAGTTTAAGTGACAACACTTTTCGGGAAGAGAGGATAAAGATAAGGAATGAAGCAAGTCATTAATCTGAGGAAAAGTGAAAAAAAAAAAAAAAAAATCGGGAGCAGAAAAATGAATAGATAGGGCAGGCACGAATCAATAGCAGGACTGTCATTAAACTCAAAAGGAGGCAAGTTTTGTTCCCTAAAGAAGGACAATTTTTGCAATGACCCTCATTGTCCACTTTGCATCATATCTCTTTGAAATTCTAGGCCCCTTTCTTCTATCTTGAATGCAGGATTGCATATATGCAATACTGTGAAACAAGAACATTCTGCCTCTAAAACAATTTTGCTCACACTTCCACCTGCTCACCCTGCCACATCATCTGCCTCCTGGAGCAGCCCAGCCTGGCCAAGGGGTGGATGGGGCCAGGCTGAATGAATGAATGAATGAATGAATGAATGAATGAATGAATGAATGAATGAATGAATGGGGCCTTATACATACTTCTAGAATTAGTCCAAGCACAGTAATTTTTTTTCCCTACAGGTTAAAGACTGCTGATTAGCTGCTTACTTTTTAGAAAGTTCTCTGTCCTTAGTATTTACACGAGTCTTTTTCTGACCTGCCGTAAGCCCGTTAGTCCAAACCAGATAAGGAGTCTAATTTTACAGCTGGAGATAGTGTAACACTGTTACTAGTTGATACTTGCTATGTCATTGCATTCTAGGATTATGTAATAAACAAAAGAACTGCCTCATAGAAGAGAAGGACTTATTAATTACAATGCAGTAGTGATCTTGTTTTTGGTGTTATTATTGCATATGTATATCTGCCTTTGCATTGTTAGTTCTAGAAGATACTGTCTACAGGTATTGCTGACAATTAAAAAAAAAATAAAAAATTACAATTCTTATTTATTCTTGGAAATATATTTCTTTGCTTGCTATGAATCAGTTAATACTGAGGCACGATATTTTGCTGTGCTAGTGCACTTTATTGAATGTATCAAAGTACATAAGACATATTGATATTGGAACAAGTAAACACAGAAACAAAGACTGTGTCTAAAAAACCATTCCAAAGTTTTAGGAAGGAAGGATTATTATAGAATTCTGAGACTGCCTGATACAAGAAGAAAGTGGTTTAGGCAGATTCACATCATTTGACTTAACACACTCATTCTATATAAAAGAATTTAATCTCCAAGACTGGCAAGCCGAATTTTTAACAGGAACACTACTACGCAAATCAAAGAGCACTTCTGTTGTCATGCTATGTACTAACTGCCAGACACTTGTTTGCTTTACAAAATATGCATTAATTTATCAAATTACCCCGCAAAATAAACAAAACTGAAGAAAACCTATGCATTTAAAGTGGTTAGGATTTGACAAAGAAAAAATAGGAAAGGTTCAAAAGTAGCAAATCCAATTTTTGGTTCTTCAGAAACAAGCTCATTTCAGGTAAAAGCTATTAGCTACTGCTATGTAAAGAAAATACAATTGATAATGTTCAGTGTTACAAATAAGAACTAATTTTGAAAAGTTAACTAGTGGATTTCATGATGGCATGACTACATGAGCGGATGAGGAAAATGCTTGATGTCATCTACCTTAAGGTCAGCAGAGACTTGGACATAGTCCCCATCATATCCTTCTTTTCAAATTCAAAATGTGTGGATTTGAAAGGTGGACTGATGAACAAAGTTTAGTCTAGTCATACCTTGAGAGTGGTGGTCATTGGCTCAATGTCTGGCTAGAGAAGTAACAAGTGGTGCTCCTCAGGGGTCAGTACTGGGACCAATGCTCTTTAATATCTTCAGCAGTGACATTGACAGTGGGATCAAGTACATTCTCATCAAGTTTGTGGATGACAGCAAGCTATGTGATAAGGTGAAGATGACTGAGGGATGGGATGCCACTGAGAGAGACTTGGCCAGCCTTTGTCAGTGGGACAAGGAGAAGCTCATGAGGTTCAAAAAATCCAAGTGCAGGGTACTGCACATGGGTAATGGCAACCAACCCCTTGTATCAGCACAAGTTGAAGGATGTCAGGACAGAGAACAGCCCTGCCACAATGGGCATAGGGATACTAGGAAATAGCAAGTGGACATGAAGTAGCAGTGTGTACCCTCACAGCCCAGAAAGCCACTCCTGTCCTGGACTGCACCAAAAGAATCGTGGTCAGCAGGTCAAGGTAGATGATCCTGCCCCTCTGCTCTGCCTTGGTGAGACCACATCTGGAGTACTCCATCCTGAATGCAACCCTAGCATACTGCTGACCGTCCCTGTTTTGTATCGTCAGAAAAGTGTTACTATTGCCATGAAGTGACATATTACCTTTCATTAACCCTTACGTTTCCTAGATGATTGTGTTTTTTCTCCTTTTGTGACATCCATTCGTCACCCTCTCAGTTGGAGGACTGATAGGATTGAGATCTTACTTCTTCACAAGTGATCTTACTTCTTTAGAAGTTTAAAGCAACTATTTCTTCTTCCTGGTGATTATAGCGATAGTGAATCTTTCAACTGAAATGTAAAACTCGGGGGTGTTGTAGAATAAATAGAGTAGATATGCTAAGCCAGTTTAAGTGACAACACTTTTCGGGAAGAGAGGATAAAGATAAGGAATGAAGCAAGTCATTAATCTGAGCAAAAGTGAAAAAAAAAAAAAAAATCAGGGGAGCAGAAAAATGAATAGATAGGGCACGCACAAATCAATAGCAGGACTGTCATTAAACTCAAAAGGAGGCAAGTTTTGTTCCCTAAAGAAGGACAATTTTTGCAATGACCCTCATTGTCCACTTTGCATCATATCTCTTTGAAATTCTAGGCCCCTTTCTTCCATCTTGAATGCAGGATTGCATATATGCAATACTGTGAAACAAGAACATTCTGCCTCTAAAACAATTTTGCTCACACTTCCACCTGCTCACCCTGCCACATCATCTGCCTCCTGGAGCAGCCCAGCCTGGCCAAGGGGTGGATGGGGCCAGGCTGAATGAATGAATGAATGAATGAATGAATGAATGAATGAATGAATGAATGAATGAATGAATGAATGAATGGGGCCTTATACATACTTCTAGAATTAGTCCAAGCACAGTAATTTTTTTTCCCTACAGGTTAAAGACTGCTGATTAGCTGCTTACTTTTTAGAAAGTTCTCTGTCCTTAGTATTTACACGAGTCTTTTTCTGACCTGCCGTAAGCCCGTTAGTCCAAACCAGATAAGGAGTCTAATTTTACAGCTGGAGATAGTGTAACACTGTTACTAGTTGATACTTGCTATGTCATTGCATTCTAGGATTATGTAATAAACAAAAGAACTGCCTCATAGAAGAGAAGGACTTATTAATTACAATGCAGTAGTGATCTTGTTTTTGGTGTTATTATTGCATATGTATATCTGCCTTTGCATTGTTAGTTCTAGAAGATACTGTCTACAGGTATTGCTGACAATTAAAAAAAAAAAAAAAATTACAATTCTTATTTATTCTTGGAAATATATTTCTTTGCTTGCTATGAATCAGTTAATACTGAGGCACGATATTTTGCTGTGCTAGTGCACTTTATTGAATGTATCAAAGTACATAAGACATATTGATATTGGAACAAGTAAACACAGAAACAAAGACTGTGTCTAAAAAACCATTCCAAAGTTTTAGGAAGGAAGGATTATTATAGAATTCTGAGACTGCCTGATACAAGAAGAAAGTGGTTTAGGCAGATTCACATCATTTGACTTAACACACTCATTCTATATAAAAGAATTTAATCTCCAAGACTGGCAAGCCGAATTTTTAACAGGAACACTACTACGCAAATCAAAGAGCACTTCTGTTGTCATGCTATGTACTAACTGCCAGACACTTGTTTGCTTTACAAAATATGCATTAATTTATCAAATTACCCCGCAAAATAAACAAAACTGAAGAAAACCTATGCATTTAAAGTGGTTAGGATTTGACAAAGAAAAAATAGGAAAGGTTCAAAAGTAGCAAATCCAATTTTTGGTTCTTCAGAAACAAGCTCATTTCAGGTAAAAGCTATTAGCTACTGCTATGTAAAGAAAATACAATTGATAATGTTCAGTGTTACAAATAAGAACTAATTTTGAAAAGTTAACTAGTGGATTTCATGATGGCATGACTACATGAGCGGATGAGGAAAATGCTTGATGTCATCTACCTTAAGGTCAGCAGAGACTTGGACATAGTCCCCATCATATCCTTCTTTTCAAATTCAAAATGTGTGGATTTGAAAGGTGGACTGATGAACAAAGTTTAGTCTAGTCATACCTTGAGAGTGGTGGTCATTGGCTCAATGTCTGGCTAGAGAAGTAACAAGTGGTGCTCCTCAGGGGTCAGTACTGGGACCAATGCTCTTTAATATCTTCAGCAGTGACATTGACAGTGGGATCAAGTACATTCTCATCAAGTTTGTGGATGACAGCAAGCTATGTGATAAGGTGAAGATGACTGAGGGATGGGATGCCACTGAGAGAGACTTGGCCAGCCTTTGTCAGTGGGACAAGGAGAAGCTCATGAGGTTCAAAAAATCCAAGTGCAGGGTACTGCACATGGGTAATGGCAACCAACCCCTTGTATCAGCACAAGTTGAAGGATGTCAGGACAGAGAACAGCCCTGCCACAATGGGCATAGGGATACTAGGAAATAGCAAGTGGACATGAAGTAGCAGTGTGTACCCTCACAGCCCAGAAAGCCACTCCTGTCCTGGACTGCACCAAAAGAATCGTGGTCAGCAGGTCAAGGTAGATGATCCTGCCCCTCTGCTCTGCCTTGGTGAGACCACATCTGGAGTACTCCATCCTGAATGCAACCCTAGCATACTGCTGACCGTCCCTGTTTTGTATCGTCAGAAAAGTGTTACTATTGCCATGAAGTGACATATTACCTTTCATTAACCCTTACGTTTCCTAGATGATTGTGTTTTTTCTCCTTTTGTGACATCCATTCGTCACCCTCTCAGTTGGAGGACTGATAGGATTGAGATCTTACTTCTTCACAAGTGATCTTACTTCTTTAGAAGTTTAAAGCAACTATTTCTTCTTCCTGGTGATTATAGCGATAGTGAATCTTTCAACTGAAATGTAAAACTCGGGGGTGTTGTAGAATAAATAGAGTAGATATGCTAAGCCAGTTTAAGTGACAACACTTTTCGGGAAGAGAGGATAAAGATAAGGAATGAAGCAAGTCATTAATCTGAGCAAAAGTGAAAAAAAAAAAAAAAATCAGGGGAGCAGAAAAATGAATAGATAGGGCACGCACAAATCAATAGCAGGACTGTCATTAAACTCAAAAGGAGGCAAGTTTTGTTCCCTAAAGAAGGACAATTTTTGCAATGACCCTCATTGTCCACTTTGCATCATATCTCTTTGAAATTCTAGGCCCCTTTCTTCCATCTTGAATGCAGGATTGCATATATGCAATACTGTGAAACAAGAACATTCTGCCTCTAAAACAATTTTGCTCACACTTCCACCTGCTCACCCTGCCACATCATCTGCCTCCTGGAGCAGCCCAGCCTGGCCAAGGGGTGGATGGGGCCAGGCTGAATGAATGAATGAATGAATGAATGAATGAATGAATGAATGAATGAATGAATGAATGGGGCCTTATACATACTTCTAGAATTAGTCCAAGCACAGTAATTTTTTTTCCCTACAGGTTAAAGACTGCTGATTAGCTGCTTACTTTTTAGAAAGTTCTCTGTCCTTAGTATTTACACGAGTCTTTTTCTGACCTGCCGTAAGCCCGTTAGTCCAAACCAGATAAGGAGTCTAATTTTACAGCTGGAGATAGTGTAACACTGTTACTAGTTGATACTTGCTATGTCATTGCATTCTAGGATTATGTAATAAACAAAAGAACTGCCTCATAGAAGAGAAGGACTTATTAATTACAATGCAGTAGTGATCTTGTTTTTGGTGTTATTATTGCATATGTATATCTGCCTTTGCATTGTTAGTTCTAGAAGATACTGTCTACAGGTATTGCTGACAATTAAAAAAAAAAAAAAAATTACAATTCTTATTTATTCTTGGAAATATATTTCTTTGCTTGCTATGAATCAGTTAATACTGAGGCACGATATTTTGCTGTGCTAGTGCACTTTATTGAATGTATCAAAGTACATAAGACATATTGATATTGGAACAAGTAAACACAGAAACAAAGACTGTGTCTAAAAAACCATTCCAAAGTTTTAGGAAGGAAGGATTATTATAGAATTCTGAGACTGCCTGATACAAGAAGAAAGTGGTTTAGGCAGATTCACATCATTTGACTTAACACACTCATTCTATATAAAAGAATTTAATCTCCAAGACTGGCAAGCCGAATTTTTAACAGGAACACTACTACGCAAATCAAAGAGCACTTCTGTTGTCATGCTATGTACTAACTGCCAGACACTTGTTTGCTTTACAAAATATGCATTAATTTATCAAATTACCCCGCAAAATAAACAAAACTGAAGAAAACCTATGCATTTAAAGTGGTTAGGATTTGACAAAGAAAAAATAGAAAAGGTTCAAAAGTAGCAAATCCAATTTTTGGTTCTTCAGAAACAAGCTCATTTCAGGTAAAAGCTATTAGCTACTACTATCTAAAGAAAATACAATTGATAATGTTCAGTGTTACAAATAAGAACTAATTTTGAAAAGTTAACTAGTGGATTTCATGATGGCATGACTACATGAGCGGATGAGGAAAATGCTTGATGTCATCTACCTTAAGGTCAGCAGAGACTTGGACATAGTCCCCATCATATCCTTCTTTTCAAATTCAAAATGTGTGGATTTGAAAGGTGGACTGATGAACAAAGTTTAGTCTAGACATACCTTGAGAGTGGTGGTCATTGGCTCAATGTCTGGCTAGAGAAGTAACAAGTGGTGCTCCTCAGGGGTCGCTCTTTAATATCTTCAGCAGTGACATTGACAGTGGGATCAAGTACATTCTCATCAAGTTTGTGGATGACAGCAAGCTATGTGATAAGGTGAAGATGACTGAGGGATGGGATGCCACTGAGAGAGACTTAGCCAGCCTTTGTCAGTGGGACAAGGAGAAGCTCATGAGGTTCAAAAAATCCAAGTGCAGGGTACTTGTCTCGCTCCAATTTATAGGAGGGAGAGGAGGTTCTTTTATTATCTATATACCCGGCGTGAGATTAAGAAGCACCGGTTCAAATGTTGGTCCGACCAGTTTATTACAAGTCTTAATCAGGGAAATGGGGAAGGGGAGGACGGACACTATTATGAATTAGGGTAATGGGGGAAGGGAAGGAGGGCGATAGAAAAGATAGGAAAGAAGAAGAGGCAAGGAGTCTTTATAGGCAGCAAGAGGGACATAGTCACCACCATGGATCCAGCGAGGTTCGTAGTTCAGTCTTTGATCTTCAGTAGCGGTGGGTCGTCAGGCAGAGTTGTCCTGTTGACGGTGAGAAGGACGACGACGACCATGGCGATGATGGCCCCTTTTCAATGGTTTCAAAGTGGTGAAGTCAGCTGTCTTCGGAGTGACAGCTCAAATCCAAAGTGGTCGAGTCAGCTCTCCTTTGAGTGGCAGCCTCTGGCTCTGGGGCCTCAGCAGGAAACTCCTTTGTTCTTATCTTCCTGGCCTTGCCAGCAGATAAGAGGGAGCAGGGAGACGCCAACTTGTATCTTGCCTTCGCAGGATACAATGGCATTGTCCCTCAGTCTTCCATAGCAAACAGGAGTTATTTGGTAACAGGCTAGATCTTCTGCCAGTAAACAATCCTGAGCACTATCTTCCGAAGGCAAACAGTTCCAAAGATGTAAAATTGTCCACACAGCGATGTTGATTGCCACACAACATCCATCACTTGCCTCCTCAACAAAATACCTAAGGAAGCAAACTTTGAGCCAAAAAAAACAAAGAAGGATTCTCACACCACCCCGTGGCTCAAAGATTGCTTGAAATGAAGCATAAGTGACCCTCCACGGTGGTGAGGAAAAGAAAAGGGAGAAAATAAAAAGACAGCAAAGAAGCAGGAGGGAAGGAGGAGGGGGGGGAGAAGGGGGAAGATAATTGTTACACAATTACTATAAAAGATTTCTTGCGCTTGGTTACAAATGTTGCCCTGATCTGTTGGACTTGTCCATCATTAGTTGAAGTGGTTACAAAGTACATGGAGGATACAACACGTTGTATCAGTTGAATGAAACATGGAATCATACAAGGTACAAACATAAGAGTTGCAACAACACACAGTAGATAAAACAGGATACGTTTGACTCATGGGCCACCTGGAAGCCAGGAAAATAAATCAACGTCTAGGCCCTTCCAGGTTTGGACAGGAACATGGGCTATTTTCTGTATATCCTGGGCAATTTGTTTAACAACTTTACCATTATCATCAATCTTTAGACAACAATTAGAATCATTCAGTTTGCCACAGACACCACTCGGTGACACCTCAGGAGTGGTGGCACAAATGTTACATGTTGAATAAAATGTAGAAAGTGAAAAGAGACAAGCATACATTTAACAATAACCAATAATAATAACTAGGTAAAACAAACTTAGGTATTTGTGTCAGCTGCTTTCCCCACCCAGGAACTCCCAGTGTAAGCCAGGATCCAGATGGGAATTCTTCAGTAGAGGTTGTGGTGTTTATGAATATCCCTACAATATTACACTTCAGTTAATTCACGAAAAGCGTATCTAATCTAATTTGACAATATGTGGACTTGCCATGTAATGTTTTCTAAGATCATTTAGTGTCTTGAGAACTTTACACTTGAGCATTTCCAAAGTAATTCAAATGCTAAGAGATACAAATATTAGTTTGGCAAGTTCAAGTATTGTTACAGTCCACAGAACTTTTCACAGGACAGTGTGTGCAGGATACCCCACAGTACAAACCATCAAAGAGGGGTAATCCCAGAAACATACACATCTCTTTTTAAAACTTAGGCACTTTCCAACAACCATGTTTTGGATGGAACTCCTGGACTGGTGCGACACTGAAAAGCATCAGTGCAAAAGGCTTTATGATAGATTTCTTTTGTGACCACATCTAATATAGATGGGTCCCTTGATTCATTTCCCAGTTTGTTAGGAATTTGGAAACACTGTGGAGGAGTTACATGCAAATCATAATCAGTTTGGTAAAAAGGGGTAAAAGAAGGGGTCAAAAGAAATAGTATCACTGTGCAGGGAGTACCAGTAAGCCAGGATGACCTGTAAAAAGCCCTGAACCCAGTTGTGAAGTTTAACAGATCCAAGGACTGATACCAATCACCACCCACACCCATAACAACAAAAAACATAACACTATTGCAACCAAAAAATGTAATCAAGAGGTACATTCTGTGTTCTAGCATGATCAAATCTTCAGTATTTCTGTCACAAAACACAAATAGTTAAAATCAGCTATTAGCCTTTTTGTGTTCTGTCAAGGTCCCACGGGGATCTTCTGTGAAATAAAACAAGACACCGACTTGCCCTTTTTGGGCTTTGTTAATATGGTTAAAAAATGAGGGAACAATCCAGCAAGTGTTGATTTCATATTCCTTTTTCGGGGTGTCTTTAGCCTTCCAAAGATATTTGTTAAGGGATCTTGTTAAGGTTAGGGGAACTGGCCTCAGGTTAGCTGAGTCAATCGACACAGTCTGGCCAGGGAGGTAACAGTGTTTCCCTGGCTTATCAGCCACTGGATCGTGACTCACAGGGATAACTGGCAAGAGTGGTGAGACTTTTAGCAAAAGGTTTAAATCGACGATCTTGTTTCCCTTTGTTGTGAGCTTTCTCATGCATCCACCCTTCACCGCCCCCACCCCGCTCACTTGGGAGGGGCGAAGACGTCAGTTTTCTAATGGCTTGGATAGCCGTTCAGGTTCCCTGGGAGAGACCCTAGGACCTGGGGTTTTGCTTTCCTCGAGATTCTGGAGCTTTTGTTCTGGCCACCAGTTAACTAATTTCTCCAACCTGACAGTGGGTAATCCATTCATCAAATCTCGTGGAACACCCTTTTGCCAGCCCAGTGTCCAGAGACAATTACGTTTATGATCAATATTTCGCCTACCTATTTTTACTGACAGTGAGACCCTTCCAGTCCCACTGAGCTTTGGGCTAGGAGGCCTGGGGGCAAGGCTGACTGCTGCAAGTCTTACTTCACTTGGCTCAAATTTAGTGGAGGAAGAAACCACTGGCCCATATTTCCTTCCATAGTTAATTAACTCTTGGGCAACTTCTCCCCACGTCCACACTTTGTTTCCTGACTGCAGATGGTTGGGGGTTATAGTTCCTTTTAACACTGGCTGGGTTCTCTCTCCCTGAGGCATTGCCTGTATTTTTCCTTGCAGTTCTATACCTATAGGTTTTAACGACTCTGGAAGCCCCTTAATTAAAGCAGTCATTCTCTCAGGATCAACAGGCATCATCATAGGTGATTCATGGTGTGGCTGCAGCTTTCTATCATACATCATTTGGAGACAAGCAGCCTTTTGAACACTCTCTACTAACTGATCAGTTGTTCCAGTAATGGCAAGAGGGTCTCCCCGTTCTAAAGGGTTGAGACCACCTGCCCAATAGGCAGCCCTTTGTGTTAAGGACCAGGGAGCACGACTGTTGCCAGTAGTTAAAAATACTCCTGGTCCCCAATAACCTTCTGCTTCCTTTTCTGTTAGCAGAATCTGGTCTCCACCAGTGAGGCTAACCCTCCATACATACTCTGTTTCAGATTCCTTTGGAGAGCGGCTAAAATCTTTCTTCAATTTTGCTAGTTCAGTGGCTGAGAAGGGAATTTCCTTAACATTCATTTGAGGATCTAGATCCTCACTGTTATCAAATGTATATTCAGTTTTCATCAAAGGACGCAATGGGGCTATTGGAGTTTCTATTTCATCTAGCCTTTCCCTCATTCCTGGTAGTTCCACCTGAGGAAAAGTTTTTTCTCGAGGCGAACTACGGGTGATGGTATGGCTGGCATGCTTACACGTTAGCAGTTCCTTAAAAGCCATTTGCAACAAAGCCGAATTACGTTTCTCTCTTTCTAATTGTTCCTCAAGGTTCACTATTTGATTCTGCAGAGTTTTCACCAATTCTTGTGTTACTTTAACCGATTCCTGCAGTGCTTGTATGGTTTGGAGTTCTGCCGAATGCTTTTCATTTCGGAACTCCACGGCTGCTTTTAAAGTAGCCCCGAGTACGGCACAAATAAACGACTTTCCTTTTCCAGCTCGGGTACGAGCATTGTTTTGCAGAACACTAATACGGTCCGAAACACTCTGCAAGTTATACCAGTTCTGTCGTGCCCAGTCCATACCTGATAAAGAGGGTCGAGCACCATGTTTTTCTAAAAGATCAAATAATACATCTTCACTTTTCATGGTGGCAATGCTGTCGCTCATTTTTTCAATACAATGAGAGACCTACACTAAGGGAGGTGCACGTATTCAAAAGCTCAAGTGACTCCTTATCTCCCCAGGGAAACAGACACTTTACAAATGCTAATGCTCAAAGCACTCTTCCCTTTCTCTGAGGGGAGCACACAAAAAGATGCAAATTTCACACTTAAGTTACAAGACACTTAAAATCGCAAAATTCAGAGAGGTCTTCTCGAGGAGGCACACACTTAATCAAAATTAATTCATACGTCCCCGAGAGGTACACACATAAACAGCAAAGTTTCAGAATGCGGAGCGGTCTTCCTGGAGAAGGACTCACGTCTAAGTTTTCAAAACTATCGCTCCATGCAACTCCAGGAGGTGCACACAAAGAAAGTTTCAGACTATATCTGGAAGGACAACACTCTCACGGTGGGTATCCTGCAACGACTACGCCATTAAATAAATGTCTCGCTCCAATTTATAGGAGGGAGAGGAGGTTCTTTTATTATCTATATACCCGGCGTGAGATTAAGAAGCACCGGTTCAAATGTTGGTCCGACCAGTTTATTACAAGTCTTAATCAGGGAAATGGGGAAGGGGAGGACGGACACTATTATGAATTAGGGTAATGGGGGAAGGGAAGGAGGGCGATAGAAAAGATAGGAAAGAAGAAGAGGCAAGGAGTCTTTATAGGCAGCAAGAGGGACATAGTCACCACCATGGATCCAGCGAGGTTCGTAGTTCAGTCTTTGATCTTCAGTAGCGGTGGGTCGTCAGGCAGAGTTGTCCTGTTGACGGTGAGAAGGACGACGACGACCATGGCGATGATGGCCCCTTTTCAATGGTTTCAAAGTGGTGAAGTCAGCTGTCTTCGGAGTGACAGCTCAAATCCAAAGTGGTCGAGTCAGCTCTCCTTTGAGTGGCAGCCTCTGGCTCTGGGGCCTCAGCAGGAAACTCCTTTGTTCTTATCTTCCTGGCCTTGCCAGCAGATAAGAGGGAGCAGGGAGACGCCAACTTGTATCTTGCCTTCGCAGGATACAATGGCATTGTCCCTCAGTCTTCCATAGCAAACAGGAGTTATTTGGTAACAGGCTAGATCTTCTGCCAGTAAACAATCCTGAGCACTATCTTCCGAAGGCAAACAGTTCCAAAGATGTAAAATTGTCCACACAGCGATGTTGATTGCCACACAACATCCATCACTTGCCTCCTCAACAAAATACCTAAGGAAGCAAACTTTGAGCCAAAAAAACAAAGAAGGATTCTCACAGTACTGCACATGGGTAATGGCAACCAACCCCTTGTATCAGCACAAGTTGAAGGATGTCAGGACAGAGAACAGCCCTGCCACGATGGGCATAGGGATACTAGGAAATAGCAAGTGGACATGAAGTAGCAGTGTGTACCCTCACAGCCCAGAAAGCAAAATATCTTATGGCTCACTTAAATACTGTCCTTGCCCTGTAAGTTTTAGCAAGTCACTTAAATTAGTGGTTGTAACACAATGAAAAGCACGACAGTGATAGCAGAGTAGCAAGACCCCAGGCTGCAGTGAGTGAAAACTTGCTAAACAGAGCAGTCATGGAGACAGAAAGAAGGAAAAAAAAACCTGCTTATCCTTGGAAGGCCTCAGCTATGCAGGGATCTCCAGATGAGATACCCTCACCTCCACTGCCAACACTTAAATGAGGTCTGGGAAGAGAAAGATCCTGTCAATACCCATACTGGTCATTCATGTGCACTGCATACACTTGAGCTCCCCTGGCTTGGCCCCATCTATTCATTTTTCTGCTCCCCTGATTTTTTTCTGCTTCCCTGGCTTCTCCCCATCTATTCATTTTTCTGCTCCCCTGATTTTTTTATTTTTTTTTCACTTTTGCTCAGATTAATGACTTGCTTCATTCCTTAACTTTATCCTCTCTTCCCGAAAAGTGTTGTCAGCAGGTCACTTAAACTGGCTTAGCATATCTACTCTATTTATTCTACAACACCCCCGAGTTTTACATTGCAGTTGAAAAATTCACTATCTATAATAACCTGGAAGAAGAAATAGTTGCTTTAAACTTCTAAAGAAGTAAGATCACTTGTGAAGAAATAAGATCTCAATCCTATCAGTCCTCCAACTGAGATTGTGACGAATGGATGTCACAAAAGGAGACAAAACACAATCATCTAGGAAACGTAAGGGTTAATGAAAGGTAATATGTCACTTCATGGCAATAATAACACTTTTCTGATCATACAAAACAGGGACAGTCAGCAGTATGCTAGTGTTGCATTCAGGATGGAGTACTCCAGATGTGGTCTCACATCTGAGTGCCCATATCTATGGGAGTGCAGACAGGGCTAGGCTCTGGGAGTTATATGCTCATATTCTGAATCCAGCAGGCCTACCGTCTCTTTCAGTAGTTCTCTAAAAGTATCGGACTTAGCGTGCGAATGAAATGCCGTTTCTGCAGTGAGAAGCAGCAAGATGAGTATTTCATGGTCTCTGCTGCCATCTATTGTCACTTATTGGTACTAACAATTCTTGTTGGGATTCTCTTCATAACGGGAAACAGCACTTATGTACTATGCTGTTGCAGGGACTTCAGAAGCTTGCTTCCTGTGACAAACCTAACTGCAGCTTTTCCATCTTTGAGTATGTACTGGGGATTATTGCCAAGCCCCAAGTAGGGGTATGAAAGAACAACAAAGGAATTCCATGAATTGTTATGAGCTGTGGATATATCCAGTTCTGCTTACTAATTTAAAAATAAAAATAAAATTAAAAAACAAAAATTCTATGCTTTGTGGAAAGCAGCATCTTCTCTTGAAATCTTATCTGTCTTAGGAAAAAACACCTTTGTTTCTCAGCTTTGGTGCTGTCTTGTTCTTGATATGCTTTGTGAATTAACATGACAGTTTTCTAATGACAGCTCTCTCCCACGATCATCCCAGCGAACATCTGCTGCATCAACACAGGAATCTTCCTGAATTTCATTTCTCTATGTGCAGATTTCCGGAAGAGTGCAATGGAACCAGCAACAGGTTTTGCAAGAATGGGACTTATTTATTTCTCTGATCCATACTCCAATAATATTATTGTGTAAATAAATATGAAGCTTGAATTTTGCCAAGTTTTGAACTTTGAATGGACTTTGGCCTGTTTAAAGAAAGAATGTTCCTGAGCCTTTTCAGCATCACCAATCATCCGGCTTGCCTGGGTGGCATTAGCTGAAGAGTCATTGTCTTGGGCTGAAGATAACGTGTCCTTAGTATACATGAGTAACAAAGCTTCTTAGTGACGTATGACTAAAACATAAAATGAGAAAGCATAACACTAGTGGGAATCTGGACCTTGCTTTTGTGAAGGGAATGCATCAGTGTCTGATTCAAGGGAAGCAGTTGCAATTTTGAAGGAGTTCTCCAGGTGTTTGCCAGAGGTTTTTGATGAAATATTGCTCTGTCTCTGGGGCTATAACCTTGTTTTTCCCTGTTTGTGTTAAAGGCAGATTTACAATTCGCAATCAGTTAATATTGTTTGATCCTTAATTTCAGTTTTATTTACTTTCTTGCCAGAGTAACCTGGCATGTGCAAGAATTTATGTCTTCCTACTTGTTTTCTCAGGCCGTATTCAATTAATCCCAAAAAGTAAGCTATTATTGGTGTGTTTATTGGGGATTGGCTGCTTCTGTTGTTACAAAATCATCTACGGGCAGTAAGATGCACCCGCGTGGATATCATCCACGAAAGATAAACTTCTTTATCCTGCTCTCCTAGCTGTAATTTAACCAGTGGAACTGCTAGGGTAGACTTCCCAAATTCTCATCCTTCATTTATGCAAGCAGAAATTGTCCCCTCTTTCTCAGTAATTTACGCATTACTTTCATTCCGATGGGGAAGAGCTCTCTCTGGGCTCTTCCAGCCCCCCCTTCCCCATTTCTCTCTGAGTGGATCCCTGGATCCTACGGCCCTACTCCAGTGCCGTGACACTAACAGCTGCTGTTATTCCCAGTTTACCTCCTCCTCTCCAGAGGCTCCCAGTACCAACACTGGGATTCTCTCTGCAGAGGCTAGTCTCACTTCCAGTGCCCTGCCCTCTCCTCTCACCTCCCCCTTTGCAAGTAATGCTGTTTGCAGCAGAAGTCTCCGGCTGCAGCTCACTCTCTCACACCAAGTTCTGCTCGCGGGGAAACGGTGTGGGGGGTTGCACCAGCACCAGCACTGATTAACTCACTTTCTCTTTAACCCTTTTTCCTTTGTCGCACCCTCAGTTACACTTCCACATACCCTCCATTCTACTTCTGTATACCAGTAACAATTACCTTTCTTATACCACCAAAACAGTTTGTCTCATTCCTTTCAAAATCCACAAATCAAACCGCACAATTCTTCAACTTCCACAAACATCCAGCACTTGGTCTCTCCTGATTAGGTACTCAATTAGAAAACTGGTCCCACTATTCCCTTTATGTTCCTAGTTTCTTATTTAATATTCCCCCGGGCGCTCCTGCAACACCCTTCCAATGTGACAACATACACCTGAGAGGTGTTTTGTTCGTTTTTCTGTTTGTCTGTTTGGTTTGGTATTTTTTCTGGTGTGAGAGCAACCTCTCCACCACCGAATAACTAACTAACTAACTAACACTTGAGGAGCATACACATACATTATGGAATTTCGAGCGACCATTCTTTGTAGTGTGGTTCTCTGTGGCTCCACTTCTGTGTTTTGTGATGACAAGGGTAGAAGGGAAAAGCCTCTCTTAAAGAGGCAGCTGGAGATTCGAGGAGCGACAGATGCTGTGCTCTCAGGGAGCACTTTGGAAGAAGTCGGGAGAGATCCTTTCTGGACTGCGCAGAAAACAACCCCCTGCGGAGGAAAGGCAGCAGGCTGAATTCGGACGTTCTGGGCTTCAGAACGGCACAACTTCGCTCTCACGGCTCGGAAGTGGCACTCGCGGTGAACTGCTCCGGAGCGATTGCCGTTGCTGCCCGAGAATCGCGCTTATCGCCGACTGCGGCTTTCAGCCTCCAGCCGCGGTGTCTTGTTAAGCCGTACACGAGAAAGCGCGACTGCAGCCGGGGGCTTTTCTCCGATCTGCGGGCTCTTCTCCGCACATCCGAAAGGAGCGGTTTGGACTTCGCCGTGCGTACATCTATGCAGAATGAACTACGCCTGGCTCTGAATGTTGTGTCCGTGCCTTCATTTCGAGCCACAATTCTTTGTAGTGTGGTTCTCTGTGGCTCCACTTCTGTGTTTTGTGATGACAAGGGTAGAAGGGAAAAGCCTCTCTTAAAGAGGCAGCTGGAGAGTACCCCTACTCGGTCAGCAACAGCAAACGCTCCGGACCAGTTGCGCTGCGGAGCAAGTGCCGCTTCCGGAGCGAGTGCCACTTCCGAGCCGTGAGAGCGAAGTTGTGCCGTTCTGAAGCCCAGAACGTCCGAATTCAGCCTGCTGCCTTTCCTCCGCAGGGGGTTGTTTTCTGCGCAGTCCAGAAAGGATCTCTCCCGACTTCTTCCAAAGTGCTCCCTGAGAGCACAGCATCTGTCGCTCCTCGAATCTCCAGCTGCCTCTTTAAGAGAGGCTTTTCCCTTCTACCCTTGTCATCACAAAACACAGAAGTGGAGCCACAGAGAACCACACTACAAAGAATGGTCGCTCGAAATTCCATAATGTATGTGTATGCTCCTCAAGTGTTAGTTAGTTAGTTAGTTATTCGGTGGTGGAGAGGTTGCTCTCACACCAGAAAAAATACCAAACCAAACAGACAAACAGAAAAACGAACAAAACACCTCTCAGGTGTATGTTGTCACATTGGAAGGGTGTTGCAGGAGCGCCCGGGGGAATATTAAATAAGAAACTAGGAACATAAAGGGAATAGTGGGACCAGTTTTCTAATTGAGTACCTAATCAGGAGAGACCAAGTGCTGGATGTTTGTGGAAGTTGAAGAATTGTGCGGTTTGATTTGTGGATTTTGAAAGGAATGAGACAAACTGTTTTGGTGGTATAAGAAAGGTAATTGTTACTGGTATACAGAAGTAGAATGGAGGGTATGTGGAAGTGTAACTGAGGGTGCGACAAAGGAAAAAGGGTTAAAGAGAAAGTGAGTTAATCAGTGCTGGTGCTGGTGCAACCCCCCACACCGTTTCCCCGCGAGCAGAACTTGGTGTGAGAGAGTGAGCTGCAGCCGGAGACTTCTGCTGCAAACAGCATTACTTGCAAAGGGGGAGGTGAGAGGAGAGGGCAGGGCACTGGAAGTGAGACTAGCCTCTGCAGAGAGAATCCCAGTGTTGGTACTGGGAGCCTCTGGAGAGGAGGAGGTAAACTGGGAATAACAGCAGCTGTTAGTGTCACGGCACTGGAGTAGGGCCGTAGGATCCAGGGATCCACTCAGAGAGAAATGGGGAAGGGGGGGCTGGAAGAGCCCAGAGAGAGCTCTTCCCCATCGGAATGAAAGTAATGCGTAAATTACTGAGAAAGAGGGGACAATTTCTGCTTGCATAAATGAAGGATGAGAATTTGGGAAGTCTACCCTAGCAGTTCCACTGGTTAAATTACAGCTAGGAGAGCAGGATAAAGAAGTTTATCTTTCGTGGATGATATCCACGCGGGTGCATCTTACTGCCCGTAGATGATTTTGTAACAACAGAAGCAGCCAATCCCCAATAAACACACCAATAATGGCTTACTTTTTGGGATTAATTGAATACGGCCTGAGAAAACAAGTAGGAAGACATAAATTCTTGCACATGCCAGGTTACTCTGGCAAGAAAGTAAATAAAACTGAAATTAAGGATCAAACAATATTAACTGATTGCGAATTGTAAATCTGCCTTTAACACAAACAGGGAAAAACAAGGTTATAGCCCCAGAGACAGAGCAATATTTCATCAAAAACCTCTGGCAAACACCTGGAGAACTCCTTCAAAATTGCAACTGCTTCCCTTGAATCAGACACTGATGCATTCCCTTCACAAAAGCAAGGTCCAGATTCCCACTAGTGTTATGCTTTCTCATTTTATGTTTTAGTCATACGTCACTAAGAAGCTTTGTTACTCATGTATACTAAGGACACGTTATCTTCAGCCCAAGACAATGACTCTTCAGCTAATGCCACCCAGGCAAGCCGGATGATTGGTGATGCTGAAAAGGCTCAGGAACATTCTTTCTTTAAACAGGCCAAAGTCCATTCAAAGTTCAAAACTTGGCAAAATTCAAGCTTCATATTTATTTACACAATAATATTATTGGAGTATGGATCAGAGAAATAAATAAGTCCCATTCTTGCAAAACCTGTTGCTGGTTCCATTGCACTCTTCCGGAAATCTGCACATAGAGAAATGAAATTCAGGAAGATTCCTGTGTTGATGCAGCAGATGTTCGCTGGGATGATCGTGGGAGAGAGCTGTCATTAGAAAACTGTCATGTTAATTCACAAAGCATATCAAGAACAAGACAGCACCAAAGCTGAGAAACAAAGGTGTTTTTTCCTAAGACAGATAAGATTTCAAGAGAAGATGCTGCTTTCCACAAAGCATAGAATTTTTGTTTTTTAATTTTATTTTTATTTTTAAATTAGTAAGCAGAACTGGATATATCCACAGCTCATAACAATTCATGGAATTCCTTTGTTGTTCTTTCATACCCCTACTTGGGGCTTGGCAATAATCCCCAGTACATACTCAAAGATGGAAAAGCTGCAGTTAGGTTTGTCACAGGAAGCAAGCTTCTGAAGTCCCTGCAACAGCATAGTACATAAGTGCTGTTTCCCGTTATGAAGAGAATCCCAACAAGAATTGTTAGTACCAATAAGTGACAATAGATGGCAGCAGAGACCATGAAATACTCATCTTGCTGCTTCTCACTGCAGAAACGGCATTTCATTCGCACGCTAAGTCCGATACTTTTAGAGAACTACTGAAAGAGACGGTAGGCCTGCTGGATTCAGAATATGAGCATATAACTCCCAGAGCCTAGCCCTGTCTGCACTCCCATAGATATGGGCACTCAGATGTGAGACCACATCTGGAGTACTCCATCCTGAATGCAACACTAGCATACTGCTGACTGTCCCTGTTTTGTATGATCAGAAAAGTGTTATTATTGCCATGAAGTGACATATTACCTTTCATTAACCCTTACGTTTCCTAGATGATTGTGTTTTGTCTCCTTTTGTGACATCCATTCGTCACAATCTCAGTTGGAGGACTGATAGGATTGAGATCTTATTTCTTCACAAGTGATCTTACTTCTTTAGAAGTTTAAAGCAACTATTTCTTCTTCCAGGTTATTATAGATAGTGAATTTTTCAACTGCAATGTAAAACTCGGGGGTGTTGTAGAATAAATAGAGTAGATATGCTAAGCCAGTTTAAGTGACCTGCTGACAACACTTTTCGGGAAGAGAGGATAAAGTTAAGGAATGAAGCAAGTCATTAATCTGAGCAAAAGTGAAAAAAAAATAAAAAAATCAGGGGAGCAGAAAAATGAATAGATGGGGCAGGGCCAAGCCAGGGGAGCTCAAGTGTATGCAGTGCACATGAATGACCAGTATGGGTATTGACAGGATCTTTCTCTTCCCAGACCTCATTTAAGTGTTGGCAGTGGAGGTGAGGGTATCTCATCTGGAGATCCCTGCATAGCTGAGGCCTTCCAAGGATAAGCAGGTTTTTTTTTCCTTCTTTCTGTCTCCATGACTGCTCTGTTTAGCAAGTTTTCACTCACTGCAGCCTGGGGTCTTGCTACTCTGCTATCACTGTTGTGCTTTTCATTGTGTTACAACCACTAATTTAAGTGACTTGCTAAAACTTACAGGGCAAGGACAGTATTTAAGTGAGCCATAAGATATTTTGCTTTCTGGGCTGTGAGGGTACACACTGCTACTTCATGTCCACTTGCTATTTCCTAGTATCCCTATGCCCATCGTGGCAGGGCTGTTCTCTGTCCTGACATCCTTCAACTTGTGCTGATACAAGGGGTTTGTTGCCATTAACCATGTGCAGTACCCTGCACTTGGATTTTTTGAACCTCATGAGCTTCTCCTTGTCCCACTGACAAAGGCTGGCTAAGTCTCTCTCAGTGGCATCCCATCCCTCAGTCATCTTCACCTTATCACATAGCTTGCTGTCATCCACAAACTTGATGAGAATGTACTTGATCCCACTGTCAATGTCACTGCTGAAGATATTAAAGAGCGACCCCTGAGGAGCACCACTTGTTACTTCTCTAGCCAGACATTGAGCCAATGACCACCACTCTCAAGGTATGACTAGACTAAACTTTGTTCATCAGTCCACCTTTCAAATCCACACATTTTGAATTTGAAAGAAGGATATGATGGGGACTATGTCCAAGTCTCTGCTGACCTTAAGGTAGATGACATCAAGCATTTTCCTCATCCGCTCATGTAGTCATGCCATCATGAAATCCACTAGTTAACTTTTCAAAATTAGTTCTTATTTGTAACACTGAACATGATCAATTGTATTTTCTTTACATAGCAGTAGCTAATAGCTTTTACCTGAAATGAGCTTGTTTCTGAAGAACCAAAAATTGGATTTGCTACTTTTGAACCTTTTCTATTTTTTCTTTGTCAAATCCTAACCACTTTAAATGCATAGGTTTTCTTCAGTTTTGTTTATTTTGCGGGGTAATTTGATAAATTAATGCATATTTTGTAAAGCAAACAAGTGTCTGGCAGTTAGTACATAGCATGACAACAGAAGTGCTCTTTGATTTGCGTAGTAGTGTTCCTGTTAAAAATTCGGCTTGCCAGTCTTGGAGATTAAATTCTTTTATATAGAATGAGTGTGTTAAGTCAAATGATGTGAATCTGCCTAAACCACTTTCTTCTTGTATCAGGCAGTCTCAGAATTCTATAATAATCCTTCCTTCCTAAAACTTTGGAATGGTTTTTTAGACACAGTCTTTGTTTCTGTGTTTACTTGTTCCAATATCAATATGTCTTATGTACTTTGATACATTCAAAAAAGTGCACTAGCACAGCAAAATATCGTGCCTCAGTATTAACTGATTCATAGCAAGCAAAGAAATATATTTCCAAGAATAAATAAGAATTGTAATTTTTTATTTTTTTTTTAATTGTCAGCAATACCTGTAGACAGTATCTTCTAGAACTAACAATGCAAAGGCAGATATACATATGCAATAATAACACCAAAAACAAGATCACTACTGCATTGTAATTAATAAGTCCTTCTCTTCTATGAGGCAGTTCTTTTGTTTATTACATAATCCTAGAATGCAATGACATAGCAAGTATCAACTAGTAACAGTGTTACACTATCTCCAGCTGTAAAATTAGACTCCTTATCTGGTTTGGACTAACGGGCTTACGGCAGGTCAGAAAAAGACTCGTGTAAATACTAAGGACAGAGAACTTTCTAAAAAGTAAGCAGCTAATCAGCAGTCTTTAACCTGTAGGGAAAAAAAATTACTGTGCTTGGACTAATTCTAGAAGTATGTATAAGGCCCCATTCATTCATTCATTCATTCATTCATTCATTCATTCATTCATTCATTCATTCATTCATTCACTCATTCATTCATTCATTCATTCATTCATTCATTCATTCATTCATTCATTCAGCCTGGCCCCATCCACCCCTTGGCCAGGCTGGGCTGCTCCAGGAGGCAGATGATGTGGCAGGGTGAGCAGGTGGAAGTGTGAGCAAAATTGTTTTAGAGGCAGAATGTTCTTGTTTCACAGTATTGCATATATGCAATCCTGCATTCAAGATGGAAGAAAGGGGCCTAGAATTTCAAAGAGATATGATGCAAAGTGGACAATGAGGGTCATTGCAAAAATTGTCCTTCTTTAGGGAACAAAACTTGCCTCCTTTTGAGTTTAATGACAGTCCTGCTATTGATTTGTGCCTGCCCTATCTATTCATTTTTCTGCTCCCCTGATTTTTTTTTTTTTTTCACTTTTCCTCAGATTAATGACTTGCTTCATTCCTTATCTTTATCCTCTCTTCCCGAAAAGTGTTGTCACTTAAACTGGCTTAGCATATCTACTCTATTTATTCTACAACACCCCCGAGTTTTACATTTCAGTTGAAAGATTCACTATCGCTATAATCACCAGGAAGAAGAAATAGTTGCTTTAAACTTCTAAAGAAGTAAGATCACTTGTGAAGAAGTAAGATCTCAATCCTATCAGTCCTCCAACTGAGAGGGTGACGAATGGATGTCACAAAAGGAGAAAAAACACAATCATCTAGGAAACGTAAGGGTTAATGAAAGGTAATATGTCACTTCATGGCAATAGTAACACTTTTCTGACGATACAAAACAGGGACGGTCAGCAGTATGCTAGGGTTGCATTCAGGATGGAGTACTCCAGATGTGGTCTCACCAAGGCAGAGCAGAGGGGCAGGATCATCTACCTTGACCTGCTGACCACGATTCTTTTGGTGCAGTCCAGGACAGGAGTGGCTTTCTGGGCTGTGAGGGTACACACTGCTACTTCATGTCCACTTGCTATTTCCTAGTATCCCTATGCCCATCGTGGCAGGGCTGTTCTCTGTCCTGACATCCTTCAACTTGTGCTGATACAAGGGGTTGGTTGCCATTACCCATGTGCAGTACCCTGCACTTGGATTTTTTGAACCTCATGAGCTTCTCCTTGTCCCACTGACAAAGGCTGGCTAAGTCTCTCTCAGTGGCATCCCATCCCTCAGTCATCTTCACCTTATCACATAGCTTGCTGTCATCCACAAACTTGATGAGAATGTACTTGATCCTACTGTCAATGTCACTGCTGAAGATATTAAAGAGCGACCCCTGAGGAGCACCACTTGTTACTTCTCTAGCCAGACATTGAGCCAATGACCACCACTCTCAAGGTATGACTAGACTAAACTTTGTTCATCAGTCCACCTTTCAAATCCACACATTTTGAATTTGATAGAAGGATATGATGGGGACTATGTCCAAGTCTCTGCTGACCTTAAGGTAGATGACATCAAGCATTTTCCTCATCCGCTCATGTAGTCATGCCATCATGAAATCCACTAGTTATCTTTTCAAAATTAGTTCTTATTTGTAACACTGAACATTATCAATTGTATTTTCTTTACATAGCAGTAGCTAATAGCTTTTACCTGAAATGAGCTTGTTTCTGAAGAACCAAAAATTGGATTTGCTACTTTTGAACCTTTCCTATTTTTTCTTTGTCAAATCCTAACCACTTTAAATGCATAGGTTTTCTTCAGTTTTGTTTATTTTGCGGGGTAATTTGATAAATTAATGCATATTTTGTAAAGCAAACAAGTGTCTGGCAGTTAGTACATAGCATGACAACAGAAGTGCTCTTTGATTTGCGTAGTAGTGTTCCTGTTAAAAATTCGGCTTGCCAGTCTTGGAGATTAAATTCTTTTATATAGAATGAGTGTGTTAAGTCAAATGATGTGAATCTGCCTAAACCACTTTCTTCTTGTATCAGGCAGTCTCAGAATTCTATAATAATCCTTCCTTCCTAAAACTTTGGAATGGTTTTTTAGACACAGTCTTTGTTTCTGTGCTTACTTGTTCCAATATCAATATGTCTTATGTACTTTGATACATTCAATAAAGTGCACTAGCACAGCAAAATATCGTGCCTCAGTATTAACTGATTCATAGCAAGCAAAGAAATATATTTCCAAGAATAAATAAGAATTGTAATTTTTTATTTTTTTTTTTAATTGTCAGCAATACCTGTAGACAGTATCTTCTAGAACTAACAATGCAAAGGCAGATATACATATGCAATAATAACACCAAAAACAAGATCACTACTGCATTGTAATTAATAAGTCCTTCTCTTCTATGAGGCAGTTCTTTTGTTTATTACATAATCCTAGAATGCAATGACATAGCAAGTATCAACTAGTAACAGTGTTACACTATCTCCAGCTGTAAAATTAGACTCCTTATCTGGTTTGGACTAACGGGCTTACGGCAGGTCAGAAAAAGACTCGTGTAAATACTAAGGACAGAGAACTTTCTAAAAAGTAAGCAGCTAATCAGCAGTCTTTAACCTGTAGGGAAAAAAAATTACTGTGCTTGGACTAATTCTAGAAGTATGTATAAGGCCCCATTCATTCATTCATTCATTCATTCATTCATTCATTCATTCATTCATTCATTCATTCATTCATTCAGCCTGGCCCCATCCACCCCTTGGCCAGGCTGGGCTGCTCCAGGAGGCAGATGATGTGGCAGGGTGAGCAGGTGGAAGTGTGAGCAAAATTGTTTTAGAGGCAGAATGTTCTTGTTTCACAGTATTGCATATATGCAATCCTGCATTCAAGATGGAAGAAAGGGGCCTAGAATTTCAAAGAGATATGATGCAAAGTGGACAATGAGGGTCATTGCAAAAATTGTCCTTCTTTAGGGAACAAAACTTGCCTCCTTTTGAGTTTAATGACAGTCCTGCTATTGATTTGTGCCTGCCCTATCTATTCATATTTCTGCTCCCCTGATTTTTTTTTTTTTTTTTTCACTTTTGCTCAGATTAATGACTTGCTTCATTCCTTATCTTTATCCTCTCTTCCCGAAAAGTGTTGTCACTTAAACTGGCTTAGCATATCTACTCTATTTATTCTACAACACCCCCGAGTTTTACATTTCA